>NC_064304.1:60672691-60983849 GCF_023373825.1 Bactrocera dorsalis | reverse complement strand
AAAGGTATTAGTATGGATGGCCACAACGATATTGTGTACATGCAAAATGGACAGCTGTGTTGTCTTGGTACATGCCGGCCATGCTGCATGTGCTTGCACTAAATACGTTTATGAGGAGTTGAGTTCTTGCATATTTTTTGGCGCAGGGTTTGAGGAAATAACCCGTAAGAAAAATACTGTAAGATCGCTAGTTATGGCCTACCTTTAGGTTTTGCAAAATAATTAGGTATGAAAATCTGTAACATTATTGTGTATGCAAATTAGTTTTGAGTGAAGTGCGGAACACATAGAGCGGATCAGACTGCAAACTACATCTGCCAAATATTAAAATACAGACGTTCTTATGGACACTGTTATTTTGACAGCAGCACGACTACATGACTGCAGGCCGACAGTTGTCGTTCCCGCTAACTTGAATATTTCCTATATTTGCCAACCGCAGTAGGACGACAGTAGCGTTGACAGTAGAATGGAAGATAGAAAGAGGAGGTAGAGTGGTGATGCCACTAATATGTAAAATGTAAAATTATTCACAGGTCTAACAAACTTGACGTTATTTTACAAATAAAAGCATAAAATTGCTCTATTATAGCTCTATTATATCATTTGTAATAACAATTGATAATTTAAAACAAAAAAAAATTTACCAATTTTTACTTATTTTTTGCATAAAAAAAATTTACCAATTTTTACTTATTTTTGCATAAAAAAAATTTCACTTTGAACAAAATATTAAAATTTCATTGAAGTGAAAGGTATTAGTATGGATGGCCACAACGATATTGTGTACATGCAAAATGGACAGCTGTGTTGTCTTGGTACATGCCGGCCATGCTGCATGTGCTTGCACTAAATACGTTTATGAGGAGTTGAGTTCTTGCATATTTTTTGGCGCAGGGTTTGAGGAAATAACCCGTAAGAAAAATACTGTAAGATCGCTAGTTATGGCCTACCTTTAGGTTTTGCAAAATAATTAGGCATGAAAATCTGTAACATTATTGTGTATGCAAATTAGTTTTGAGGGAAGTGCGGAACACATAGAGCGCAACAGACTGCAAACTACATCTCCCAAATATTAAAATACAGACGTTCTTATGGACACTGTTATTTTGACAGCAGCACGACTACACGACTGCAGACCGACAGTTGTCGTTCCCGCTAACTGGAATATTTCCTATATTTGCCAACGGCAGTAGGACGACAGTAGAGTTGACAGTAGAATGGAAGATAGAAAGAGGAGGTAGAGTGGTGATGTCACTAATATCTAAAATGTAAAATTATTCACAGGTCTAACAAACTTGACGTTATTTTACAAATAAAAGCATAAAATAGCTCTATTATAGCTCTATTATATCATTTGTAATAACAATTGATAACTTAAAACAAAAACAAATTTACCAATTTTTACTTATTTTTTGCATAAAAAAATTTCAGTTTGAACAAAATATTAAAATTTCATTGAAGTGAAAGGTATTAGTATTTTTGCAAATTGTATCGATTCTACATTATCCGAAGGAACTTCGTTCCTGCCTGGTGTCCCACGACAGCGCATTTCTTGTTTTAACGAATGCAAAAGTGAACAATAACAATTCGCTTACACGTTTGCTAACAGCTACCCGTCTTGCAGGGTAGCCACTCTCAATCAATAATGCCATACCGCGCAAATACTTATATTTTTATTTGATGATTTCTTATATTTTTGAAAATATGTGTTCCCTTTCTATAGCGCATATTATTATTTTAATACATTTAAGAGGCAACTTAGATTTTTAAAATTTAACAAAACAATTATAGACAAAAACCTCAATTCTCTGATTTTTGTTAAATATTGTTGGAGAACAAACGCACAATGTCAACGCTATGACAATTCAAGTTTTATTAACCACTATAAAAGACTTAAAGTACAGAGAAAGCACAGTATAAAAATGATAAATGACAATGTGAAAGCACACAATGAATATGAATTAGGGTTGCATTTAGGAATGACTAACAAACTCCGCCTCAACCTTAATTCGTTAAATTAAATACAAATGTTTACAAAAATTTTCATGTTTAATCTTGCCTAAACTTTTGGTTAAACCATCAGCTATATTATTGGCTATAGAAATACTCGTATGTTTAATATCGATTTCTTTTAATTTATGTTTATCTTTTATGAAATGAAATCTTATGTCTATATGTTTTCTAAGTTTCTTCGTTGCGTCGTTTGTAGCAAGAAATGCAGCTCCTTGGTTATCGCAAAGAAGAATTGTAGGATTCTGGACATATTCCTTAAAACCAAGTTCATTTAAAATACTTCGAAGAAACATCAGCTCCTTAGTGCCTTGACACATGGCTATATACTCCGCCTCCATCGAACTTAAGGCGACAAAATTTTGCTTCTTCGATTCCAATTGTACTGGCCCGCCACCAAAGAAGACTACAAAGCCAGTAACCAATTTTCGGTCCGTTGAATCAGAAGCCTAGTCTGAATCTGTGTAGCATAAAAAATAATTATTCCGCACAAAGTGTAAACTTACGTCGTTCTTATATTTCAAGTAACGAAGAACATGTTTAGCAGCAACTAAATGTTCCCTATGTGGATGACTGCAAAATTGTGACAATCTGGAAACTGCATACGCTATATCTGGTCGTGATATTGTAGATAAATAAATTAGTCCACCAATTAAGGACTGGTACGTCTTTGTATCTTCGACTGCATAATTGGGTCTAGTACTTTTGTAATACACAGCCGTTAGCCAATGGAGTAGGGGAAGTGTTACAATCTGTCATACCCCAGTCATCGAGTAACTTCTTAATGTATGACCTCTGGTGAATTCTGATTTCACCACGTTCGCCTTCTCTCTCGATCTGCATTCCAAGGTAGTGCTGAATGGGACCTCTATCCACAACATTTACATTTTCGCTTAGTTTGTTTACAATTCGATGCATTGACTACCTGGAACTGCACGCAACAATAAGGTCATCGACATACACACCTACTATGTTGATTTCGTTTTGTGTTCTTTTGTAAAACACGCAGAAGTCCGACTTGCATCTTTGAAATCCAATTCGTAACAAAATTTCGGTAATCTTCTCCGACCAATCTCTTCCAGCTTGCTTTAGCCCATAAATAGATTTCTTTAAACGACAAATGCTATTTGGCTTTTCTGGATTTTCAAATAATAGTGGTTGGCGCATATAAACTTCTTCTCTTAATTCACCGTTTAAATGCGCAGCTGTAATATCAATGTGGTTTACTAAGAGTGAATATTGAACAGACAACGCCAAGATCCATAAGGTTAAGTGACGAACAACTGGCGAGTATGTATCAAAATAATCAATTTTTTCCTTCTGTGAACAACCTTGAGCTACGAGCCGTGCTTTGTATTTTTCAACGCTTCCATCAGCTCTTTTCTTTGTAGTGTAAACCCATTTACAACCTATAATGTTTTTGTTTTCAGGAACATCTACGAGCTCCCATGTGTGGTTGTATAAAAGCGATTGATATTCTAGCTCTATAGCTTTTTTCCATTGCTCAGCATATTCATGCTGTAAAGATTTACATTAATTGGATCACTCGACGCACAAGTGACAGCATTGAGAACATTTCTCTCACGCTCAACAGCAAACCTCTTTTTCGGTCTACCAACACGACAGGTTCTAATAATTTTTGGTCTACCTCGTTTTACACGACCATCCGCATTAACAACTATCAATCATCTTCGAAACTGTTATCATCAGAAATATTTTCATCTGGTAAACTATTAACATTTTCGGAATTAACAACAGCAATATCGTGTTCGTTCTCAGCAACTGCATTAGCAGCAACAACATCTTCGGCATCATTAACAGTAGCAATATCATTCACAGCAACAACATCATTAAAGTAATAATTCGTGTAGATTGTGGATTACTTTTTAAATTCGCTTTCATTTGTGTATGAACGATTAACATTAGTGACATTGTGTTCATTACAAATCGATTCTTCGAAAAATATAACATCTCTGGATATAGTAATAGATTTATTTTCGCTGTTGTATAGACGATAGCCTTTAACACCTTCTGCATAACCAACAAATTTAAGCATTTTGCGTTTTGGAGCAAACTTTGATCGACCGCCTCTCTTGTGTAGTGCGACAGCACTGCAACCAAATATCTTCATATGATTAACACTAGGATTGCGACCGAACCAGCGTTGGTATGGAACAGAATCTCTTAAAATTTTTTATGGTGATCTGTTTCGTACATATGTAGCCGTATTTACCGCCTCGAACCATAACGAGTGTGGTAATTTAGACTGCTCTAACATACAGCGTGACATTTCAACGACTGTACGATTAAACCTTTCGGCTATTCCGTTTTGTTCTGGCGTATATGGTGTTGTAGTTTGATGTATGATGCCCTTTACATTCAGGTATCGCCTAAACGTCTCAATAACAAATTCACGGCGTTGTCACTTCTAAGTATTTTAACATTATAACCTGTTTGATTCTCGGCCTTTACAACAAAATCTTTGAACGCACTCAGAGCATCTGACTTATTTTTCAAGAAACTAACGTGAACATATCTTGAATAATAATCTATCAAACTTATGGAATTCATGGAGCCACCCTCCGATTTTATTCTCATTGGACCGCAGAAGTCAGTGTGAAAGACTTTTTCTTAATTTTGCACAATGTGCAAATCTGACAACGAATATATTCGGGCTTATTTAGTTTCTCACAACCTTTAATCATTCCTTTATTAAACAACCTTGTCACACTATCGAAATTCATATGACCAAATCTTTGATGCCATAGTTGTAATTTATTGTTTGAATTTTCGCGTACTTGCATCAGTTTATTAGTTTTCCTAATTGTGACTTTTGCTGTATAAATATTACTATGCAGGAATGCTTCAAAAACTAATTTATTTTGCTTGCTTATAATCGCAGCTCTTCTGCCTCGAAATTCTACTTTATTTCCACTCTCTGTAATTTTTGATACAGACAAAAAATTAAAGTGTAGTTGTGGAACATAGAACACTTCTATTAACGTAATGTCAGTATATTCTGATTTCAATATTACATTACCAATAGCATGAACTTTTATCATTTCGCCCGTTGCGAGCATTACTTCTTCGTCACAAACTCTCAAATTCACGAAGTAAAATTTTTCACAGCACATATGGCTCGATGCACCGCTATCCAATATAAAAGCGTCTCTCTGCTTAAACTGTAAATTTAAACTTAAAATCACGCCATTAACTTTTTGCTTATTTTTTGCTTTTGCATTGCGCACTTTTATGACCGCGTGTTCCACACGTGTAGCATCTCACATTTCTAGGTTTAACATAACCTCTAACACTTTTGTTTGGCCTATCTTTCGCTGAATTCACTGTCATTACACGCTCTGATTCAAAATTATCTGAATGCTTATCTTGATAGTTTACTGACCGCCGCTGCTCCTCTTCTAGCAATTTACGTTTTAAGCCGTCCAACAATGGTAACTCGTCTCGAGTCTCGATAGCTACAACGAAGTTGTCCATTTCTTCTGGCAATGAGCATAAAAGCATGATAGTTAAAAAATCATCTGGTATCGTAATATCTAACTCGCGAAGATTATCAACGATGGAACAAAATTGGTTTGTCTGCTGCCCAATTTCAATTTCTCTGGCGAAATTGAAACCGCACAAGCTTTTTGAAAAGACATACCTTTTTAGCAGGACCACTTGCACTGTATACGTTGTGAAGTTTCTCCCACGCTGAGTTGGAAGCCGAACAATTTTTTATATGTTGATCATGTAGTGCAGGGATGGGCACATTTTTAGCCCGCAAAGTTAGCAAAGTGCGCACGGGGGCTAGATGAGGGGAATATCAGTTTACGGAGAGAAGAGCATAACAAGTCAATTACATTCCTCCATAACGTAATGTTCATCGCAGAGTCAGGAATAAAGGGATGTTCAACTTATTCCAGTGTGAGAGCGCCTCAAAATTAGCGTTTTTTATAACATTTTCCATTATGGCCAGATCGAACAAAATAAGAATTTTTGGGCATTTTAAATTAAAACACCCAACATTTAGTACGAATAAAAATTACTATGTAGTGGCTATTTATTATATGCAGAAACTATTTAAATCTTTTTAAAGTATATTAGAAGAACTGATTTTTGACCTTTCAATACCCAAAACAAGGACTTAAGCTTGTTAGCTCTCATTCATTAAATTTTTTTATTCATTTTCCATTGAAAATAATACTATGATGCTTCAAATTACAGAACGTTTCATCAAATACCTTTAAATATCACAAAATTACTTAATTTTCATTGTTTTACATATTTTATAAGTGGTCTTGAACGATGCAACAAATCCCTCCGTTTATATATCTTTTGGTAAGATTCCAATCTAACCATCGCTCGTTTCCAATTGCTAAACGTCAAAACCACCTAAACTTTGACAGTTGATCGATTGCTAAACGTCAAAACAACCTAAACTTTGACAGTTGATCGAGTTTAGGTGGTTTTGACGTTTAGCAATTGCTCTCTCACTTCCAGAGGAGTTAAACATCTCTTTATCTCTGGCAGAGTGGTTGCGGCAATACTGACATTGTACACAAATTAAAGAGCGGAAGTTTACTTCATATCGGAATTGTACAGTTGTGTGAACAAAAAGAGGTAAACATAATTTGCAGGATTTAGAGTTTCGCATTAAAACCTTTGCATGGTGGGAAATTCTATTCACTGTTAGGAAAAAATATATAAGTTATACTTGTATCTAAAAACAATTTTATTTAATAAGAAAACAGCACATTTTAAAACTTCACAACACCTATAGTTGTTCCTATTTTGTTCACACCACTGTACATGTGATAGATCAGTTAATAGTGGTGATGCCAGTTGTAAAAATTCATTTTAGTTACAATTGGGCAAACTTTTCTCAATTTATGTGCTTTTATACGTACATATGCAAATCTATATATAAAAAAGAAAAGATACTTGTGACCAGGGTTCTCATTTACTACTCCGTAGCAGCAAAATTTCTAGAATTATTGCTATGCTATCGCTACCGCTATCACTTTTCCGGGAGCCACAGCATAGTCGTAGCATAACAATGTAAAAGAAGTGCTCTACTCTGCTCCGAGTTTTGTTAGGTAAAAAACTATAGCTGGAGCGGGAGCAAAAAATTAAATTCTGCGCTATACTCTGGCGTAGCGGTAGCAAAACATTGGGAGCGGTAGCACAGCAGAGCTAACGAAAATTTTCATGTGCTACAACTCCCGCATGTGTTTGTTGTTTTTTTTCTTTTTTTGCTATTTTCTGTCATAATATTTGAATTAATTGAATAATTTAAACAAAAAAATGTTATGCAAATCATTTTGGCACTTGTTGCGTCAAGTGACTTTATAAATCTAAAATCAAATATTTTAAGAAATATATTAATAAAGTCAATTAGATAATAATTGAATAAATTATATATATATTTTTTTATGTAAAATATTTACCATTTTTATATTACCAAAAACATCATCTATTCCAAATGCATTACAATACTCAATTCTGTGAATTTTCGAAATTAATTTTAACTACATTACTTTCCCCTTTTTTATATACTACTATTAAGATAAAAAATCAGGATTGTCGTGTATTTTCTATGGACAATTTTTACATTCCTTGGTCCAGTTTTTAATGTTAATATTTAGGGCTAAATATTTCAAGGAAGTTTTTGTATGGTATTTCCAAGGTAAATAAATGGTAAATATTTTACATAATGAAAAAATATATATGTATAATTTATTCAATTATTATCTAATTGACTTTATTAATATATTTCTTAAAATATTTGATTTTAGATTTATAAAGTCACTTGACGCAACAAGTGCCAAAATGATTTGCATAACATTTTTTTGTTTGAATTATTCAATTAATTCAAATATTATGACAGAAAATAGCAAAAAAAGAAAAAAACAACAAACACATGCGAGAGTTGTAGCACATGAAAATTTTCATTAGCTCTGCTGTGCTACCGCTCCCAATTTTTTGCTACCGCTACGCCAGAGCATAGCGCAGAATTTAATTTTTTGCTCCCGCTCCAGCTATAGTTTTTTACCTAACAAAACTCGGAGCAGAGTAGAGCACTTCTTTTACATTGTTTTGCTAAGGCTATGCTGTGGCTCCCGACAAAGTGAGAGCGGTAGCAAGAGTAAAATGAAATGCTATGGGAGTAGCGTAGTTTTTCAAACGCTGCTTGTGACCATTATATTTACATATTGTGCTTAAGCAGCTTATATAAATATATGATTTGTGATATTATCAACTTGGTTGTTTTATCAAAATCAAAGAATTGAGGTTTTTTTCTATAATTGTTTTGTTAAATTTTAAAAATCTAAGTTGCCTCTGGAAATGTATTAAAATAATAATATGCGCTATAGAAAGGGAACACATATTTTCAAAAATATAAGAAATCATCAAGTAAAAATATATTTGCGCGGTATGGCATTATTGATTGAGAGTGGCTAAGCACACAAATAGAACACAAACGCTAATGGCGGAAACATCTTCTCACTTCGCCACAAGCGGTGTTCAAATTACTTGAACAATAGTATACAGTCCACTATGTAGCAATTGACTGCATACAAAAATGCAGCAAATATAAGAAAAATATGTAATAAGAATACAATACAGAAAAACAACCCTTATGGTGGTTATTGTATTCTTCAGTATAAATCTCAAGTGCCTTAGTCACAAACACACACACACATATACATACTTACATAAACTAACAAATAGAAATGCAATAGATGCACACTAGCAAATGCATACAAATGCATTTACTGATAAACTATACATCTATTTTTATACTATGTTCAGACCGAAAATTTCAAAGATTAGATTACACTTAATCATTTCATAACCCAACAGTGTTCTCACTGCCGTTAGAAAGATCAAAAAACAGCTGTTATTGTCATTCAAGAATTCACATGGCTTTATATTTATCAAAAGAAAAGATTGTCATATGGTATTTTGAAATAAAAGCCGTCTTTTTTAATATTTTCCATGTAATAGAAATAATGGATGCATTTTTCATTTGTTAAATCGATTTTCAGGTGAAATTAGATTCATTGTTTTAAAAAAAATTTGTTTGTTTACATTTTTTTCCCTTTGTAGTGTCTAAATCAGCTGTGATAACGTAACAGATTTCCAGTGCTGACTAGTATTTTTCCAGTGCTGACAAGTAGATTGCGCAAAATCAGAGTCGCACGGACAGATTTAGCGTGGATCAGTTTCAAATCATTTCAATGAAGTGATTTGGAACTGTCATTTTTGTATGGCGAAATCTTGATAAATTTTTAAGATTAGTGGGATAATCCATGCAACAGCCGAAATCGTGTGATTAGGTGTCGGTCTGAACATAGTATTAGATAAGACCGTGTTATGCGTTGGTCTGATAATTAATTTAAGAACATAGGCTAAGAATTTTTGTATAAAAGGAGCTGTTCAATAAAAGTAAAATCAGATTTGAAAGACAATCTCAGCTTAAAAGACTTCTTTTATTTATATTTTTTACTTCCCCCCATCAGTGGTAAGGGGTAAAAGAAAATAAAAGGAAAGAATTAAAATAAAGAGCAGTGCCTATCACTTATTACCCCCCACCTGAGGTAAGGAATAAGTGACGCAGAGCTGCAATATCTTTACTTAACATTTTTTGGTCCATTCGAGTCTCAAAATTTTGAGCTCAAGCGACTATAAACTCAACAATTGAGTATAATAAAGCCTTATACTGAGAATAAGGAACAGGATACGTAAGCCGTAATAGCAAATGACTATACGCAAAAATTCTTTAATTGCGATTGAAAGGGATACTCAACTGCTGTGAGTCGAGGCACAGCAAGGTCAATTAGGCGACCAATCAATAACCTCCAACGATCCCTCTGAAGAATAAAAGCGCAATAGCACAACAAAAAAAAGAAGAAGCTGTCAACATGGGAATCAACAGGGGAAAGATCCTTGATAGCCAACTTGACTTAGCGGAGAAAGTCCTGCAAACGTATAATAATATAGCGGGCAAATCGATAAGAAAAACAAAAGTTGAAGAGTTAAATAAATATGTTAGTAAAATACAAAAAGATTTTGACGCTAACCACGAAAAACTAATGGCGGATGGCATAGGTGAAGAGGACTATTTTAAGTCGAATTCTTATGACCGCATAACAGAGCAAATAGAAGAAATGATTCAACAATTCAAACAAGCTCTTAAAGACGAAGTTGAGTTTCCATTGTCAGAAAGAAAACAGAAAACTCAATCTGGCACACTAGAAAAACAGCAAACTATGTCAGATAGAAAAATTGTTATTTTTAGAAGGAAAATTGAGAACCTTCGGAAGCAAATGGCTGACTTGAGTTTCGAATTGGTTATCAACTCTGATCAAATTGCATATTTGGAAACGCTGTTTAATACCATAGAAAATATGTACAGCAGCGATTTTTCAAAACAATTTAATTTGGAAATCGAAGAAGCTTACGACGAAATAGTAGCAGAATATTATAAAGAGCTCCCTCGTCTAAAAAATGGCGTAAAAATTGAAGAGCCAAAAATAGCATTTCGTCATAATTTGGAATTGGAAAAACTGAAAATTCCAAATTTCTATGGGGAAATAAAAGAATGGGCTAATTTTTTCAACGTGTTCCAAGACATGGTACACAACAACGATCAAATATCTAGCTCTGAAAAAATGCTTCGTTTACGCCTTTGCTTGAAAGGTGAAGCTGCTCGTCTGATTCAACATTTGCAGATATCAGCCGATAATTACAAAGCAGCGTGGAGTATCCTTCAAGAAAGGTACGACAACAAACGGATTTTGTTCACGACACAGTGGGACAGAATAATGGATCAGCCAGTCATTAATAGTGACAACGCCGAAAGCGTAAGACAGCTGCTAGACACAACAAACGAATGCCTCAATGCAATAAAGTCATTGGGCGTTAAAACAGAAGAGGCTGATCCCTTTATAGCTCGAGTCATTGTACGGAAGCTAGACAAGGAAGGGCTCAGATTATATGAGCAATTTGTAAGAAAGACCAGGGATATTCAGAAATTATCTGACATTCAAGGATTTCTGGACCAGCACTTTCAGACATTAAAAGCAGTAGAGGATAAGCAACAATTGTATAAAAACCGCAAGCTGCAAACATATAAAGCAAACCATATATCTTTCAACGCAAGGCAGCAAAGTATAAAATGTACCTATTGCAAGATATTAGGTCATATAATTACTGATTGCCGAAAATTTAAGAATATATCTTCAGAAGAAAGACGTAAATATGCAAGAGATAAAAAAATTTGCTTCAGATGTCTCAACCATAATTGGTTCGAAAATTGTAATAATAATTTGAAATGCAAAATTTGCAATCAAAATCATAACGAACTTCTACATCCAGAGACTAGGGATAGTAAAGCATCAATGACTACAAATTCAACATCAACAAAAGTAATTCTGGCCACAGCTCAGATAAAAGCAAAAGCAGCGAACGGCGAATACATATTGTTAAGAGCTCTAATTGACCAAGGGTCTCAAATAACATCAATATCTGAAGAAGCAGCGCAGATATTAGGTGCACCAAGGACAAAAATCCAAACAAAACTCTATGGGCTGGGAGGTGTTGTGGTTGGCGAATCAAAATACAAGATTCAAGTACAAATAAAACAAAGATTCTTAAGCCAACATGTGGAAGAAGTAGATGCAGTAATTTTATCATCACTGACCACTGCTCAACCAGATCAATCATTTAAATATGATATAAAACAATGGAAAAATTATACACTTGCTGACCCATTGTTTAATAAAGCAGATAGAATAGACATGGTAATTGGTGGAGACATTTTTAGCAGAATCATTGAAGATGGAGTCAAAAAAAGTGACGGAGTCCTTGGACAAGCAACAAAATTCGGTTGGATTTTATCCGGAATCATCAAACAAAAAGAATTCAGTAGGATAACATCAACGACTACCAACCTAGAGCGATTTTGGGAACTGGAGGAAATACCAGATGAAAACGATATCGAAGAAGGAGATGCATGTTTAAAGCAGTTTGAAGAAACCATCAAACAAGATGATGATGGGCGATTTATTGTAGAAATCCATTTTAAAGAAGATACAAATTTGGGTGATTCTCGCAAACAAGCTGTGGCGCGCCTCATTTCTATGGAAAATAAATTTCAAAAAAGCAATAAACTAAAAGAGGACTACCATCAGTTCATCAATGAATATAAGGACCTTGGTCATATGGTCAAACCAAATGATCACTTAAAAGGTAAATATTATCTACCACACCATGCAATAATACGAGAAAACAGCTTAACGACGAAGTTACGCGTTGTATTTGATGCATCTGCAAAATCTTCGAACGGAAAAAGCCTCAATGACATAATGTTTTCCGGTCCTAAACTTCAGAGAGACATATTTGACATTCTTCTCAAATGGAGACTTTGGAAAGTAGTTATCACTGCTGATGTGGAAAAAATGTTCAGACAAATAAAAATTGCTGAAAAGGATCGCGAATATCATAGAATTTTATGGCGCGAAAGTCCTTTGAACGAAATTGAGGAATATAAGTTGACCACAGTGACTTATGGTACTGCATCAGCTCCATATTTAGCAGTGCGCACATTATTTGAAATTGCAAATAAATGTCCAAATAAACAGCTCCAAACACTAATAAAAGAAGACTTCTATATGGATGACCTTATGACTGGGGCAGATTCAGTTAAACAATGTCAAGCCATTCAAGAAGACATCAGCAATCATCTTCAAATCTTTGGATTTCATCTTCGAAAATGGCTTTCAAAATGCAGTAGCATAACACAAAATATAAAAGCGAAAGAAGACAACGAAATAATTCAAATTAAAGAAAACGAAGCAGTGAAAACTCTTGGACTATATTGGGATCCAAAACAAGACGAATTCCAATTCAGAATTAATTTGACACATGTCAAAAAGACCACCAAAAGGAGCGTTCTTTCCCAGCTTGCTCAAATATTTGATCCACTGGGTTGGCTCTCACCAATAACAATCATAGCAAAGCTATTCATTCAAAAACTTTGGATGCAGCAATCTGACTGGGATGAGCAGCTGTCAGAAAGTTTACAATCAGAATGGTCGATCTTCCTAGAAAATATAAAAGATTTGGAAAACGTGCGTATCCCACGATGGATAGAAACACATTTGCAGTCCGAGGTTGAAATTCATGGATTTGGCGATGCTTCCGGAAAGGCATATGCTGCAGTCATTTATGTCAAAATTGGCAATTCCGTAAAACTGTTAACCGCAAAAACAAAAGTTAATCCGCTTAAAAATCAGAAAACATTACCTAAACTAGAACTTTGTGCAGCTCATTTGCTGGCGAAGTAAATAAATAAAGTTTGTAAAATCATCACAAGAAGTCATAAAGTTTATGCATGGAGCGATTCTACAATAACCCTGAGCTGGATTGACACATTCAAAAACAAAGATAAGTTTGTTAGAAATCGAGTGGAAGAAATCCAAAAACTTATACCACAAGCAACCTGGAGACACGTAAGCACAAAAGATAATCCTGCTGATTCAGCGTCAAGAGGTATATCATCTCCCAAATTACTAGGCATGGATATTTGGTGGTATGGGCCCAAATGGCTAGCATTGTCAGAAAACCAATGGCCAACAGTTGCAGATATCAATATAGCAACAATACTAATGACATCAAAAACCGAAAATCAATTCATCGACAACCTAATAAATCGATATTCTAGCTGGTTAAAGCTACAAAGAGTAGTAGCTTACTTATTGCGCTTCGGTAAGAAAAGAGAAAATCAGCACTCCGTAAATTTGTCTGTAAAAGAATTACAAAGAGCGAAAAATACAATAATTCGACAGTCACAAAAACAATTCTTCAAAGATGAAATGAAACAACTATTGAATAGCAAACAGCTCAGCAATACAAGCAAAATTGTCAACCTCAACCCATTTTTAGACGAAAATGACGTTATGAGAGTTGGAGGTAGGCTCACAAACGCGGAATTGCCTTATAGTTCAAAACACCCAATAATTCTTCACAAATCAACTTTAGCTGCATTAATAATTAAAGATGCACACCATGCTACATTACATGGTGGAAACCGGTTAACAGAAGCAATTATCAGGAGACAATACTGGATAATCGGCGTTAAGGACGCAATAAAAAGTTGTATACGAAATTGTTGTAAGTGTATACGATACAAACAAGTCTCTGCAAAACAAATAATGGGCGATCTACCAGAATTCAGAGTATCAATGTCGAGTCCGTTCACTTATACTGGAGTTGACTACGCTGGACCATTCCAAATGAGATGCTCAAAAGGCCGTGGTCAAAAGTCCTTCAAAGGGTATGTAGCAGTGTTTATATGCCTCTCAACTAAAGCTGTTCATCTTGAGGCAGTTAGTGAGTTATCATCAGACGCGTTTTTGGCAGCACTAAGGAGATTTTTCGGCAGAAGAGGAAGGTGTCTTCATATCTACTCGGACAATGGATCCAATTTTGTTGGAGCAAATAAGTGGCTTGATAAATAGTTTAAAGCAGCAATAAAGCAAAACTCAGACGTAGCACCAATTTTGGCCAACGAGCAAATAACTTGGCATTTTATTCCCCCGGCAGGCCCACATTTCGGAGGAATGTGGGAGGCAGGTGTAAAAGGATTGAAATACCATTTAAAAAGAGCCATCGCAGATACAAAATTAACTTTTGAAGAAATGTCTACAGTATTAGCTCAAATAGAGGCATCTTTGAACTCGCGTCCACTATATTCAATAAACGACGATAATGGAATAGATGCGTTAACACCGGGTCATTTCCTAATTGGAAGACCATTAAAGTCAATTCCATCTCTCGAACCAGATGTCAACTACTCTACATTAAACAAATGGAAATTAGCACAAAAAATTCAAAGGGATTTTTGGAATCGTTGGAAAAATGAATATCTTCATACACTTCAACAAAGAAATAAATGGAAAATTCCGGTAGACAATATTAAGGTCGGCGATGTGGTAATACTAAAAGACGAAAACTCACAACCAGCCAAGTGGCCTCTTGCTAAAATTATAGAAACTCATCCGGGAAATGATGGTCGCGTTCGTGTGGCAACGTTGAAGCTGCAAAATAGCATATTGAAAAGACCAATCCAGAAGTTGTGTCCTTTGATAAGCGCAGCAGAAGAAGACCGGAAGAAGCAGGTAAAGGAAACTTACTTAGCCACAAATAGTCAAAAGAAAACAAACAGATCGAATATGAATATAATTGGAGTTACACTTCTGGTACTGTTTTGTCTTACATCAAGCAATCTCGCAAACGCCTTGAAAGTAGTGCCAAAAAGAATTGGATCAGTAAGCGAATTGCCGGCTAATACAGCAATATTTTTGGATTCACTAGGGAAAATGGACGTAATTACCTCTACTTGGGATTTGGTAATATACTATGATCTTCGCGCATATTTTGAACATATGAATGTAATACCGAATTGCTTGTCTAGAATAAAAGATCAGTGTCATCTCTTGACTCAGTTCGAAGAAGCATGTAATGTCATATCATTATCTCTTGAAAGGCGCCTTGAAGCAATAACGCACAATCACAATGTGATTGTATATAACAAGAGATAAAAAAGAGCACTTTTAGAATGGGTTGGTTCCATTTACAATACGCTATTTGGGTTGATGGATGCCGATGACCAAGACCAAATTGAATCTAATCTTAAAGCTCTACTCAGCAACCAAAGACATTTAAAAGAAGGTTTCAAGGCGCAAATTTCTGTAATCAATTCGACAGCAAATATTATCAACAAGAATATATATGAAGTAAATGAGCAATTTACAAAACTTCAAACTCAAATTAATAAGTATCATTCTGAGATAATAAAAGATATTAATCGAGATAAAATGGCTATACAATTTCAAATGCTGGTAACACAAATTAACATTCTCATGAGCGAATGTGAAAACACACAAAGATCCATAACTGAATTACTAATCGATTTGAATCATGGAAGAATTAATCCAGCTCTTTTAACTCCCTTACAACTGAGTGAAGAACTGATGCTCATTAAAGAAAAATTACCAGCAAAACTTCAAATTCCTGGACACCAAAGCGACAGTCAATTACGTGATGTTTATAACCTCATGGAAGCAAGAGGTATTATTATTGACCAAAAATTAATAATTAAAGGAGAGATACCATTGATGCAGAGTGAGTCATCGGAAGTTTTCAAATTAATAGCCATTCCTTCCGAATATAAAGGACGTGTTGTAAAAGCCAAATTAAGAAATGAATTTTTAATTTATAACTTTGGGCTTAATTCGTATTTTTTTATATCCCAAGCTCAGCTAAATAAGTGTACAAGAAGCCTATACAAACACCTTATCTGTAAAGGAAAAACACCATGGCAGCCTGCATTAGACCAAACTTGCGAGCTTTCAGCACTATTCAACACTAGCCATGCAGACTGTCAGTATGAAGAGACAAAGAAGACACCGTTCTGGGCGGAGCTTAATCCAGATAACACGTGGATTTTCAAAGTATTCAAAGGATCTACATTGCACGTCGACTGTCTAGGAGGTAAAAGAGAAATAATAGAAATCCCAGCACAAGGCGTTCTTTCCATTGAAGCTGGTTGCACAGCCCGATACGAAGGCATCACATTTTCAAGTCATCAAATATTTACAACGCAAAATACAATCAGCTTAACGCAAGATCCAATTATATCAGTAATACATGATATTACAGAAGACAAAATAGTGCCGCTTCAGATTGACCGCATCAACAATAACAAAGATGTCGAACAAATTAAGGAGCAGATCAATAGAATAAGTAATAATGATTTTAATTTAAAGGATTTAAATCTAAAAAATCACAGCGGACACATATCGCTTATATTAGTTATTATAATAATTGTAATTTTAGTCATATGTTATGTACGCTACAAATCCAAACCAAAAGGGAAAATTACGATTAATCTTTCTAATCGCACAAACACATAATTTGTAATTAATTGTATAAATGTAATCAAAAATAATAATAATTATTATATTATTGTAACCACATTTTTGGCCCTCGGCAGTATGTTCAAATTACTTGAACAATAGTATACAGTCCACTATGTATCAATTGACTGCATACAAAAATGCAGCAAATATAAGAAAAATATGTAATAAGAATACAATACAGAAAAACAACCCTTATGGTGGTTATTGTATTCTTCAGTATAAATCTCAAGTGCCTTAGTCACAAACACACACACACATATACATACTTACATAAACTAACAAATAGAAATGCAATAGATGCACACTAGCAAATGCATACAAATGCATTTACTGATAAACTATACATCTATTTTTAGATAAGACCAACGCACTTATTATGTGTTATGCGTTGGTCTGATAATTAATTTAAGAACATAGGCTAAGAATTTTTGTATAAAAGGAGCTGTTCAATAAAAGTAAAATCAGATTTGAAAGACAATCTCAGCTTAAAAGACTTCTTTTATTTATATTTTTTACTTCCCCCCACCAGTGGTAAAAGAATATAAAAGGAAAGAATTAAAATAAAGAGCAGTGCCTATCACTTATTACCCCCCACCCGAGGTAAGGAATAAGTGACGCAGAGCTGCAATATCTTTACTTAACAAGCGGCAAGCGTTTTGTTCTCGTTTTCATTCGAACAATGTTGCCATTACTCAATACGCATATGTAGTTTTGTACAGATCTAAGTTTTCAATTATAATTTTTATAATAATAAATATCAAAACTGAAATCAAACTATTAAAACTAGTTTATATATTTGTAAATAATAGCATTCCATTCTGCATTTGAGTTATTTTAAGAAAATTTCAAATATATTGAAGACAATTTTTATAATTACTACATTATATCGAGCCTGGCAACCCTGCGGTGTGAGAGAGCAATCAGCTGAGTCGTTGGAAATTCTAGGATTGGCGGGTGGTAGAAGGGTTGTTGGGTAATTATTTACATTGCGCTCTCATAAGATTCATTTGGTC
Source organism: Bactrocera dorsalis (assembly GCF_023373825.1). Lineage (NCBI taxonomy): Eukaryota > Metazoa > Arthropoda > Insecta > Diptera > Tephritidae > Bactrocera > Bactrocera dorsalis. Next base: position 60,965,836 of record NC_064304.1, on the reverse strand, counting down.
ATATGTGTTTGAAGATAAAGTGGTTCATAAACTGAAGTTATTATTGAAATTACTTTTTATAAGGAAGTTTAAAGAAATAAACTGGTTTGAAACTATTTGCTTCGAAAATTATATATAAAATAAGAAGTAGGTTATCGGATTTAAATTTTGGTACTTGGTATAATAATGCGTGGAACTATAGCAAATGAGATTAAACCAAACATATAATTTATTATTTCAAATAAACTAAATTAAATGCTGATATAAAGATATATTAAAAAAATGATTACTAAAATCAAATACATATTTATTATACTTTTTGTTATTTGACTTACATTTTATAAATTTATAACGGGTGATTTTTTTGAGGTTAGGATTTTCATGCATTAGTATTTGACAGATCACGTGGGATTTCAGACATGGTGTCAAAGAGAAAGATGCTCAGTATGCTTTGACATTTCATCATGAATAGACTTACTAACGAGCAACGCTTGCAAATCATTGAATTTTATTACCAAAATCAGTGTTCGGTTCGAAATGTGTTTCGCGCTTTTTTATCGACAAATTTTGTTCAGCGATGAGGCTCATTTCTGGTTGAATGGCTACGTAAATAAGCAAAATTGCCGCATTTGGGGTGAAGAGCAACCAGAAGCCGTTCAAGAACTGCCCATGCATCCCGAAAAATGCACTGTTTGGTGTGGTTTGTACGCTGGTGGAATCATTGGACCGTATTTTTTCAAAGATGCTGTTGGACGCAACGTTACGGTGAATGGCGATCGCTATCGTTCGATGCTAACAAACTTTTTGTTGCCAAAAATGGAAGAACTGAACTTGGTTGACATGTGGTTTCAACAAGATGGCGCTACATGCCACACAGCTCGCGATTCTATGGCCATTTTGAGGGAAAACTTCGGACAACAATTCATCTCAAGAAATGGACCCGTAAGTTGGCCACCAAGATCATGCGATTTAACGCCTTTAGACTATTTTTTGTGGGCTACGTCAAGTCTAAAGTCTACAGAAATAAGCCAGCAACTATTCCAGCTTTGGAAGACAACATTTCCGAAGAAATTCGGGCTATTCCGGCCGAAATGCACGAAAAAGTTGCCCAAAATTGGACTTTCCGAATGGACCACCTAAGACGCAGCCGCGGTCAACATTTAAATGAAATTATCTTCAAAAAGTAAATGTCATGAACCAATCTAACGTTTCAAATAAAGAACCGATGAGATTTTGCAAATTTTATGCGTTTTTTTTTTAAAAAAAGTTATCAAGCTCTTAAAAAATCACCCTTTAGTAATTACAAAGAAACTTAAAATTGTTAGGAAATTTTACGCTTATTACCCAAAATGCAACTTCCCATATATGCGTGCGCTCTCATTTGTAAACATGGTGTGGTAAAATACGTTGCTCTCACTTCCTTCTTCATGTTTGCCCGCGATGATCCCCTCACCTAGCCCTCAAAATGTGCGCTCGTGCCCGCACGGGCAAAATGCCACTGAGGGCTAATATGCCCATCCCTGGTGTAGTGGAATGTGACGCCTAAAAAATTTCTCCGTATGTAATTGTCTGTCCACATATCAATAGTGGCTGATGCTCCTCTACTGCGTACAGCTTCAGCAATCTCCTCTCGAATCTCTATTTTCTTTTTCTCTGCAGCCTTTTGCACGTTCCGCGACACCGTTGTAGGATCCAGTAAAAGATCGTTCACATTAACGTTTTCGCCGTATACTGCCCCGAGCTTTGTAAAAAAATTGATAATTTTCATGAAGCCAGTACCTTGTACAGCAGAAAACGGTCGGCAAACTTCAATGATCGAATTCGCACAAATTTTAGTTGCCTCATTTTTGTCCTCAGCAGAAATTTGTTTTAAGGCATATTTGTTGTTTGTAGCCTTACAACAGTTATGCCTGTGCAAATTTGAAGTCTGATTGTTTTTGTAGAAGTGCTTGAGTAAATCAGTGTTTAAGGGATGATATACAAACCGAACGCTGGCGATCATTTCAATCATTGAAGCATAAGTATGCATCACTTCGGGTATTTTCTGCTGATACGAACGTTCATAAACAAATCAGGTATAAGCCGATCGCTACTGATACAAAGTTGTTCTCTATCGCTGATTTGAAGAAAACAGTTCGCTTCGTGTACATCACAGTATATACAGTAGATAACCTTTTCGTGGTAGCTTTGTGAGGGGTGAATAGCGGCCATCTTGGATTTTCAGTGGTATCAACTCAGTGCTGTATAAATTAAGGTAGTGAATACTTAGCAAATTTATTTTATTAACCAACAAAAACTATAAATATTGTTCCTTAATATAAAAGAAAATTATTTATTAATGTTATATATTTACTAATATGTGATTTAAATCCATAGTGTGCAATATTTCGCCCATAAAAATATCATTTACTGATATTCAGACATTCTTTTTGTAGTGAGTTCTTAATAATAAGATGCAGCCCTGTTTTTAGATTTCTCGGTGGTGAGTTTTCTTCTGAATGTATTTGTTTACATTTGACCGACAGAAATCATAAAAGGTGCAGCTTTTCATATTCGAACATTCAAATTAAATCAAAACAAAGTTTAGTTTGTATAAAGTTACTAAATATTTTATTTAAAGTTTAATAATTGGAGTGAACATAGGTTTTATACAATATAAAATGTCCGTTGAACCAGGTATCGCCAAAGAAGCGGTACTTAAACAAAATGAAAAAACACACCCATCGTGCGGGGCCACGATTGGAATCAAGGAATTGATTACTCAAAATTATTTGAGTCGTATGTTAATACGGGGTTTCAAGCTACTAATCTTTGGATGGCAATAAGAGAAATCAATCTAATGGTAATGTAACCATTTTTTTATGGAAAGGTTTATGTATTTTAAAATATTCTTAGCTTGATCGTAGGCAGCAGCCGTTGAAACCTGATGAAGCCAATTTGCATGAAACTAAAGAATTTGTTGCGTCATGCGACTTTATAAATCAAAAAATATATTTTAAGAACTTAATTTGTTAAAATAATTGTATGCATTATAAAATTTTTTACATTATGTAAAATACTTACGAATTTTGTAATATACAAGTATAACCATAATCTACTACTTATGTACTAGAATAATCTATTACAATGAATTTAAGATGCTGAATTGAATTAGAACTATATATTTACCCCTTTTTTGTATACATACTTACCTCTAGTCTAAGCCGTTAGGTTAAGATTTAGGCTAACTAATGAACTGTTGGAATAAAGATTATCATTGTATTAAAGACTGTAATCGCGAACGGACGTTCTTTTTTAACCGGGATTTTTTAAACCAAAATAGCACAGGCAATTAGCTTTTAGTTGCGCGTACTAGTGAGTCCAACGTGTAGAACTTCAACCTTAAAAAAGCTTAAGGTTTTTTCATGGCGCCCGAGCAGGGACTCAGTGCGTGGCTGTAAATAATTTTCGAAAAAAGTAATACGTATTAATTTAATTTCTAACGCGTGAGCAATTGCCTGTGAATTTTTAATTTCTTTCGGTTTCGGTCGAGTGCAAGTGACTAAAGTGACAAATACTAAAAATAAATGTCTGGACAAAGACATAAAAAATAAAAATAAAATATATCTACATAGATATAGTACATACATATATGTATATATAAAAAATTCAAAAACAAATTTTTACATTAAAAAATATACATATCGCTCATTTGCTGCAAGACCGGCATAAATCAATAAACGTGATTTTTGAGTTAATACTGCAGAATTGTTCGTTATATCATACTTCATGTTGAGTGAAAAATTCATATGAATACCTCTTATATGCTCCGCTTGAGAAGAGAATATGTTTCCTATTTTCCGTCAGTGGCTTGTGAAAAATATATAATAGTATAACACTTGGTGGATACATACATATATGTAAAAAAATTGCGAAGTGCACACATATGGACACACACTGAAGTGAATAAAAACGAAGTGGTAAATCTAAACATAAAGAAAATAAAATACAAATTAACCAAATTAAAAGTTGAAAAAAAAAGCAACTGAGAGAAACGTTTTGTGAAGTGGGTGGTGAAAACACAATATAATACATACATACTATATGACATACGTGCGGTAAAATTCACCAGTCCAATAGTGCGCAAACACAAGGAAGAAAAGGAGAGAAACCAAAGGTGGATAAATCGGTTAAACGGCATACAGTGGAGTGTGAAAATAAAAGCAGTATTGAAATAAGCGTTTACATTTTTTCTGCTAAAGGTGGTTACACAGTTAGTGCATAATATTAAAAACTACCGCCAAAAACATAAAGTGCCGTTGCTAAACATAAGCAAAATAAAAAGAGTGTCGCGAGTGCCGCTAAAAAGTGCCGGAAAAGAGGTACAACCCGTTAAAAGAAAAGTGCCGTAAAACTAAAAACCGATAACTTTGGCCGTTAAAACGTTAGACTATTTGTGGTAACATCACGTCGGTACCGAACGGGCTTGCGTCAACACCATCGTCCCACTGCTGCTGCGTCAACGGATTCTCGCCGCTGCCAAGTCAACGCCAACAACACCGTCGCTGCTAACGTCGACGCCAGATCCGTCTCTTCGTGGGAATGAGCTGCAATTGCATTCTCTGTAAAAGGGAAGTGAACGCAGGCAAACCGCCTATGCATTCACAACAGGTAACGAGTGCGAATCACTGAAAGTGGTGCGAATAAAAAAAAAAAAAAAACGAAAATTAAAAAAAAAAAACAAAAGAGCAAGTGCACACTTTCAGTTTTTGGCTCTCGCTCTTTTCACATTTTTTTACATACGTATATTTTCTTATTGCATATATTTATATTTTAATATTCGCATACGTATATATACATACACATGTACATAAGCATTTATGCATCTATGCATCTATGCATCTACACAAGTGAAAGAGGGATCGTGGGATTTGCGGTAGCGTTCTTAATTGAACATTAAGGTGCGACATTTTATATCTTGCAGACAAAAATTTTTAAAATTTTAAACGAAATAAAGTTTTACGGTTCTTTGGAAAATTTTCTCGCTTAAAAAAAAAAAAAAAAACATTTTCAAGAACGTTCAATTGTGCTATTGCTTATTTTGCATACTTCATAGGTTCGGCTTTCGTATACTTGGGAATCGATATCATTTTTTCTCGTTCTCGTAACCGATTCCAAATATATTTGTTGCCAACCTTTATTGCTATTGGTCTGGCTTTCGTATATTCCGGAATCGCTATACATATATTTTTCGTTTTCGTTATCGATCCCTAATATATCTGTTGCCAACCTGTATAGTTTTTTTTCCGGAAATTTAATTTAACAAGCAAAAATGAGCAAGCCAAAGCCAACTATCGCCAACCTCTCTCCGAGTAAGGAGTTGATCGACTTAAAATCATTAAAGCGTCAAAGGACGGTGGCGAAAAGTAGCATTTTGCGAATAAAAACGGGTCTTCTAGAAAAAACGATGTCATTAGATCCAATCGAATTGGAATGTCGTCTTGACATACTAAACTCACATAGTGAGAAATTGATGAAATGCCAATCTAAAATTGAAGAGATTGATGAAGACGACATGGCCCGAGGGGAGTTAGAGGACATATGTAATTGTAGAAACAAAATCTATAATTAAAACAATTTTGGCCAAAAATAGAACATCTATTGCTGAAACATCGTTCGTAACGTCTCACAGCTCAAGGCTCCCAAAAATGAATTTGCCGAAATTCAAGGGAGAATATTCGGAATTTAAAAATTTCATGAGTTTGTTTGAGAGTTTGGTTCACAATGATCCAAACATCCCAGATATTGAAAAATTTAACCATCTGGTTAATTGTCTATCTGGGGAGGCTCTAGGCACGGTAAAAGCGTTTCAAATGTCGGATGAAAACTATCCGAAGGCGTTGGCAAGTCTCAAAAAGGTTTATGACAATAAATGTTTGATTTTTTTTAATACGATTTCAAAACTTTTTGAGCTGCCAACTATCCCTAAGCCATCAGCCCCTTCATTGCGCGCGATGATTGATGAAGTGTCGGCTGTATATGACTCATTGCTATCGCTGGGCGATGAGAAACAAATCACAAATGCGATAATTATTCACATAGTCATGACAAAAGTTGACTCTGCCACCCGATCAAAGTGGGAAGAACAGCTGGATTACGACAAGTTACCATTGTGGAAGGATTGTGAAGCTATCTTAAATAGACGGTACCAGCACCTATCAGCTGAAGGCGCATCATCTTCGAGGACGAGACCCATAGCAGCAGCCAGCGCGAACCACGTGAAGCAGCCTCACATGAATGGAACTAAATCCGCTTTAGTTGCAGCGAATACAAAGCAGCCAACATGCCAGCAGTGTAAATCGAAGGACCACTACTTAACAGCTTGCCCCACTTTTAAAACTCTCTCTGTTCAACAGAGATTTGAGTTTGTCAAATCAGTGCCCTTATGCATAAATTGTTTGCGTAAGGGACATACGGTATCCAAATGCAGAGCGGATCGATGTCGCGTGTGTAATCGGTCCCACCACACCTTACTGCACCAGTATCCTGTATCCTTCGCTGCTGAGCCTCATCCGCAACCAACAACAACTACACACGCAATGCATACAATAAGTGTGCCTGATCGGGTAATGTTGGCAACAGCAGTTATTCTGGTGAGATCAAGCTGTGGAGAGTACCTGCCCGCAAGAGCCTTGCTGGACTCGGGAAGTCAAGTCAACTTTATAACGGAGGATTTGGCCCAAAAACTGCGGATTCGACGCCAAAACAGGACTTTAAATATTATCGGGATTGGTAATTCAAGTATAAAAGTTGGGGCCAAATTAAGCGCATTTGTGAAATCGCGCGTAAATAATTATGAATTTTCGGCGGAATTCTGGATTATGCGATGTATTTCGGCTAATCATCCAGACCATACCATTAATATTAATGGTTGGAAAATTCCGCACAATATTAAATTGGCGGATACAGAATTCCAAAAATCTCAAAAGATCGATATGTTATTAGGGGCGGAAACCTTTTTCGATTTATTAGCGGTTGGTCAAATTAAAAGTGGCCCTAATCAACCAACGCTACAGAAAACTCTTTTGGGATGGATTGTTTCTGGCAAATATGTCAGCAATCTTAGTCCTCCTCCCGAAGCAACTAGCACATTATGCCAAACTGAAGACGACTTAATGTCCATAGATTCAGTAGTCCAAAAATTCTGGCCTCTGGAGGAACTTTCTTCAGAAACAAATGGCAACAAGTTCACACCAGAACAAAAGGAGTGTGAACAATTTTTCGTTAACACAACTGAAGTATTGCCTTCAGGGAGGCTTCAAGTCAGAATGCCCTTTAAATCTGACCGTAAGTTACTCGGTCACTCCTATGAAACTGCAGTTCGGCGGTTTCAGGCCCTGGAGAGGAAAACATTGAAAGATCCAGAACTTCGTAAAATGTATCTGGACTTCATGAATGAGTATAAAGCGCTGGGTCACATGAGCCCAACAAATAATGAGATCCCGAGTGAACCACACTATTTCATTCCGCATCAGTGGGTTTTGAGGCCCGAAAGCACAACAACAAAATTACGAGTTGTCTTTGATGCGTCGAGTCGTACTTCTTCTCAAATTTCATTAAATGAACTTTTGATGGTAGGTCCAACCATCCAAGAAGAATTATATTCAACTCTTCTTCGTTTTCGCTTACATAAGTATGCACTAACAGCGGACATTACTAAAATGTACCGTCAAATAATTATGCATGAAGAAGACAGAAATTGTCAGCTTATTGTGTGGAGAGAGCATCCTTCTGAGCAAATTCAAATTTTTCGTCTTAACGCCGTAACATACGGCACTGCGCCTGCTCCATTTCTCGCAACACGGTGTTTACAAATGCTCAGTGATGCTAATACAACTAAATACCCACTTGGTTCATTGGCCATTAAAAGAGACTTTTACGTTGATGACTTATTAACAGGATCTGAAAATTTTGAGTCTCTAGATCTTATAAGAAGTGAAGTAATTAAAATATTAAACTCGGCCGGATTCACCTTGACAAAGTGGTTTTCGAACCACCCTAAATTTTTCGACAGTAATTATACTGAAAAGTCATTAAGCTTCAATGACAAAAACTCAACTAAAACACTAGGAATCCATTGGTTGCCGAAAGAGGATTTGTTTCGGTTTGTTTTGGATGCCAATTTTCATGATCTGCGAGCTACTAAACGAAACATACTATCAGTCTCTGCTCGCCTTTTCGATCCTCTTGGATTATTAGCCCCACTAGTTACCAAAGCAAAAATCTTATTGCAAGAGCTTTGGATCCAAAAACTAGATTGGGATGAGTCGATTCCATTGCGTCTTGATACTAGCTGGCAGAATTTCAAAGCCAACCTACGGCAGCTGTCATAAATTAGCATTCCTCGATACGTAAATCTAGAGTCGAGTGCTATCTGCCAAATACATGGCTTCTCCGACGCTTCAATAAGAGCGTACGGATGCTGCATATATATACGAAGCCAATCTGCTAGTGGTGTCAAATGTATGCTGCTTACTGCAAAATCTAGAGTGGCTCCGCTGAAGACCAAGTCTCTTCCGCGTCTCGAGCTCTCGGCAGCACATCTTCTTGCCAAATTATGGTCACGAATTGCGCCAATGTTGAATCGACAATTTGAAAAAATTATATTTTGGACAGACTCTGAAATCGTATTGCATTAGGTAAAAACGCATCCATCGTCATTACAAACCTTTGTTGCAAATAGAGTGTCTGAAATCCAAGAATGGACTGATAATATAAATTGGCGACATGTGCCAACAAAACAAAATCCTGCGGATCAAGTGTCTCGGGGTTGCAACGTGGATGAATTGAATAATTCAATATGGTTTGGCGGTCCACAGTTCCTCCTAGAAGACCCCGCTTTATGGCCAATTAACACTCACTTCCAGCTTTCCCCAGACGATGAAGCATTAGAGAAGAAGAAAAATACTTTCACACTAGCCATAAATGTGAAAGAGAATTCACTATTGAACCTTATCGAAAAATTCTCTTCTCATCAAAAATTGCTTCGTGTGGTTGCCTATCTATTACGGTGGATTTGACGACCAAAAATACCTACGGAGGGAAGGCACCTGACATCTGACGAATTACACTTGAGTTTTTTAAAAATTGTTCAGGTGATTCAACATTCGGAATTTGCGAATGAAATCCAAAAACTCACGAAAGGCACCACGCTACCCGCAAACTTGCAAAAACTGAATCCGTTTTTGCATGAGTACTCGGATATGTCGCTTTCATTCAAATTAATCCGAGTAGGAGGTCGCCTTTTAAATGCACCTCTCCCATACGATGCCAAATTCCCATTATTACTAAATAAGAATTCGCACTTCGTTATCAATTATTTACGGTTCCTGCACTTTCGAAATCACCACGCAGGGGCAAAAGCGTTGGTTGGGCTTCTTCGAGAACGCATATGGCTGATTCATGCAAGAGAAGCATGCAGTAGAACCGTAAGAAACTGTACACACTGCTTTCATTATAAGCCGAAGTTGCAAACCCAAATAATGGAAAATTTGCCAGTCGAAAGGCTTCGAGCGCTACGACCCTTTCTTATATGTGGCGTAGATTTTTGTGGTCCAATTTATACCACATTAAAAATACGCGGTCGACCACCCGTAAAAACCTATATCGCAGTTTTCGTTTGTTTCACGTCTAAAGCAGTACACTTAGAATTAGTCTCTGACTTATCAACTAATTCCTTTATTCTCGCCCTAAAAAGGTTCATTGGTCGCTGAGGGATGCCACAGACGATATATAGCGACAACGCAACGAACTTCGTCGGCGCCGATCGCAAGTTGCGCGAACTCAAAGAGGCGTTTCTGTCCCAGTTTCCGGAAGTACTGGAATTCGCCGCCGTAGAAGGGTTCAAATTCGCCTTTATACCACCGAGGGCGCCGCACTTCGACGGGTTATGGGAGGCGGCAGTGAAGTCCGCCAAACACCTCGCCGTGCGCCCAATGGGCAACGTGCTGCTCACCGCCGAAGAGCTAGGAACACTGATAGCCGAAGTGGAGGCCATCCTCAACTCGCGGCCCCTCGCACCGTTGAGCCAGGATCCCAACGATGGCGAAGCATTGACTCCAGCACACCTATTAATAGGGTGCTCCCTCCGAGCCTTACCACCGGCAGAAGTGTCAACGGACCCAGTTCGCTATTGCGAGAGATGGCAACTTGTTTGCTGTCTCAAGCAACAGTTTTGGCGACAGTGGTCCAAAACGTACATTACCAGTCTTCAGCAGCGCAACAAATGGCTGCACCCGAAACGCAACCTGCAGCCCGGCGATCTCGTCCTCGTCCGCGAAGACAACACGCCACCGCAGCAGTGGGGACTAGGACGAATCGCCGCAACCGTAGAAGGACGAGACGGAAAGGTGCGAGTGGCAGACGTGGCAACCAAGGCAGGCACCATTAAGCGCCCTATTCACAAGCTCGCCCTGCTGCCTGTCGAAGTTGAAGGATCATGATCCTGTCAAGGTGGCCGATGTTGCGTCATGCGACTTTATAAATCAAAAAATATATTTTAAGAACTTAATTTGTTAAAATAATTGTATGCATTATACAATTTTTTACATTATGTAAAATACTTACGAGTTTTGTAATATACAAGTATAACCATAATCTACTACTTATGTACTAGAATAATCTATTACAATGAATTTAAGATGCTGAATTGAATTAGAACTATATACTTACCCCTTTTTTGTATACATACTTACCTCTAGTCTAAGCCGTTAGGTTAAGATTTAGGCTAACTAATGAACTGTTGGAATAAAGATTATCATTGTATTAAAGACTATAATCGTGAACGGACGTTCTTTTTTAACCGGGATTTTTTAAACCGAAATAGCACAGGCAATTAGCTTTTAGTTTCCAACGTGTAGAACTTCAACCTTAAAAAAGCTTAAGGTTTTTTCAGAATTCATTAGACGAAAACATAGCTGTACAATATTCCTTGGATTCACATCTAATCTAGTGTCGTCGGGATTACGGGAGACATTACGACTACTCGTTGAACACCAAATGGTGGATTGTGTAGTAATGACAGCGGGTGGCGTGGAAGAAGACTTTATAAAACACTTATGTATACACAATATAAACTTGTAAATAACACTAATATGTATTATTAAAATCTTGTTATGTCTATGTATGTTACATACGTTTCTGTTTAAACTCAATTTCCAATTGATGTTTTCCTATAACGGCTAACGAATTGTCAATTTGTACACATATGTCAAACGACAAATTACCACCCAGGATTGTATCCTACTGCATGCAAAAATTTAGAAATACTTGAAGCGTGTTTAAAAATGGCACAAGAAAAACAACTGATTTAACATCAAACAACAAGTAATATCCCAATAAAATTTAACAGATATTCAAAGTAATTCAATATAATCACTTAAATAACGTAAACACTTGCATTATTTAATATATTTTAAAGTGTTGATCATCAAAATTTAAAATTTATATGTAGCTCAAATGCTAACACAACACCCTGATTACCATGAAAGTAGCAAAAAAACCTGTTACACAACACCCTAAGATTTCTTAGAGTTGAGTATATGTATGTAAACAAAGCAAAGGTTTATTACTGTATATACTGAGGTGTACATGAACTGAAATGGCAGAATCAGACAGAGTAACGGATCAGTACTTAAGTATAACCAAAAATTCATTACTCGTTGCAGTTCTCTGGTATGTATGTATAATACTCAACGCCGGTGCAAGTGAATTATACACCATTTAAATTCATTGGTGGATGTTTCTTACTAAACTGGGCATCCAATTAAAAACACTATACATTTGTAGTATATGGGGATTGGGGGTAGTATACGAGGTGTGTTCAAAAAGTATCGCGAATTTTGTGTTTTTTCAAAAATTATTTATTTATTCATGAATATCTATTTTGTCCCCTTCAAAGTAATCCCCATGAGATATTGTGCTTGTGCCAAAGGTTTTTCCAATCTTCGAAGCACTTCAAAAAATCATTTTTTTTATCTTCTTCAGCTCCTCCTTCGATGCGGTCTTTATCTCGTCAAGAGAAGCGTAACCTCGTCCTTTCATGGGCCTCTTCAGATTAGGGAACAAGAAAAAGTTACACGGGGCCACATCTGGGGAATACGGTGGCTGCGGCAGTATTAGTGTGTTGTTTTTGACCAAAAAGTCGGACACAAGCAACGATGTGTGAGCAGGGGCGTTATCGTGGTGCAAAAGCCAATTTTTGCAAATTGCGCATAACATGCAGGTAATATTCCTTATTGACCGTTCTTCCCTGTGTCAAGAACTCATGATGCACCACGCCTCTGCAATCGAAGAAAACTGTCAGTTACGATTCGCGATACTTTTTGAACACACCTCGTAAACCCGATTAGTATTTTTGCTAATACTAAATGCTATTAATATTATAATAAAATGTTCTCTAAGATTGTTTAAGGATACCTCGAATACCTTCACCAATCATATGGAGTAAAGTCGGGATAATTTATGTTGTGTTTTTATATGAGTGTAGGTCAAGTTTTCGCCCTATATGTCCTCTCATTTCTCACCTGGAACTTCGGTAGCTTTATTAGGTATGTGGGAGCTAAAGGAAGTATTGACCCGATTCAAATCATTTTCGACACACAGACAATCATTGTCAGGAACGGATTATGCATGAGCTTCAATTACACATTGTAATTTGCGTAGAAAGTCAACTATAGATACTGCAGCCTAAAGGTTCGGCACCAGGGGATTAAACTTTTTTTTGGATTTCGAAAATGTTTGGTCCTTAAGTGTGCCGGTGTACTCTAAAGGCATTATTCGTGCAAAGTTTTATTTCGTTATATTTGTTGCTACTTGATATGTGCACTGGAAATGAAAAAATCAGATAGAAAATTAAATTGTGTTATATGGGATGTAGGCGTGGTTGCAGTTTGCACTGTTACTTACGCATTACATTGGGGATGTGATTTCAACTAAAAGTGAGCGGTGCCACTCCCATCGTCCAGGTTTTATCCCACACCTATTAAGACTTGGATTTGGATGATAAAGTCACGTGTAGAAGTTCACGCAAGTGAAGAAAATTCTCTGATCGCCCTTCCCTTGGGAGTGGCCAGAAATGATTCTTTTATATATGGCTCAAGCAGTTCACGAATCCCAGCCTTTGGCCAAGTATCCTCTGGGTAGTCTAAGAACATCCGTTTGAAAGCGAGCTAAACTGTGAAAGCAAAACATTCCCTCCGCACGGTTGTGCGCTGTGTTTGAGATCCGCCCGCAACGTAAAAAACACCCCCAATGAAAAATAACAACCAGCATCGGATGAGAGACCCCCCTTTTGACAACGACCATGGAAATCGAAAAAGGACTATGAATTCAGGGCATGCACCTGGAATGTCCGGTCCCTTAATTGGGCAGGTACCACTGCCCATCTGGTTTATGTCCTCGTGAAAATAAAGGTTAACATCACTGCCATCCAAAAAATGCTATGACGGGACAAGAACTGAGGCGAGTAGGTCCTTGTGGCACTTACTACAGTTGCCATATAAAGGAGCGCAACTTTGGTGTGGGATTCGTGGTGGGAGAGAGACTCCGTCGCCGAGTACTATCATTCACCCAGGTGGATGAACGTCTAACCACAATCCGCATCAAAGCGAGGTTTTTCAACATGTCGCTGATTTGCGCCCACACCCCGATGGAGGAGATGAACGATGTAACCAAAGATGCCTTCTATGAGCGCACCTATGAGAGGTGCCCCCGCCACGATGTCAAAATCTTGCTTGGCGACTTTACCGCCAGGGTGGGCAAAGAAGGTATCTTTAGCGCAACAATCGGTAAGTTCAGCCTCCACGAGGAAACATCCCCAAATGGGATTAGGCTGGAGCCCGAAATATGGTTATCTGTAGTACTAGATTCCAGTAATCATCAAGCCACCTGGCTGTCTCCGGATCGAAAAACCACCAACCAGATCGATCATGTTGTGATAGACGGAAGACACGTCACTAGTGTTTTAGATGTGCGTGCGCTCCGGTGTTCTAACATCGACTCGGACCACTATCTTGATGCAGATTCGCACTCCTGTATTCCTACTATCTAAGAGAACTTGTCATCAACTCGGTATAAGGGAATTGTGGGCCGCATTTCAACCTCCTCACGTATAGCTGCAACCGAAATTATTGGTTTTCGGAAAGTGCCATTGGTACGACGAGAAGTGCCGTGTTTCAGCGAAGAGAAAACAGACTGCCTACCTCTTAACGTTACGATCGACCACAATACGTGCAGAATGGGACAGATATGGAGAGTTGAGGAGGGAAGCGAGACGCATTTACAGACAGAAAAAGAAAGAAGCCCAAATGCGTGAGCATGAAGAGCTGACAGGGGTAATGCACGAAGATTCTACAAAAAAATGCGGCGGCTTAAAGAAGGCTTCAAGACCGGAGCATACTCTTGTCGATATACTCTTGTAGAACCCCCAGAGGTGATCTAGTGACCGAGTAAAATTATGGAGGGAGCTCTTCTCCAGCCTGCTGAATGGAAACGAATGTACACCATCAGGAGAAGGGGAATCAGGTTCCCAATCAATGATGATGAAGCAGACGTTCCATTGGCTGACCATGAAGAAGTTCGAATAGTAGTTACCCGTCTGAAGAACAACAAAGCCTAGCTATTCAAACACGGCGGCGAAGAACTAATCAGCCGTTCGATACCAAACAATGTTTCAGACAAGGCGACTCTCTTTCATGAGACTTCTTTGCTTCGAATCTCCAATTGGCGCCACCTTGCGAAAAGAAGAAACAACTGGCGCGCTGCTGTGAACTCGATTATAACCGCGTTAGTAGTTTCTACGCCAGTAAAGAAGAAAAGAAGGAGAATTAATGCTTTTCGTATTATTTCGGGTGTAAAATTTTATGCCCTTACACCAACCGTCTTCCGATGTTATATTAGTGTATCTCATATGTCTTTCGCAGCTACTTTTAGGGGATACAAACTATCGTTAGGTAAACAAAACTCTGTAGCCACATTATGCAAGAGTATAAAATTTTATTTTTGTAAAAATATAAACAGAGCTAAGATTGATAACATCCTTCAAAAAAACAAAAGGCACCAGAAAAATTAATGAACTCTTCATGCATAGAGAAGTTTTGATGGATAAATTCATGAATTGAGCACACAAATTGGTGAATTGAGAGTGTGTCCAACTGTTACAGTATACAACCCAGTGATACTTAATGGACAAATTAGAGGCACTAAAGGCAGGGCATCTGATCTGTCCCACAATCCTTCGACGAGGTAGGAAAGAAGCTGGCATTGTTGACTAATGAAATAATAATGCAGCCATTGACTGATACTCAAAGCGAACGATTTGGTTTTTGTGCATTTGGTGATTTTTTTTATTCTCTCACACCTTTATTCGTAAGTGCATTCTACCTTCAAGAACTTTAATTTAAAGCACGTGTTAAAGAGTGTCTATACTATAGTATAATAAACAACAAGAAACATGCCACCAGGGGGACTCTCTTGGTTATAACAAGTTGATCACAAAGCGTTAAAAAATATAAGTAGCGAAATAATAAATATATCAGAACTTGGAGACGGAAAACTATTATTACTAGTAAACAACAACATAGCTCAAAAATTCATATCAACGAAAACTTTATATGGCATACGTGATGTAGAAATAAAACTCCACAACAACCTTAACTACGCAAAAGGAACAATTTACGCATCATTCCTCAAAGAAATCTCAGACTATTAAATCATTGAACACTTAAAAGATTAGGGAGTGGTATCAATTTTCAAATTCCCTAAATACATTAACCAAAAGCCAGTACCTAGTGGAGTCGTTCTCCTGACCTTTGATAAATATCACCTACCTGAAAAAATTGAAGTGTCATGGTACACAACTAAGACCATACTATACTAACTATATGAGGTGCAAAAGCTGCGAACTTTTAGGTCATACAACAAAGCGATATACTAAAGCCGCTGTTCGCGACAAGTGCGCTCTCTCCCCTCACCATAAGCAAATTTCAATCGTCGGCAACATTTCTTGCTTAGCTATTGAAATAGAAATTGGATTTAAATTTACAATTATAGAGAACTCGACAATATTATAAATCAGTTTACTACTCCAATTATCATAATGGGAGACTTCAATGCATGGAGTCCACTATGGGGATCAACGACAGTGAAAAAAATAGGCGAAATCATTGAAGATTTAATCATTTCAAATGATCTTATCGTGTTAAACGATGGTAAAGCAACTCACTTCTCTGCACATAGTACCTTTACACATCCCGACATTATCCTGGCCTCATCCACAATAACACCCAAACTCTTTCCTCATACAATCGATGACCCCACAGTAGTGATCACCTTCCCATAGTCACATCCCTCTCCATCCCTAAATCGTACAATGTTAAGCCAAGATCCGAATTCCTAACCGAAAAGGCAGACTGGGAAAATTTCATTAATATTTCAGCAAGTTTATCCAATACTAGGAGCTCTAGAGAAAACGTAAATGCTGAAGCATCTGCTATTAAAACTATTATTCGTTCTGTAGTTCATTTAACCATTCCTCAAAATAACACCAAAAGGTTTTCAGCAAAACTACCGAATTGGTCTAATCTATTATCTGTTGTCAGAAATAGGAAAAAGTCTTTGTGGGCAACATTCAAACACGGCAGAACTGACGATAATTTAATTGAATATAAAAAAGCTAATGCTAACTTTAGAAAGGAGTTAAGGTTGTCTTAACGGTAATCACTGGAAAAATTAACAGCTAATATAACCCGAACTACGAAGCTGAAACAAATATGGTATTATATAAAGATGCCAATAGGATCCACACACAAATTTAGTATACCCTATATTAACACGCATTCAGGACTTTTTTACACACCCCGAGAAATCGTGGAAAATTTGCAGAAACCTAGTCATCATATCCCTCTGAAACAAGCTTTTCTCCTACATTTAACGCAATTAAAAAACGAATAAAAATGAAACCTACTCTAACTCGTCACCTTCTTCAAATGCACTTCTTTCGACTTTAAAAGGAAAAACACCCGGTGCAGACAAAATATCCTATCCCAACTTTAAAAAATCTCTCATACTCGCTTAAAGAAAGACTTGTGAACCTCTATACTGAAATACTAAATTCTGGTATATATTCTCAACAATGGAAAGTTTCCTTAGTCATTTTCATCCTTAAATCTAACAAACCTTCTTCCTTCATTGAGAATTACAGACAAATTTCCCTTTTACACTGCATGTCCAAGACATTAGAAAAAATAATTTCCTCGAGACTGATGTGGTATGCAAAAGTAAACCGACTCATAAGTCCGCACCAATTCGGTTTTCAAAAAAGATTAGGAGTAATAGATCCCCTGTTACAATTTGAACACTTCGCTTCCACTAACTTGACATCCCGTAATCACGTTTCAGTTCAAAGGCTGGATTTAGAAAAAGTCTTCGACATGGTTGGAGCTCACATGGTACTCAGTGAACTTAAGCAATGGAAAATTGGAAACAAAATGTTTAACATTATAAAATCTTTCTTATATCAACGAAAATTTATCGTATGTGCCAATAAATTCCAACCACAGGTTTTCAAGTTGAACAATGGTATACTCCAGGGTTCACCACCCTCGGCAACTCTCTTCATCATTGCTTTTAATAAAGTCAATTCCATAATTAGTACTAATCCACAAATAAAACACTTTATCTACGCAGATGACGTCGTGATCTTTACAAAAATTAAAGACTTAAGACAAGTTAAACATGCATTTAAAAAAATTTTAAATGATGTCAACAAATGGTCCAAAATTTCAGGTGTAAAAATTTCATTAAAAAGAAGCTCCACATTTCATATTTGTAGAAAACATAATTGCTCATTTCCCACCTTATCCTTTTTAAATACACAAATTCCCCATACTCATAGCTTAAAAATTCTAGGCTAAATATTTGACAAAACTCTTTTTTATAAAGAACATTGTAAATATATTCGGTCAAAAAGCATTATTGACGATAAGAACGGTGTCACCATAGCCGCCTTTGTTTTGCCTTCGTAGCTGAAACAGATGCAATATTAGAAGCGGTTCGTTTTGCCGCTAGGAATGGAAAGAAAACTATTATTTGCAGCGATAGTAAATCCGCCTTTTTTTTACACGCGCTTATAGCCGAGTTAACAACAGCGCGCCAGTCGTTTCGCTACGTGGCGCCAATTGGATATTCCAAGCGTAGCCAGATCCTTCTCCACTTGGTCCTTCCAACGGAGTGGAGTCTTCCTCTTCCTCTGCTTCCCACGGCAGGTACAGCGTCGAATACTTTCAGAGCTGGATTGTTTTCGTCCATTCGAACAACATGACCTAGCCAGCATATCCGCTGTCTTTTAATTCGCTGAACTATTTATATTTATTTCTCTTCTAAATTAATAAATAAAATATAATAATAATGTCTTATGACAGGACTCAATCCAACATAATCGAAAAGTGTAAAACGGATAGGGATAGAGTCTTCTTATCGGACTTTCAGAAGCCAAAAAATATACTTATGCAACGAACGAGTAAAGTATGGCTTTGGAGTTAAGAAGTTATTTATTTGTAACTGGGAAAACGTGCACCTTGCCATTGACAATGAAATTCTGTCTGCAGTAATGATTACAGTTTTTAGAAACGGGGTAAGGGGAATTATGGCGTTGATGCATTATCTTGACAAGCCGTCTATACGTTCCGATTATTCCGATTTGGCAACAAAACAAAAAGAGATATCGATTGCGAACCTTCATATAGGTTGGCGAAAAACGTTCCGAATAATTCAATTTATATATAATGAAGGATAGTAACTCCACGTCTGGCTCAGATATGGCCAGAATGGGTACTCCTTAGCCCTAGAGTTAGGGCTTCGACAATAGAGGGATCTTGTGAGAGAGAGGCCGTGAATAGAGAACGGCTTCGATTCGTGGAGTAGATAATTCTTTATATTTAATTTAAAGCTTTGTATATCTGATTTCCATAACTCACTCATATGAGGAGCGCTTGGAAAGATGCGATAAGGCGACCTTTGCTTTTTGTAAGTGTAGGTGCGTCACTCTATCGCATTGGGAGTATGGTGTTCCCTTAATTTCCTTTTGAGATTTTATTTATTTTTGAAAATTTATGAAAAATGTCGATTTTTCGACTTTTTGATACAACTGTGTTATATTTTATGTTTTTATGTATGCACTAGTTTGGCGTTTAGTAGCCTGCCACCGCTCTAGGATCTGTTCAAAATTGTTTTTTTCTTTTTCATTATTGGCGAAAGCCATCCTGCAGGGCCGAAAAGTTGTGTGCGCTTTTAATAAAGGAGGAAGTTTCCCTATATCTCTAAATTTCCTTAATTGTGAATTAAGGTTTGCATTATTCTCAACTTCAGTTGGTGGTAACTGGTTCCTAAACTAGTCCACTTAGAATCCAACCGAATATAGTGTTTTGCACTAGAAGGATGGTTGATGTTTTTTCAACACCTTTAAGTAATATTTGCGGTATAAGGTCGCTGCCTAATATAATATCTATTTGAGATGGTTTGTTGTAGTCGGGATCTGCTAGTTTTAAGTGTGAGACCTTCTGCCAATGTCTGCTATATATGTGTTAGCTGGGGAGCATGTTTGTTAATTGCGGTAGGACTTTAAATCGCTTACCCGCTTGGGGGGAAATTAGGGTAATGGGACAGATTTTATCTGAGTTTTGGACTACTCTTCCGCCAATTCCCGTAATTTCAAAATTTGATTGTTTTTATTTTTTTGACAATTTTAGTTTATTTTGTGCCTTACACGCTATGAATGATCGTTGTGGTCCTTGGTCTATTAAGGTTCTGAGTTTGAACAGTTCTCCTCGGTGTTCGATGGAGACGACTGCTGTGGGTAGTAGTACCCAATTTTAATTTCCGCTATGTAGTGTTTGCGTTTTTAATGCCTTTGAGCGGTAAGGTGCTTCTTGGCAATTTTCGGGATTTTCTTTTGCAATTAAGCCCATGGTTGTTTTTGTACTATTACATGCGCTCTTTTGAGGTGAGCTAGGAAATGTGCTGCAGTGAAGCATTGAATGGTGTCTTTTGTGACAATGTAAGCAATTAAATTTGCTTTTGCAATTTTTATATGTATGTGCATTTTTTTTATTAAAAACATTTTTAAAACTTTAACAATGTTTGATATCACTACAACTAGTTTCAAAAACTAACGAGCAGTTTGATTTGATGTTGAAATTAATAGTAATATCCATACATACATATATGGTATATAATTAATTCCTTTATATTTTAGCTTCCAACTAAGCTATGTGGTTTTTTTCGGCATAATCGACTAGAGCGGCATGTGTCCACAAGAAGATTTCTCGCCTCCTTGTTAACATGTGCATTAAGCCTTTTGTAGTGGGCATCTGCCTGACTCCTTATTTCTTCGGCGACTGTTTTCATCCTTAGGTCTCGATGAATATCAGCATTTCTGCAGTACCAGGGATCATTTACAATGCCTATTAGCACCTTGTTTTGAAAACGTTGTATAATATTAATACTGCCATCATTGGCACATCCCCATAATTGCGCACCATATGACCAAACCGGCTTGATTATTTGTTTATAAAGAAGTAATTTGTTGTGTATGGACAGGTTTGACCTTCGCCCAATTAGCCACAATTTCAGATTAAGTTTAATCCTTTTTATTTTAATATGCTCTTTCCAACGCAATCTAGCATCGAGCGAGATGCAAAGATATTTAGCTGTATTTGCGTATGGTATGCAGACATCTAGAATACTTATAGGTTGATAAGTGATTCTTTTGTTTATAAAATTTAAATGAACCGATTTGCCACCGTTAAGTTTTATTCTCCAACTTACTACAGAGTTGATTGCATGTTGTAGGTTTAGCGCAGCTTTTTCTGCTGTTTTTTCGACGCATAGTATTGCGGTGTCATCAGCAAAAGTGGCAGTCATACTGTTTGGTGCTATCGGTAAGTCTCTTGTATACAGAATATATAAAAGTGGACCTAGAATACTTTCCTGAGGAACTCCTGCTTCAATTTATTTTAGTTTGGAGAATTCATTTCCTTGTTTTACACGGAAAAATTTCATGGTAATATACGATTCTAAAAGAGCACAATACTCAACCGGAAGACATGATTTTAGTTTTTGCATAATGCCTTCGTGCGATACCTTGTCAAACGCTTGTGCAACGTCAAGGAATACAGCTGAGCATACGTTTCCCTCCTTTAGGGATTTTTCAATTTCTGATGTTATTCTGTGAATTTGTTCTATTGTTGAATGCTTATTTCTAAAACCGAACTGATGCGATGGGATTAACTGCTTTTCGTCGATTATAGATTTTAATCTTAGATAAATTAATTTTTCAAAAAGTTTTGAGTTTTGTGGAAGTAGAGAAATTGGTCTATATGAGGAGACTACGTGAGGATCCTTTTGGCTTAGGAACCGTAACAACTTCGGCAACTTTCCAAAGGCTTGGAAAATATGTCAGACGGATTGCTGTATAGAAAAGATTGGTGAGCTTCCGTAAACATTTGTATGGTAACTGCTTTAACACTTCAGCTGTAATTAAGTCGAAGCCAGCTGCTTTCTTAACTTTAAGCATTTTAATTTCGCTTTTAATACTACTGAGGAACGCGATTTCACTATCCTCGTTTGGACGAAAGGTTTCCGCTAGGTGTTTTACAAATGCATTATCTTTATCACAATCACTTCTAACCTATGTATTGGAAGCAACTTTTAGTGGTGCAACGTGACTTGTTGGACGTTTCAGATACTTTGTACTTTTCCAGAGTGAGTAATCATCTTTTTTGTCACCGGATAGTTGAGATAAATATTTATTAATTGACTCATTCTTAATTTGAGCAATTTCTCGTTTTAATTCTGCTGTTGCCTTATTAAGGTTGGTTTTGTCGAGTGGTGAGCGGGTTTGTTGCCATTTCCTTCGTAACTTTCTTTTCTTAATTAAAAGGACTTTTATTGCTTTAGGGTAATTTGAACCTATAATTTTCTGCTTTATCATCGGAGTATTTTCCGATTTTCTTGAATTTCTTCCGTAAATGTGTTAACTTCTAACTCTAGTTGTTCAACTGTTGTGATTTTCGCACACTTTATTTTTTTTCCGTTGGCCAATAAGTTGGTGTTCCGGTCGATACACCCGGTTTCTTGAGCTGCCTGGAATAAGTCTCGCCCTTTAGCTGTCGTTGGGCGCAATCCCCAGTAAATTTGTGTTTGTGCATATTGAGAAGTTCTTTATATTCTTCAACGAGGATTTTGTATCTCGGCGGGCAATATATTGCAGTAATTGACAAGGGTTGGTTCATTGCTTTTAATGTAATAGTTGTGGTTTGAATTTTGTGCGTACTGGTTTTTCTATCCTCATAATGTTTAATGCTGTTTTTAACAATAACAGCAGTGCCTCCCCTCGCACAATTACTAGGGTGGATTTTATGATAAATGTCGTAGTTTTAAAAAATGTGATATGTATGGCTGTGTCTCGTAAAATGAGTTTCGGATATTAGACATACATCTATTTTCTCTTTTTGTAAAATAAGTAGAACCTCTTCTTGGTGATTTAATAGTCCATTTGCATAGATTTTGTTTTATTTTTTTTTTCGAGGTTATCTAAACGGCTGCACAGATCGTTATTGAATTTTTCTTATTTATTTAATATCTTCGGTCATCTTTGTGTTTTTCGTTCACCACGTTTGAGTTGCTTTTCAGTAAGTGAGCTTACTCGTCTGTACACGGTTCTGCTGGTTGACAGTACTTTTATTACCAATGAGTGGATTATTTGATGTGCTGAGCAAATTTGTGGAAACTTTTTGTTTCTTCAAGGCTTTGTTACGAATGCTTTGAAGCTCCTTGGCAACAATACATCCTCTGTAGTTTGCCGGATGGCTTACGCCACAGTTACAGCATTTTGGTTTTTCTGAGTTTGGTTTTTGGCACCCGATGGTTTTGTGCTTACCACCGCATTTAACGCACTTTGACATTTTGCTATAGAAGTTCTTGGTGTGTCCAAATGCCTGGCTATTTTTACATTGTGTAAATCGTGTCTTCCACTTGAGGTTATTTACGACGTTCATAACATTTAAACCTTGTTCTTTTAAATCAGCGATAATATCACTAATGTTACACGAATGGTGGAGATTTTTAATCATAACCTCTATTGGGCGCGTTTGTTTGTCTTCAAAGGAATACCATGAAGCTCCTGACATTGTCACTGATCTGAAGTCATCACTTGATGTAACGCTTATTTTATGAATGTCGTTATTTAATAGTTTAAAAACAAATGATCTTTTCGTATTATCTATAATTAGGTTATTTAGTTCTTTATAATTAGAGATATTCCAAATCATAATAGGTGGAGGCCGCGGTTCATATTTCGGTTTTTCATATTTAACCGTATGGTTTTCACCGTGCGATGAGAAAGGAAAAAAAAGCGGCCTTACGCCTTTTACTAGGCCTTTTGTTTTTCTTTAAAATCCAGTCTGTATAGCTAATTCTTCTTCATCACTTTCGCATTGAGGTTGACTATAATTTGGCACAAGTGGGAGATTATTATGTTCTTTAAGCTTTTGATTTTCACTTTTTAATTGTTCGCATAATTTTTCTAATTCTTTCAATTTTTGTTTCAATTCATCTATTTCGGAAACTAATTTTTTCGGTTGACTTGTTGGTATTTCCTAACCCCCTCCAGGGGCGGGGTAAGAAGCATAATCCAGCTACATATTGTTACGAATTTACTGCTTGGTAGTTTACTTTGTTAGGTTCGTATCTCTGGATTGACAAATAAAATCAACACTGTTTAATTTAATTCAACAACTCTTTATTTCACAACTCGTCTACACTATAGCAGTTTACCCTTAGCACTGATTGATTACGTTGGCGTTGCCACGGCTTATATAGCCATGCACTTCTCGCTGATGCCGACGTGTCCTTCTAGAATATTGCGTCTGGAAATTACCAGAACATAATGCTATACGGCGCCAGACGCAAGCAGACAGTCGCGGCGCCAGACTCAGCAATTGTTTAACTAGACAAGCAGACAGTGCGGCGCCAGATGTCTATTGTTTCGACAAGCAGACAGCCGTGGCGCCAGATGTCTACAACAAGACAAATGCTATTCCATATACCTACAGCTATTGTTCATAATCAGGGATGCATATAGTAATACAAATACAACTTAATACTACTTTTGTAACACTGCCCTCCACTAAAGCCTAATCGTCCCGATTAGGCACAAATCCTCTTGAACCAAATGGGGCGAGCCTCTCCAAATGTACTACTTTCATTTTACATCGTGCTTTTCCATTTCTTTGTATGCGGTATACCACGTCATTAAGTCGTTTCATCACCATATAGGGTCCTTCCCAGGCTGTCTGCAGTTTCGGGGACAAGCCTTTCTTTCGAAGTGGATTGTACAACAGGACCAGATCACCTTCTTCAAAACCTTTTGAATTTGCCGCTTGATCGAACCGGTCTTTCATCTTATTGCTCATCAGATGCGTATGCTGTCTTACCATTAGATGCAATTCATTCATTTCTTCCTTTAAGGCAGAACAATAATCTCCATCATTTCTTACAGCTGTAGGATTCGTTCCAAACTTAAGATCAGCAGGGAGTCGCAGATCAGATCCGAAAATAATCTTTGCTGGCGTGTAACCAGTTGTCTCGTGCTTCGCTGAACGATACGCCAGCAGGAACATCTGGATGCACTTGTCCCAATTCCGTTGATCTTTATCAGCGATTTTCCGCAGATGTTCTTCGAGCGTTCGGTTGAATCTCTCCAACATTCCATCTGATTGTGGATGTAACGCTGTTGTCCGTGTCTTGTGGATGCCCAATAATGTACAGACTTCTTGGAAAATGGAGGATTCGAAATTCCTGCCTTGATCTGAGTGTAATTCGACGGGTACTCCGAACCTTGTTATCCAATTTTCTACAAACGCTTCGGCTACTGTCTTCGCTTCCTGGTTTGGTAAGGCATATACTTCTGGCCATTTACTGAAATAGTCCATGACAACCAGGAGATATTTGTTTCCGGCCGTACTGGTTGGGAACGGACATGCAATATCCATTGCGACTCGTTCAAATGGTGATCCCACGTTGTACTGTTGTAGCCTACCGCGACTTTTGGCTTTAGGACCTTTAGCTGCCATGCACTCTACGCAATTACTTATCCATTCTGCTATGGAATCTCGACAACCGATCCAGTAGAACCGTTGTTTAATCTTCTCTATAGTTTTTGTAATTCCAAGGTGCTCTCCACTAGGTCCATTGTGATATTCTTTCAATACTTTTGGGATCATGGACTTCGGTACTATGATCAGCAGACGAGACTGTTTGCCATCTTCGCTTTCCCAGGTACGATGAAGGTATCCATTAACGAGGTTTATGCTGTTCCATTGGGCCCAATATGCTTTTGCAGTTGGACTCTCGCTACTTATTTGTTCCTTTGGTGGTCGTACCCCATTTTCTTTGGCTATTATCAGCTTTGCAAGATCAGGGTCCTCCAGCTGATTGATTCTGATGCGGTGAGGAGTCCAATCATCTTCAAGTTCTATATTCAGTCATCGCACGTCGATTATACCTTCTTTTCCTTCTGATTTGGAGCAATGTTTACATTCCAGTGGACAAGGGCGGCGTGATAATGCATCCGCATTTTTGTGGTGAATCCCCTTTCGATGTTCCGTTTCGAAGTCGTAATTCTGTAATCTTTCGATCCATCGTGCAATTTGGCCTTCCGGATTCCTAAACTGTAATAACCATTTTAATGCTGCATGATCAGTCCTCAGCAAGAACCGTTGTCCATACAAATACTTGTGGAAATGTTTTACACATTCCACCACTGCTAGTAGTTCTTTTTGCGTCACACAGTAGTTTTTCTCTGGTTTCCCGAGCACTCTGCTGTAATACCCAATTACTCTTTCTTGTCCGTCGATGAACTGAGACAGGACACCTCCAATTCCGTAAGCGCTCGCATCTGTATCCAGGATGAATTTCTTTCCAGGTATTGGATAAGCTAACATCGGCGCCGTACAAAGTAGTTCTTTCAGCTGCTCAAACGCTTTTTCTTGTTCTAACTGCCATACAAACGGGCGATTCTTCTTTGTTAAATCATGTAAACTTCTAGCCACGTTCGCAAATCCAGGTACAAAACGGCGGTAATACGTGCATAAGCCAAGAAAGCTGCGGAGTTCATGTATGTTGGTGGGTCGAGGCCAATCTTTGACTGCTTTTATTTTTCCTTCCTCGGTGTGAATCCCCTCAGTTGACACTTTATGTCCGAGATATGTGACCTGCTTCTTCCATAATGAACACTTTTTGGGATTCAAGCGTAATCCGGCTGATGCTATTCGCTGAAAGACTTCCTCTAAATTTTTCAGATGATCATCAAAACTTTTTCCCATGATAATAATGTCATCAAGATACACCAAACATGTCTTCCAGTTGAGTCCTTTTAACACATGTTCCATCAGTCGCTCGAACGTTGCAGGCGCATTACATAACCCAAATGGCATCACAGAGAATTCCCATAACCCGTCGCCCATACTGAAAGCGGTCTTTTCACGGTCACATTCATCAATCTCGACTTGCCAATATCCACTTTTTAGAACTAATGGAGAAAACCATTTCGCTCCAGACAAGGTGTCTAATGTATCGTCGATTCTTGGTAGAGGATAACTGTCTTTCTTTGTGACATCATTCAACTTCCTATAATCTACGCAGAAACGGGTGCTACCATCTTTCTTTTTAACTAAGGCGATAGGTGAGCTCCATGGACTTATTGAAGGTTCGATTACACCGTTTTGGTGCATGTCTTCAATAATTTTGTTAGCATCCTCACGTTTTGCTAGTGGAACCCTACGCGGAGCTTGTCGGATTGGTTTAGCGTCTCCGGTATTTATGCGATGTTTGACAATGCCGGTTCTTCCTGTGTTTCCTTCGTTTGCAAATATGGATGCGTATTTTTCTAATAGTTTTTCTGCTTTTAATTTTTCATTTCCATGCAGTTCGTTCAGCAAATTATTTAGGAGTGTAGGACTTATCTGCTGTGGCTCAATAGTAGGCTTCTGTTGTGACCGTTCGCATCGTGCTATTGCACTTATATTCTGGCACTGTCCAATTACTGCTCCTTTCTTCAGACTTATAGGCGTGTTGAATTCATTCACTACTCTGACTGGAATGGTGGCGTCTTCTCTAGTTTTCACAAGCGTTCTTCCTACCAATATGGGTGTATCTATTTTTGTTGGTTCCACAATCCACAACTCTTCAGTCCCACCTCCTCCATTCACTTTAGCCCATACAATCGCCTCAGATTTTGGTGGAATACTCTGATTATCATCAACAATCACCCTCTTACTTTCAACGTTGGTCACATATCCGGTGTTTATAGGCATCTCCATGTTCTGGCAAAACAGCATTTGCTTGTTTAAATCCAAAGTAACCCCGTGATCAATCATGAAATCTACTCCCATTATAATTTCATCCGTGATTTCTGCTACGATGAAGGTGTGATTAACTTCCAGGGTACCAACCATCACTTCGCAAAACACTTTTCCCGTAACAGCTGCTTCCTCCCCGGTGGCCGTTCGAAGCTTGCAACCGACTAATGGTTCAACCGTTCCTCTTACCACATCCGGTCGGATAATTGAATGTGTGGCACCAGTATCCAAAGTAAGCGTTGACAGTCGTCCATTTACGATGCCGTTGATAGTAAGATTGTTGTCATGGCAACCTATTTGTGATATCGAGATGGCGGGGCAAATAGTTGTGGGAACCAGCTCACGCCCCTTTGAACTGTTCCGGTTTAGTTTAACGACTTGTGAGATGTGGATGCTCCGTCCTCGTTATCTGTTGGTTGTTTCCGTTTTGATGGGCTTACTTTTATATTGCAATTTCGGGCAAAGTGACCCGCTTTTCCACAGTTGAAACATCTTCCTGTTGTATTTACTCGCGGTGCAGCAATTGTCTTCAGAGTCTTCAATATTTCTTCCATCAGCGCCGGTTGTTCCATTTCAACCCTTTGTACTTTGTGTGCTGGTTTACTTAGTAGGGAAGCTGTTTCCTGTGTGAGGGCGTGCGAAACCGTTTCAGCAAACGTTCTTTTTGGCAATGCATATGTGGCGCGTTTGGTGTCCACATCACGAATTCCATTTATGAAACATTGAATTTTTACCCTCTCAATGTAATCCACAGGTGCATCTGCATTTGCCAAATGAGCCAGTCGTTCTATTTCAGTTGCGAACTCTTGCAATGACTCGTTCATTTTCTGACCCCTATTTTGCAGTTCGATCTGGTATATTTGTTTCCGGTGCTCACTACCATATCGTCTTTCTATCGCACTCATCAATGCCTCATAGTTGTCCCGTTCACAGTCTGGAATAGTCTGAAGGATTTCTGCCGCAGGCCCTTTCAATGATACAAACAAGGACGCCACTTTGTCCACTGCATTCCAGTTATTGGCCATTGCTGTCTTTTCAAACTGAAGTTTGAAAATTTGAAATGGAATACTTCCATCGAATGTGGGTGCCTTCAGTCTTGGATTATTTGTTGATGGTGCAGGGCCATGCAGTTGCAGTTCTCGCATACGATTACTCAGTTGAAGAAATTCTGATCTTAAATTTTCTTCGTCATTTTTTATTGTGCTTAATTCGTCTTCAAATTTTGAAAATTTCTCTTGCACTTGTGTATTATTTTCTGTAATCTGTTGTACCAAACGCTTTTCTAACTGCGTATTATTTTCAGTCATTTGTTGTGTAAGGCGAGACTCTAACTGTGATGTATTTTCAGCTATTTGCGTTATTTGCTGTGCCAGACGATTTTCTGTTTGCACTACATTCTCGGCTATTTGCTGTGCCAGACGATTTTCTGTTTGCACTGCATTTTCTGTTATTTGTGATATATTTTCGGCTATTTGCTGTGCCAGACGATTTTCTGTTTGCACTGCTTTTTCTGCATTTTCAGCTATTTGCTGTGCCAGACGTTTTCTGTTTGCACTGCATTTTCTGTATTTTCAGCTATTTTCTGTATAGCCACTAGCAGCATGTTCATGTCTCCACTTGATGATGTTCGTTGTTCTTCTACTTTTTCTTCTACCTTTGTAGAAGTTTCTGGCCCATCAAACTCGAACTCGTCCACATTAATTCCATCCGCTTCCATTGCTTTACGTAATCGTGCCTGCAGATCCGCCTTTTGCCCGCTTATCGGCAATTTACGCTCCTCCAGTTCCTTTTTCAATTGCTGAATTCTCAATTCTCCGAATTTAACCATCTTGAATTTGGATTATTTGACAATCCCACTTCTGACACCAATTGTTACGAATTTACTGCTTGCTAGTTTACTTTGTTAGGTTCGTATCTCTGGATTGACAAATAAAATCAACACTGTTTAATTTAATTCAACAACTCTTTATTTCACAACTCGTCTACACTATAGCAGTTTACTCTTAGCACTGATTGATTACGTTGGCGCTGCCATGGCTTATATAGCCACGCACTTCTCGCTGATGCCGACGTGTCCTTCTAGAATATTGCGTCTGGAAATTACCAGAACATAATGCTATACGGCGCCAGACGCAAGCAGACAGTCGCGGCGCCAGACTCAGCAATTGTTTAACTAGACAAGCAGACAGTGCGGCGCCAGATGTCTATTGTTTCGACAAGCAGACAGCCGTGGCGCCAGATGTCTACAACAAGACAAATGCTATTCCATATACCTACAGCTATTGTTCATAATCAGGGATGCATATAGTAATACAAATACAACTTAATACTACTTTTGTAACAATATTATTTGTTTATTGTATAAGGTATTATTCGTACGTAATGGTGAGTTAGTTAGCCAATAGTTAGCAAAAATAAATAAATATATATGGAAACTACCAGATGAAACGTTCACCAATTTTGGTGTAAACTTTTAGGCTAGTCTAGTTCACCTAAAAAAGCTTAAGTTAAAGAACGCAAATACAATTTGGTTCTTGTACTGGATAACAATAAAGCTTATACCAGAGAACGTATATTTATAAACATACGTTCTCTGCTTCCAGTCGATCTCCGTGAAAAGCACTTTTGTATAAAAACAAGTTGTTTATTTTAATTATTGTAAATATTTAAAGTTATTGAATTTATTTCTTACACCCTTTATTTTTCTCCACTTCGGTCCAGGGTTGCCAAGTATCTTTTTTGCGCTTGAGAGAGACAATTTATGCAAAGTCTTTTTCACCTGACAAAATTATAGCGTTCGTTAACTTTTCAGTTTTTAAACCTCTCGCAAGATTTAAGTTTATGCCCTTTTTTACATAGTTCGCATGACGTATGTTGTCGTTGTTCAGATGTGAACGATTGCGTTTTGTGAAAGTTTCTGTTTAAATTGTTTTTGTTACTGACTTGGGGTCTATTTAAGCTTCCATTTTGGTTTAATGTTCTTAGTTTTGATTATTTTTTCTTCTACCCTTTCCGCAATTTCATATTGGGTGGTGAGAAAATCTTTCATTTGTTGCCACGTTGGGCACTTTTTTCACGATGAGACCGATTGCTACCATAGAAGTAACGATTTTTCTGGTAATGCGGCGGTACATACGAGTATATTTACCAGAATAGGATCCCAGCTGTCTGTGGGAACATTTTGCGTCGATAGAATCGACAAGCAATTTGAAACAGTCGATTCTAGTTTGATGAATTCTACACTTGTTCCTTTCTTATTCTTGGCAAATTCATTAGTGTCGTTCTTTCATTTTCATATCTCGCTTTTAGAGCTTCCCAAGCCAAATTGAAGTTATCGTCATTAAGAGCAAACTGTTTTACTATGACGCCTGCTTGACCTTTAGTTTTGCATCTGTAATACAATTTTTGCGCTTGTGATAATTGAGGATGGTTTGTGTACCCGGCCGTGAACATGTCCCGGAAGGACGGCCATTCTTCATAACCTCCATAGAATGTTTCTGTGTCACATGCGGGCACCTCGAGGTGGATGCCTGAACTTGCCATTTGACTGTCACTGGCACTTCTACTCTACTGTGGGCAGCAGATGCAATTGTTTTAATGAGCTTTAGTTGATCGGAGATCATAGCTTTTGTTTCTTCATATTGGTCTAACAGTTTTCGTAAATATTGTAAGCCGATGATCTGAATCGCCAGATTCTACTATGGCGTCATGAGCCGCCTGAACTTGTGTCCAGAAATTGTTGAGATTTATAATTTTGATTTCTAGTACCGATTCAGAGTTTTCTTGAATCGGTGCAGAGGCAAATCTAGTGCAGTATCTTGTTAAACTGTCATTTTCTGATTAAAATTTAGTAACCTGTTTTGGACGTGTAGCTCCTGCAGGTCTATTTGTATTATTGTTGTTGTTAACCATTTTTGCAAAATTATATTATTTATTTATATCTTAGTTCAAAAATATATTTGAATTGTTAATTGCTATTGAAAGCCGTGCTCGTTATTAATTAAAATATTTTATGTCGAAATGATTTGTATTTAGGTACACCCTACTACTTGGGCATATACGTGCTTATGTTTTGTGCAAACGCATGTGTGCAAGGTATTTGCTGTAACGTTTTGTGCAGTCCTTCTTGTTTTGGTTTGACAAGGAACAAGGGTGAATATTTACCAATGTGGACTTTGCTTAAATATATAGTTACATACAGTTTTTATGTACCATTATCAATTTGTTTTCTTTATTTTGTTCGAAAGATTTTTATTTATTTTAGTTAAAATAATTATTTCCTATTACCAAAATCAACAGTGTTATTTTACCGTATTATTTAAGGAATGTTACGATAATTACCCTTTCTTTTGAAAAATTAAAAAAAAATTCATCTCGGCCAAAAAATTAAATTAACTCGTGAACATTTTCGTGCGATCATTTTTCACAACTTTCGACGTGGATTATCACGACAAGAGAACATCGATGAACTAAAATCTTTGTATGGCTATGAAGCACCAACCTATAGCACTGTGAAAAACTGGTAACGGGTGATTTTTTTGAGGTTAGGATTTTCATGCATTAGTATTTGACAGATCACGTGGGATTTCAGACATGGTGTCAAAGAGAAAGATGCTCAGTATGCTTTGACATTTCATCATGAATAGACTTACTAACGAGCAACGCTTGCAAATCATTGAATTTTATTACCAAAATCAGTGTTCGGTTCGAAATGTTTTTATCGACAAATTTTGTTCAGCGATGAGGCTCATTTCTGGTTGAATGGCTACGTAAATAAGCAAAATTGCCGCATTTGGGGTGAAGAGCAACCAGAAGCCGTTCAAGAACTGCCCATGCATCCCGAAAAATGCACTGTTTGGTGTGGTTTGTACGCTGGTGGAATCATTGGACCGTATTTTTTCAAAGATGCTGTTGGACGCAACGTTACGGTGAATGGCGATCGCTATCGTTCGATGCTAACAAACTTTTTGTTGCCAAAAATGGAAGAACTGAACTTGGTTGACATGTGGTTTCAACAAGATGGCGCTACATGCCACACAGCTCGCGATTCTATGGCCATTTTGAGGGAAAACTTCGGACAACAATTCATCTCAAGAAATGGACCCGTAAGTTGGCCACCAAGATCATGCGATTTAACGCCTTTAGACTATTTTTTGTGGGGCTACGTCAAGTCTAAAGTCTACAGAAATAAGCCAGCAACTATTCCAGCTTTGGAAGACAACATTTCCGAAGAAATTCGGGCTATTCCGGCCGAAATGCTCGAAAAAGTTGCCCAAAATTGGACTTTCCGAATGGACCACCTAAGACGCAGCCGCGGTCAACATTTAAATGAAATTATCTTCAAAAAGTAAATGTCATGAACCAATCTAACGTTTCAAATAAAGAACCGATGAGATTTTGCAAATTTTATGCGTTTTTTTTTTTTAAAAAAAGTTATCAAGCTCTTAAAAAATCACCCTTTACAACGAATTCAATCGTGGCCGACGCTCGCTCAAAGACGCATTCCGTGAAGGTCGTCCAAAAACATCCGTTGTGCCAGAAAACATCGATGCCGTACGTGAACTGATAATGCAAGACCGTCATGTAACATACCTTCAGATAGAGGCATGCCTATGCATTTCTCCCACCAGCATACATTCGATATTGCATGAACACCTGGCCGTAGAAATGGTTTGTTCTCGTTGGATCCCGCACAATTTGACAATCGCTCAAAATAAAGGCTAGTGTGGATTGGTGTAAAGAAATGCTGAAAAAATACGATCGCGGTGCTTCAAAAGACGTTTATAAGATCGTCACAGGTGACGAATCATGGATCTATGCGTATGAGCCCGAAACAAAACAACAATCGACTGTGTGGGTCTTCCAAGACGAGCCAAATCCAACGAAAAAAAAAACATTTTCGTTGATAAATATGCCTATTTTCATTATTAGGCCAGAAATATATATAGCAGCCCTCGTAGTACCCGGTGTAGCGTATTAAATTACAGGCAGATTTTATGCCGTATGATTACTTAACCACAAAAGTGAACATACGATGGCAATTTTTCGATTTTCTAACAAAATAATTCAAAGTTTAAATTTTTTATGCACTTTTATTTAATTTATTATAACAAACTTAACAATTCATTGAAAGTAAAACGATAAACAAAAGCGAAAATTCAAAATTCATTAAAAGAAATTGTTACATAAGTGTACATACGGTGTTAGGAAAAAACTTTAAAAATAAATTATTAATATTTTGTATGGCCTCCTTTGGCTTTAACAACTTCGAATAGACGAGACGGCATAGATAAGGCTAAAGTTCGAGTAGTTTCCGGCGATATTTTATTCGATTCATCAACTATAATAGCCTTCAGATCCGATTTTGATGTTGCACGACTTTTCTTCATCTGTTTCTTCAAATGATCCCACAAATGCTCAATAACATTTAAGTCAGGAGACTGTAGCGGATGTTCCATCTTTGATTTCACGTTGTACAACAACCATTCCTTCACCAATACAGAAGTGTGCTTCGGATCATTGTCTTGAAGCATGATAGGCTCACCTGGAAAATCAAGTTTCTCGAGACTTGGGATGTAGGTGTCCTTAAGAATATCAATATACATATGGTTATCCATTATTCCATCGATAAATCTTATGTGTCCGATACCACTAGCCGCCATACAACCAGACACCATCACAGATCCTCCACCATGCTTAACGGTGGGAACAATATTTTTTCGTTGCAGCAAAGTATTTTTTTACGCCAGTCTTTGGTGTGACCATCGTTGGAGAAAACATTAAATTTACACTCATCGGTGAAAATGACACGTTCCCAAAAGGTTAGATCAGTTTGGTGGATGTTTTCGTATTTTTTTGCGTAGCTGAGCCGGTTAGCAATATTTGCATCTCTTAACAATAGTTTTCTTCTCGCTACTCTGCAATCTAAATCATGCTTTTTTAAACATCTTCGAACGATTTCAGGATGCACATCAGCTCCATAATTATTTCCGATGCCTTTCGCGATATTAACGGCATTTTCCTTCGTTGATTGTACGAATAATTTGCCTTTGCATCCTCAAATCCAGTTTAGGTGGGCTACCAGGGCGAGGCTTATTTTCATAGATACCTGTCTCGTTGAAATTATTACCTATCACCTGAACTGTTGCTTTCGATAAATTTGTAATTTTTCCAATTTCCCCAAGGGATTTTCCTTCGCTTTTGAGTTTTATTACGACTTTTCGGAGATCTGACGATGTTTCTTTTCTTTTTAACATTTTGCAACTATGTAAAGGGTGATTTTTTAAGAGCTTGATAACTTTTTTTTAAAAAAAAACGCATAAAATTTGCAAAATCTCATCGGTTCTTTATTTGAAACGTTAGATTGGTTCATGACATTTACTTTTTGAAGATAATTTCATTTAAATGTTGACCGCGGCTGCGTCTTAGGTGGTCCATTCGGAAAGTCCAATTTTGGGCAACTTTTTCGAGCATTTCGGCCGGAATAGCCCGAATTTCTTCGGAAATGTTGTCTTCCAAAGCTGGAATAGTTGCTGGCTTATTTCTGTAGACTTTAGACTTGACGTAGCCCCACAAAAAATAGTCTAAAGGCGTTAAATCGCATGATCTTGGTGGCCAACTTACGGGTCCATTTCTTGAGATGAATTGTTGTCCGAAGTTTTCCCTCAAAATGGCCATAGAATCGCGAGCTGTGTGGCATGTAGCGCCATCTTGTTGAAACCACATGTCAACCAAGTTCAGTTCTTCCATTTTTGGCAACAAAAAGTTTGTTAGCATCGAACGATAGCGATCGCCATTCACCGTAACGTTGCGTCCAACAGCATCTTTGAAAAAATACGGTCCAATGATTCCACCAGCGTACAAACCACACCAAACAGTGCATTTTTCGGGATGCATGGGCAGTTCTTGAACGGCTTCTGGTTGCTCTTCACCCCAAATGCGGCAATTTTGCTTATTTACGTAGCCATTCAACCAGAAATGAGCCTCATCGCTGAACAAAATTTGTCGATAAAAAAGCGCGAAACACATTTCGAACCGAACACTGATTTTGGTAATAAAATTCAATGATTTGCAAGCGTTGCTCGTTAGTAAGTCTATTCATGATGAAATGTCAAAGCATACTGAGCATCTTTCTCTTTGACACCATGTCTGAAATCCCACGTGATCTGTCAAATACTAATGCATGAAAATCCTAACCTCAAAAAAATCACCCGTTACATATATATAAACTAAAGATAATGTTTTCACAGCCGCAATTACA
The DNA here is from genome assembly GCF_023373825.1 of Bactrocera dorsalis. Taxonomy (NCBI): domain Eukaryota; kingdom Metazoa; phylum Arthropoda; class Insecta; order Diptera; family Tephritidae; genus Bactrocera; species Bactrocera dorsalis. The sequence goes on along the minus strand of NC_064304.1, from coordinate 60,930,142 downwards.
AAAGAACTGACCACGCAAACCCAAAAAAATTCATAAACAAACAACAAAATCAATTGCATAACGGTAAATCAAATATCAGTAAAGCGTATGTGAACTTTTGTGAGATTTTAGTATATGGGATTTCCCTTTTTCATTCGTTTTTTATGCAGTGCCAATAGGAAATTGGTAGTTTCGTGTTGTAGTTAGTGGTACAAGATCAACAAAAATAAAATGCGCAGAGAGCGCGAAAGCGAAGTGCTCTCATATGCACTTTATGTACGAGACTATACTGAAGAGGCCCATGAAAGGACGACGTTACGCTTCTCTTGATGAGATAAAGACGGCATCGAAGGAGGAGCTGAAGAAGATAAAAAAAAATGATTTTTTGAAGTGCTTCGAAGATTGGAAAAACCGTTGGCACAAGTGTATAATATCTCATGTGGATTACTTTGAAGGGGACAAAATAGATATTCATGAATAAATAAATAATTTTTGAAAAAACACAAAATTCGCGATACTTTTTGAACACACCTCGTATGTTTGTCGGTTTGTAAGACAAATTTTTTATTATGCACTTTGTTAATGTTGTTGATATCAACATATGTACATATGTGCAGTATGTATGTATATTAAAATTTTGCATAGAGAAGTAAGAAAATATGCATATATGTATGTATGTATGTATGTTTTTCTTTCTGTGGATGGCCGTTTTGCTCTAATTTTCTTTCTCCACTCCTGTTGCTTACTGCTGCCTACGGACATTCCTTGTGGTTTTTGTGGTTCTGTGTATTATTCGCGCCCGAATGTTTGTTTTGTCTTAAGGTGTTTTAGTTTTTCGCGCCCGATTTGTGTTTTATTTGGTTTTTGCTTTGTTTTATTTCTGTTTTTTTTCACAGCACTCGTTTGGTTTTTTTTTTTTTGTTATACAAACATGTGTATGTATTCCTGTGTTGCAATTTGTATATGCTTTGACCCAATAAACATAATCGCGATTTTCTTTGCAATTTGTTTTGGTGTTTGTCACATTACCTACTGTTTCACTGGTTTTTTACCCGCTCATGGCTGGCAGGGAAGTATATTTTAATTGTTTTTTTTTTTTTTGTTGTTTTGTTTTTGAGTCACTGCACTTTGTGTTTTGGTTTTATCCACGGCTCTTTATGTATGTACGACTGTATGTACTTATATATTTGAAATGTACTGAACTGCACCTTCTGCTGATTATTATTTTTGTTTATTATGTGTATATATGTAAGTATGTATTTTTTTTCTGTTTTTCGCTGCACACTTTTTGTTTTTTGTTCACCGCACAAGTATATATTAATACGTTTATATGTTTATTGTGGTTTATGTTTTTCCACTAGTGCCTTTCTGTGAGGCTCGAAGGACCATGAATAAAAGGGTACGAAATTCATGTAGGATAAAATAAATTTTGTTTGTATGTCGACAATTTGATGAAGGAAATTATAATTTTTAATATTATAAATTTTAATAAAAAGATATGTCGACGAGCGGGGCGACGAGAATCTTAATACGACTTGCCGGCACTGGCGATCTATTTTCCGCAGGATAGTGGTCGAATTGCAGAACGGAGTATATAAGTGTAGGTGTCGACGCGGCGTAGTGTGTAATAGGGTGGGTCGATTCCGGACTTTTTTTCGATTCGGGATTTCTAATAGTGCGGAAAAGTTGCCTTAGTACTTCCTGATTCCAATGCCACTTTTTGTTTTGAGATCGGATTGCATCTTCAACCCCAACTCCGGCCTTGAAATTTCGGAAATTCGGCTAAAATCGTGAAAATCGCTCCTGAAATACGCATCTCATGGCAAAATGTGTAAAACAAAAGTTATTTGTCACGTCATTTGCTACCGAGATGGTATATGTGATCATGGCCGTAGGACAAACCGTTCCCGAGATACAAGCGAAAAGACGGCGCGCCACAGCGCAAGGTGAAAATGGTTGCAGCTCTCAGCTAACCTGTATTGGTCACCCAGAACCCACCGCGTGGATGTGGCTGCTCTTCGGGTTCCTCCCAAGCCCAACCCAACCAACCAACCATATGTCAGGCTTGTTTTAGTGTGAATCTGTGTCAAATTTATTGATAAAATCAGATTTTGTACTAAACTCTGGCACTTGTTGCATAGATTTCAGTGTAGAGCGTATAAAACGATCACGAGATTGGGGGCCAATAATTTTAGAAGATGCCTCTGTCACCAGTTTGACGGTTCTCTCGACTGCCACGGTGTGAGATGGGAATTCACTAAATTTCCATACCTCTTCACTGTCTCCCGACAGCCATTTTATGAGTTCTTCGTTAGAAACTGAACAAAGAACTGGTGGAACAGTCAAGGTCTTCCTGTTAATCATATCGTAATAATTATTAGCTTTGAAATTCAGCTTTGGCACTTTATTACATCAGACTCTGCTTCTCTCGCTGCTAGAAGACGGTTAAAGGCCAACTTTCTGATTTCTATCCGTTCGTCAGTAATCATACTAAGGGGAATGTTTTCTGGAAGAGCAAAGAAAACATTCTGTTGAATGTATGAATCGACAACCTTGCGCAGTTTAGCAGGTAAGTATCTCAACCTTTGAATTGCAGCATGGCGCGAGCCATCTTTGATTGAACTGTTGAACTGTTATGTACTTGACCAAAATCTTTATTTCCTTTGTTGGTTTGTCAGTAGAAATGTATAATCTCGGAATTCTATTTGCACAGGTGAGCCAGCGAGATTTGCACATGTTACCTGGATGCATCGACGCTAAATCTGAGGAACATTGACCGGAAATAACAGCTTCTGATACTTTATAAAGAAAAGCTTGGTACGTGCTAATTTGGGTCGGATTAATAACCTCAGAAGGTAATTGGCAGGATGTAAAACTTTCAAATTTGACAACAGGCAACGTGGTAGTACTTTTCACCTTCGCTGACTTGTGTAAGTGTATTGCCTTTGCGGCCGTCAAAATACAGCCCATATACAAAGTAAATACTTTCGGTGTTTTGGAGCTTAACTCCAACACTTTTTTTGCCCGACTAATCTTGCATTTGTCAGTGACAAAGCTAGCCTGATCCTCTGTTATCAAACCTGCTTTTTTGGCATCCAGAAAAGCCGATGAAACAATCAAGGCCGCTGCTCTATCACTTACTCCAAATCTTTGGGCAGCTAAAGCAGTGTGTTGTAATACTAGTGTGTTTTGTTTGGTTTTAGAGGATGGAAGAGAAAATTCATCATCAGCATCGTTTTTGCAAGAATCCATGTGCGACGCACCTACATTGTTATCGTCTGTATGAGTGTCTGGCTGATCTGAATGGTCACGTGTTCTAGCTGATACTTTTCTGGTAAGTGTTGTTGTTGAATGACGTTTTGAAAGCTTTTCTTTACGTTCATTTTTCTTTGTTATCTTTTTTGTTTCAGGTAGATCAACGCTTCCATTGCGACCAATTCTTCTGGTTCTCTGGTCCAAGAGATATAGTTGTTCATTGATAGGAACTTTCCTTTCCTTTGGACAAGTGTAGACAAGACAAAAATAAATGCATTTACAAGCAGCGATGTCAAATAATTTTCCGCCAGAAGAGACAAAGTCGTCTCTTTTAGAGCTCAAACCTATTGGGTTCCTTAAAAGCATTTGTTTAAGAGTCAGAAATTTCTTATGGTATGTGGTGAGCATTTGTACAACTCTGGTGTGTGAAACTATCGGAATAGATGACTTTTTGAAAGTATTTTCAACCTTTTTTGCAACTATTTCTCTTTACTCCTAGGTTCATAGTTGTCGCCTCGGAGTCGCCTTATACGAAATCTTTCAAACTGATAACACAAAAGAACATCCTGGTAAGTAGGTAACTGGGACTCAGAGAGATTGTACGGATATATGCCAAACACAGGACATTTCTGTCAAAATTTAAATTTAGATACAGACATTTTGAGTTCTGTGTTCTGTTGAGAGAATATAAGTGACAGCACTCGGCGAAATTAACGACAAGAGTGAAGGAACTCGATGAAAAAATATTAATGTGGAGATCTATCCGAACGTGTCCTTTGGCGTAGGTGAATGAATGTGAGTGATAGCACTCGGCGAAATCAACGTCAAGAAGTGTGGCCGCAAGCCAATTTTCACCTTGCGCTGTGGCGCGCCGCCTTTTCGCTCGTATCTCGGGAACGGTTCGTTCTACGGCCATGATCACCATTTCGGTAGCAAATGACGTGACAAATAACTTTTGTTTTATACATTTTGCCATGAGATGCGTATTTCATGCGCTAGTTAGACAATTTCACGATTTTAGGCGAATTTCCGAAATTTCAAGGCCGGAGTTGAACTTTTCCGCACTATTAGAAATCCTGAATCGAAAAAAGTCCGGAATCGACCCACCCTAGGGTGTAAGCGAAAGTATGAAACCATTATGCATGGGCGGCTTATGTAGAACGAATTGTGTCTCCCATCATGTTGTCCATCCTTTTTGTTTAGTGGGTAGGGGTACAGGTGTGGTGTGTTTTGTTGTAGTGTCATCAGCTGAGGTGAATTGCGCTGTTGTTTTAGGATGCGTCAGTTTTACCGGGTAGAGGGGGTGGATGATTAACTCATTTAAACACAGTGTATGAGTTGTATGTATGTATATTAGGGGTGTCCTTATTTTCAAACATCAGTTTTCTATAAATTCCCGGCCAGAAATCGGTTTCTTTATGTATTTAGATAGAACGGTAAAAGTTTGTTAGTGGACCCGGAAGCCAGATGAAAAATTCAATAGGTCAGTATGGGCACATATCAATGTTCATGCATTCGCCTTATATTAGACGCAGTTTTTATAGTATATTTAACAAAACATATGTATACGTATACAAAAATAATTATTCCACTTTTGTATTCTTATTCGGTAATAACATTTAAAATAATTGTGATAATTTTGCGTATTTAAAAAAAAGGCATGCAACACAAGCTTGATATTTTGCAAATTTACCGAAATTTGTTTCTATATTTTGAGTGCGCTGTTTGTAGGCAAACAAATTTCCTGAGAAAAAGTGAACTGTGTGGCGACAATAAGTCGTTCAGAAAATAAAATAGTAACTGCTCATAACGGAACATTTCTGCTGTGAAATATTTCCAAAAGCATGCAAGAGGTTCTTGTGCATATTGTGATTTTAATAAGTAAATATAATTGTAAGCGTTCACAAGCAAGAAATAACAATTATTTTGAAGAATAATTATTTGGTTTAATAAATACTTTAAAATTGTTTGAATTTCGGTGGGCGGTTGTGTTTAAAGTGTAAAAAGTGAAGTATATAAAATAAACTAATATGTCTAGTTTAGCAACATGAATGTTATTTGCCAATTTAAGAAAAGTTAGTTTGATTGGATACACAATGCATCAAATTGCAGGTGCAAAACTTCCATCTAATCGGCAGGTTTTAGAAGTTTTGTTTTACAATATGATATTTGTAGATCTTTCAGCAAAGGAAAGCGCAAAACTTGCTATCAAAGCAGCACAAATATTTTGGCAACAAGCACGAATACCGATAAGAAAAGAAGATAAATGTGTTGAGAAGTTATTGAAACTGTACGAAAGTTGGAAAAAATCCTGAAAACAGTTCCAGAAAAGAGATCCAATTCACAGGAAGAAGTCGTTGATATGTTTGTTGGAAGCTTGGATGATTTATTTGACATGGCCACCGCTAATGCGCTTGAAAAAATGAAGTTAGTAGAAGATAAGAAATTTCTTGAAATGCAACGTCAAAAAGGACGGCCAGGTTGCATGATGGGTGTTGATAAGGTTTTGTACGATCGTGAGGTGCGTGTACAAGAAAGAAAGGAGAAAGCAGCATTACGAAAAAGGCGGTATGAAGAACAAAATTCTGAATGTTCTAATATAATCGAGGAAAGCAATGAAAATGATATAGTACTTGTGGAAGCTGGAAATGAAAATGTAGTAATTCCGTTGGAAAAAAAGTGTTTGCAAACTGAGTGTAAAAAGGGACGAGGCACTAAAAGTATCATAACACCACGATTGTTAGCAGCATTAGACAATGCCAAAGTGTCAGATGGTATGGCCGTACCGTCAACAAAATCGGTCTGCAGAATTCAAAGATATTTCTACTGAATTTAAAGAAAAGTGAGTTCCCTATAGGACAATGCACATTTATTTATGTTAATTTATTCAAACACTTAACAAGGCCAATGCAAATGGAGCACTAGTTGTTCATTTTGATGGGAAGTTCATGACAGATATAAAAAATCGTAGTAAAGTGGAAAGAATTGCTGTTTTAATTAGCTACGATGGAGCATCGAAATTTCTTGGAGCACCAAAGATACAGTCGTCGACTGGTGCAAATATTGCTGAAACTGTTTATCAGAGATTAGTCGATTGGAACATTGTTGAACTTGTTAAAGGCATATCTTATGATACAACTGATGTCAATACTGGGGTTAAAAATGGAGCCGCAGTCCTTTTGGAAAAAAAAAACTGCAACGCAATCTCATGCACCTACCATGCCGTCATCATATGTACGAAATTATTTTGCACAACTTTTTTGAATCAAAGATGATGTCAAACTCGGCTCCAGGAATACTCTTGTTTGAATGATTTGTGAAGGCCTGGCCAAACCTTAAGGCAACCTTGTTTAAAACTAGTGTTGATGATAAATTTGTGGCATCAAAAATAAGCCAAGTGGAACAGGACGCTCTTGTAAGCTTCTTGCAGGACCAATTAAAAAAATCGCATAGCCGCGATGACTACAAAGAAATGCTACAAATTGCTTTAACTTCCCTTGGTGCAGATTGCTTTAATTTATGTGCTCCAGGTGCAACCAGCAACGCACGGTGGATGGCAAAAGCAATCTATTGTCTCAAAATATATTTATTACGTAATCAGTTTAAACTTACAACCAGGGAATTGAGTGGCATCCGCGATATTTGTATTTTCATTGTTATAATCAAAAGTTGGTTCGGAAGAACAAATGCGAATTCAGCACCTAATCAAGATCTTTTTTTTATTAAAGACGCTCTAAATTATACAGATACAGATTCAACAATTTCAGAAGCTATTATTAAACAAGTAAGGAAGGGCTAAGTTCGGGTGTCACCGAAAATTTTGTACTCTCGCATGATAAAGTGATAATCGAGATTTCATTATCCGTCATTTACATATTTTTTTTATTTTGCTGTAAAATTAATTAGAATTAAATTCTGAGAGATTTACCGATATTTTCGGTGAAAAATTATGTTAGGTTAGGTTAGGCACTGAGTTCTTTGTGTTCGATATCAGTGACCTTGAAAAGTTATAGTCCGTTCACGACAATTTTTCCACAAGGGATACTTCAGCTCAAATACCGTACTTGTGTAAAGTTTTATTCCGCTATCATCATTGGTTCCTAACGTATATATTATACAGAGAAGGCATCAGATGGAATTCAAAATAGCGTTATATTGGAAGAAGGCGTGATTGTGAACCGATTTCACCCATATTTCGTATCATCAGAGTGTTAAGGAAATATTATATACCGAGTTTCATTGAAATCGGTAGAGTAGTTCCTGAGATATGGTTTTTGGTCCATAAGTGGGCGACGCCACACCCATTTTCAGTTTTTGAAAAAAGCCTCGTTGCAGCTTCGTTCTGCCATTTCTTCCGCAAAATTTAGTGTTCCTGGCCATTTTTCAATATAACCTTTGTATTATTATCCGAATTCTTCCATTTTGAACTGTATATGGAAATGCCTGAAGGAAACGACTCTCTAGAGTTTGGTTGAAATAGCTATAGTAGTTTCCGAGATATGTACAAAAAACTTAGTAGGGGCGGGGCCACGCCCACTTTTCCAAAAAAATTATATCCAAATATGCCCCTCCCTAATGTGATCCTTTGTGCCAAATTTCACTTTAATATCTTTATTTGTGGCTTAGTTATGACACTTTATAGGTTTTCGCATTCCGCCATTTTGTAGGCTTGGCAGTGGGCCGATTTTGCCCATCTTCGAACTTAACCTTCTTATGGAGCCAAGAAATACGTGTACCAAGTTTCATTATGATATCTCAATTTTTACTCAAGTTACAGCTTGCACGGACGGACGGACAGACAGACATCCGGATTTCAACTCTTCGTCACCCTGATCACTTTGGTATATATAAGCCTATATCTGACTCTTTTAGTTTTAGGACTTACAAACAACCGTTATGTGAACAAAACTATAATACTCTCCTTAGCAACTTTGTTGCGAGAGTATAAAAAATGTCTAACCACTTATGGTACATCGCCGAAGAAACAGTAGCGTTATCATTTTTTGACTTATCAGTTACCCTCGCAGAAAAACGTAAAATGATAAAACAATTAAAAAGCAAGGAACCAGTTGTTCATTTAAAAAATAGCCGAAGCCACTCAAAATTGACAGATTTTCGAACTTACGAACTTAGCGATTTTGTTTCAGAAAAGACAATTTTTTTTTTTCAATAATTTTGGGTTATCTTCAGCCTTTTTGGGCGTGGATCCATCCCAATAGGAAAATAATTCAGATTTCGAAAATAATTGGACTTTTTGCCGCAACTTACAAGTTGTTAATGATCCCGCTGAAAGAGGAATAAAATTTTTGCAAGACTACAACAAAATTTTAACGAATGATGAAGAGGAAAAGCAGTTGGTACTCCAAATTGTTGAATCGTATCGCAAGAAATACAAATCAAACAAAAAATTGATTTAATGTGAAATATAAATTTAAATATGTAATATGTATGAAAAAAAATAAAAATGTACAATATTTGCCCATACTGACCTATTAAATTTTTCAGGTGGCTTTCGGGCCCACTAAATGTTATCGTATTGACCCCAAATTTTAACTGTTTACTTTAAATACATAAAGGCATCAAATTCTGGCCGGGAAACTGTAATATAAACATTTTGAAATTTCCCCTTACAAATGAGGACACCCCTAATGTATATAGTATTTAAAATATTGAAAATATGTTTTTAAGTAAACCTGATATTATACAAGGTTTGTCCGGGAAGTAACAGGACTAAGTCAATTTAAAAAAAATTATTGAACCAGTCGTTACAATTCTTTAAAAACATTAAAAATAGGCTCCTTCTGCGTCGATGCAACGCTGCCAGCGGAATTTCCAAGCATTGAAGGCGACACGGAAGGCATTCTCCGTAATAGGCTTGAGAGCCGAGAAGCATGCTGATTGGATCTCTTCTGTCGTCCCAAAATGCTCACCTTTCATCGGCCTTTTCAGTAAAGGAAACAAATAGTCCGGGGGCCACATCTGGGCTGTAGGGCAGCTGCGTTGGGATGTCGGCCTTGGGTAGGTAGCTGTTCACAAGAAACGAACGTCTCGCGAAAATATTTGTCTTGACTTTTCAGGTGCTCGGAGAGAACTGACCATCCGCTTGTTTTTTAGCTATGAACGCCCTCTACTGAATCCAGTCGGTGCATGCACGCTCCGAAGTACAGTCGCGGTGGAAGAAAATCAGTCCAATTTCTTTTCGGACAAAACATATACATACATACAAGGTGCTTCCAAAGTAAACAGGATTTTTTGAATAAAGTTCTCCCTGGTGGCGCCATCTATATGTCGACTGATGCGTTAAAACCTGCTATCTTTATCGATTGTCCACTGAGAATTTTATAACATTTCATAGATCGGAAGTGAAGTTATTGCGTTTTAAGTGCCAGTATGTGTGTGTCGGTGAAAAAATTAGCTTCGGACAAAGAGCCAACAATAAGTTTTGTTTTAAAATTGGTAAAACTTTTACCGAAACGTTTCAATTGATGAAACAAGTTTATGGCGATGATTCCATGAGAGTTTCAATGTTTTCAAAGTGGTCGTGAGGACATACATAAATTGCGATCAACATATGAAATCAATCAAATCCAATCAAAATCCGTGATCACCGAAAATCCATCGAAACTGTGCGTGAACTCATCAACAATCAGTCGAAATCAACATCGAAATTAATGGAAATGGAATTGAACATCTCCAAAATATCGATTTATTGCGAACATTTTGGCTTACGAAAGGTGTGTGCACGGTTTGTTCCGCACAAATTGACTGACAACCAAAAATTGCTCAGTATCGATCGATGCTTGTAACAGATTATTTCACCAAAAATCAAATTTTAACCATTAACCATTCCTCGTATTCACCTGGTATGGCACCGTGCGACTTCTTCTTTTTCGGAAAAATCCATTTACCCATGAAAGAAAGCGTTATGCAGAGAGGCCATTCAAAAGGCTAGCATCGGCATACTGGCGGCCATACCGGCCAACGAGCTAAAACACTCGCTCGACATGCTTTGGGACCGTAGAAAAAGCTGTATTGAAGCATAAGGAGACTATTTTGAAAAAATAAATTGATTTTGCCAAAAAAAACCATTTGTTCTGTTTTTATACTCTCGCAACAAAGTTGCTAAGGAGAGTATTATAGTTTTGTTCACATAACGGTGGTTTGTAAGTCCTAAAACTAAAAGAGTCAGATATAGGCTTATATATACCAAAGTGATCAGGGTGACGAGTAGAGTTGAAATCCGGATGTCTGTCCGTCCGTCCGTCCGTGCAAGCTGTAACTTGAGTAAAAATTGAGATATCATAATGAAACTTGGTACACGTATTTCTTGGCTCCATAAGAAGGTTAAGTTCGAAGATGGGCATAATCGGCCCACTGCCAAGCCTACAAAATGGCGGAATGCGAAAACCTATAAAGTGTCATAACTAAGCCACAAATAAAGATATTAAAGTGAAATTTGGCACAAAGGATCACATTAGGGAGGGGCATATTTGGATGTAATTTTTTTGGAAAAGTGGGCGTGGCCCCGCCCCTACTAAGTTTTTTGTACGTATCTCGGAAACTACTATAGCTATTTCAACCAAACTCTATAGAGTCGTTTCCTTCAGGCATTTCCATATACAGTTCTAAAATGGAAGAATTCGGATAATAACCACGCCCACCTCCCATTCAAAGGTTATATTGAAAATGGCTAAAAGTGCGATAACCGACTAACAAAAAAGTCAGAAACACTAAATTTTACAGAAAAAATGGCAGAATGAAGCTGCAACGAGGCTTTTTTCAAAAATTGAAAATGGGCGTGGCGTCGCCCACTTATGGACCAAAAACCATATCTCAGGAACTACTCTACCGATTTCAATGGAACTCGGTATATAATATTTCCTTAACACTCTGATGATACGAAATATGGGTGAAATCGGTTCACAACCACGCCTTCTTCCAATATAACGCTATTTTGAATTCCATCTGATGCCTTCTCTGTATAGTGTATACGTTAGGAACCAATGATGATAGCGGAATAAAACTTTACACAAGTACGGTATTTGAGCTGAAGTATCCCTTGTGGAAAAATTGTCGTGAACGGACTATAACTTTTCAAGGTCACTGATATCGAACACAAAGAACTCAGTGCCTAACCTAACCTAACATAATTTTTCACCGAAAATATCGGTAAATCTCTCAGAATTTAATTCTAATTAATTTTACAGCAAAATAAAAAAATATGTAAATGACGGATAATGAAATCTCGATTATCACTTTATCATGCGAGAGTATAAAATGTTCGGTGACACCCGAACTTAGCTCTTCCTTACTTGTTTTTGTTTAAAATCTTCTTTACTTTGGAACGGACCTTGTATGTATGCACTAATAAGTTCAGTATTTGCTTACACTTATTCAGCCCTATCACGCAGTCCATCGTAGATTATTTTTTCGGGAAAGTTACGAAACTGCTATCATGCAATTCGAACAGTTCCGAAAGTAAGTTCGAAATTCGTAGAGTTGCATTCACTGAATTCACTCGGAACGGAAAATTTTTAAGTTTAGCGGAATTTTCGTACGACAGGTTTGTGCTAACGGAGAAATAAATTTCGATATGTGGGAGTCGTGATTACTGCCAGGAAACTGAGCATTCACATAACGTATTTTCATTTTATTGTCACATATCTGCAAAAAATTGATTAAGATGTTTGAAATGCGAATTTGTCACTAAACTTACAATCATGGCATTGATACTAAAGTATCCTTTGCGGTTATAATAGAGAAACTTATCTTTAGTTGGGGCAACGATTTTAATATGTGTCCCGTCTACACATAAAATCGCGACTGAAAATCCGTATTTCTGAAAAAAATCCTTTTTCGCTTCCCTTTTTTCAACATCACTTAAATCGAGGTTTATCCACTGAGGGCACAAATGAGACTGAAGCAATCCCAATACTTCTTTTAAGATGCAACAAAATGTTGACTGAGCCATTGGAATATCGAAGTCTTTACCCACTCCATGCTGATAGCCTCCTTCAGCTAAAAACCGTAAAACTGAAGACAATCGATGAAGTAAAGTATAGACGACGATCTTGAAGAACTTGCATTCCTCTCTAGAACATCGAGGACATACGTAAAGGCCGCCTTATTTAAGCGATAGTTTTTAATAAACCTGTTTTAGAAAAATAATTTTAATAAAATTTAACAATGAATTTTTATGGATTTATGAACTGTACATTGTTTCGTCCACATCGAAAGGGTTACTCCTGTCCCTCAGTGATTTTTGGTGAATTTTTATATCACGTCGACTTCTCTCACGTTCTTCCTCAAGAAACATAAATGAAAACCTTAGCGAATACATATTTTTTGTTCGTAAAATCAATTTGAATATAAACGTTTCCACTTTTGTTAATCCTAATTTTTATTTTTTCTTCTACACAGCTGATTTCGAAATATCAAAATTCAAAATTAAGTCTGGCAACAAAAGTTTCGAATTCACATGAATTCAATGATAGCAAATTGTTCGTATTCGTAGCGGACATTCGTATTCGTAGCTTTGCTACGATGGATTGCGTAATAGGGCTGATTAACTTAGTATTGTGGTGAATGCTTTACACAGTGTGGTAAAAAGCGCAAATGAAATTAATTTTTCAAAAATGTTTCTATAGCGCACTATTGAGCGTTTTGCCCCAAATGTCTTGATGTCAGAAAGATAGACGGAAAGAAATTATTGATGACAGAAAAAGATGGTCACAGAAACTGTTCGCGAACGCATTCACAGAAATCCCAAACATAAAAATATTGGGGTACTCACAACCCGTCATAAAGCATCGTAAAATCATAAAATTATATGTACATTTTTACACTTGTTTATAAAATTGTTGTTGGATTACATACAAAAGTGAGTTTGCACATTTACAATTCTCAATGCTATGTTTTCGGATCGTTACAACTTATAAGTTTATGAGACTGTGTGAAACCCCTATATGTTTCGAAGACAAAAACCATCCAGCAGTGGCTTCATGATTGGCCCTGTAGTCCAGGTGAAATTTATTGGACTGCAGTTTGCGATAAGTGTTGGAGAACATTAATACCTCACAGAAAATTTTTCTCAAGAAAACTTTCTTTTATGGTTGCAGTTTTATGACAGCCTAAACTTGTAACAGAACTAATGGCAGCAATCATTATTATAAATATAAAACTATGCATCTGTGAAACATGATCCGAGCACAAAACATATGCAGTTCTATAATATTTTTCACAGTACTTTGTTTAAGAGCGCAATTCAAATAGCTAAATATATGTATATTAAATATTACGACGAGTTATTTGGTATGGAAAATATTTGCCCTAAAGGATGAATTGAACTAATTAATCTTACCTTAATTCGTATACACTCATAATTTAAACTTTTAAGTGCTCTTCCAATTTTTAAAGTATGCGGATCCTTTTCAATACGAGCTATTTAGTATTTTTACTTACAAATTTCATTATGTCCTCTGGGGGTTCGTATATAATAAAGTCAGCTACAAATTTCGCGCATTCTATTTCACTACCAATCAGAGGAATGTATATAAATGACGTTGGTCGTATTGTGGTGCAAACAAATTTCTGTAATTCGTGTTTTTATATAAGTGTTCATTTACTCGTTGAAAACTACCAAAATATTACCTGAATATTGCATTCATTTGGCAAGGCTAATACTAATGGTCTTCTATCTGGATAAAGTGTTACGAATTGCTTGCGGAAATTCTCTGCATATAATAGTAATATACGTTCCTTTGGTGACAAGGTATAATAACTTGGTGGATAGCATTGCGGAGAATTTGCAAACTCATTGGCAGTCTCGGTGAACGTTAGGTCTATGTGACCTACAGCAAGGGGTGATTCAATCTCAGAATATTGTTCCTCTACTGCATTTTCTTCTTCGTACATTTCCTCTTCATTAAGTAAAACTTCATCTAAGGCTTCTTCTGGAGCGGCTAGAACATCTGCTGTGAGCCTCTCCTCGATTTCCTTCAACTTTTCCTCATGCTTTTTTGGGTCAATGCGAACAATGCCGTCTTTCTTTTTTGCTCCCTGTGTCTTTGTTTTTGGAGGCATGGTGATGTGTACAAAATATAAACAAAATACGTTAGCAACAAATAAAAGTTACTTTAAAGTAGACGTTGGCTTATTAAGTTTGTATTTTTGACATGCGTTATAATACTTTTGACAAAGTAAAGTAAGTATTTGACTTATGCTTGTTTGACAATAAAAGTATTAAATATTTATGTATAGTATTTGTTTCTAAGTTGCCAACAAGTTCGTTACTTATAAGAATTTGAGGGATTCTTTCATGTTTCTTTAAGAATGGGAAGTAATTCAAATGAAGAATCCTTTTTAAGGGAGATAATTTTACTACCTTCACCGTAAAATGTAGACCACATACACTGACCGAAATAGCTATTTGGGTACTGAAAAAATGGGTTTTATTTTATCATAAAATTATAGTGTCAAATGTTTTTAACATTCAAATAAGTGAAGAAAATGTGTAAGAATTTAATTCAGTATTTTATTGTAGAAATTTTAACACTTTTAGAAACGTCGAATGAAATGGATACATACATATATATAAGCATATGGGACAAAAATAAAATTAAATTCAGTTCTAAGGAAACAACATTTAATTGGACGCCTAATTGGCGTCGATCTTTGTAAATTTTGTTTACTAAGAATGCTCCTGAGATTCTCCACAAGAAATATTTTTCGAAGCGAAGCCGCTTAGCCCCTTTGGATTAGAGCATTATCCTGTTGAAAAGTCTAGCACTCACAGTGAAATTCTTCTGCAAAATTTTATAAAACTAAGTAATTTTCTGCAGTCATATCATGAGAAATTCTAGTGACGCATTTGTCGCTGTTCAAGAATATTTCTCCAATACTTTTGAAAACACGATGGTTCCATCCAAATTATATTTTTATCATTGGAAAAATTATGGATCGTCATTCATCATCCTAGAATTTAGAACTGTCTGCAAATACGAATTGAGCCGTTTTTTGTCTTTGGGTAAATTTTGGCTTGACTAGTCGCTTTTGATATTTTAAATTTAGACCTTCAATCAAAATTTGCTAATTTTTTCTTTTTGTAACTTCAAGAGAAAGTTCACTTCGTATTTGGTTAGGGCTAATGTTTTTATTCACAGCAAACGTCTTATCTCTCTTTTATACTTTTCGTCAATCTTAGGTTTAAGGCCAGGTCTTTTAATTTTTCTGTATACGTAGGGGTTTTTTAAAAAGTTTTTGATTGTATTTTTATTGAGATTTACTTATAGCGCTATTTTGCGAACTAAGGCTCCCGATTCACTAAGTGCTAGTGTGCTTCTCAGTAGATAAATGCATTTTCCTTGGCATACTGTCTAATCAATTACTTTACCAGCAGCAAGTTATTTTTTTATTTTAATCAGAACTACTGAAAACATCTTTTGAATACTTTAAAAGTTTTTATTTAGTGTAGCGATGCGCTCGTATCTAAAAACTATTCCCTGTAAGAAACTCAATTTGCAACAAACGCTTAAATGAAATGGGACTCCAAGCAAGATATAAAATAACTACCGCTTGATCAAGTGTAGATTCATGAATATTACAGCGAAAATTTTACATACAAAATTAAGAAGATGGTATTCTCGATAGCAAACTGAGTTACACGCCACATACCTGTACTTTTTCTCTCGTTGCAATTTGTCAGTTGGAGCACACAACATCGGTAAGTTTCTTCCATGAGTTTCGTTGCATAAACAGCAAGCATTCGGCATTTTCTTTTATTTATTCACAAAAATAAAATATTCGGGGTATTCAGATCAGCCCTTTTAATTCGATAGTCGTTATTCGGTAATTTTTTACATGCATTTTGTTTTTGTAAAATTAACAAATTATCGTTCTACCTGGTAACGAATTATCAATTTGGCAAGCTTGATAATTTTTTCGTTACTCGGTAATATCGCATCAGCTGTTTATTTAATGTTCGTTGCCTTAAAAACTAAAAACGGGAAAATAAAAAGTATAACAAAGCTGAGGAGTAGCGCAAATCGACAGGCGCTAGAATAGGCGTTGGCGATGAAGTTTCCACAATGAAAGGTAATTGCGGATTCAATGTTAAGTGAAACTTTCTGGTTTTTTAATAATTCCACGTTGATTCAGAAAAACTTTGATTTTCGGTTCTATTTGGCAGTAAATCCGAAGTCAGTTGTATCATAGAGACATACAACCTTGATGTGTCACATTACTGCAGAGATTTTGCATACATACATTGTAAAGGAAGTTGAGGGATGTACTGCAGGTCGCCTCCAAGCTAAATGGCCTGCAACCTTCACGGCCTTACAACTCCTGGACAACTTATGGCTTCGAACTTGTTATGATGAAGTGACACTCATCAGAAATGGCTGACGGGCTAATGTCGCAACCGTCTCAGAGTGAGTTTCCCCCCGTCGTCGTTAAGTTGGCGTGGTAGGTGTAAGTTGAGACGACTCCTTATTTACGATGGTCGGCTCTGAACCTATTGCCTCATAAGGGTATACGTCGACCCTCGCCTTGACCTCGTCACTGAGATAACCTTGGGATCATATAAAAGGCGACTATCTTTCCTGGGGACGCTGGAATATTTCAGCGTTGTAACAAAATGAGCGGTCGGAAGCGGACTCGCCATCTGTATTACAGAAATGGTTTTATTTGGTAGAAGATATACACTGGTCGGCATATATATTTTGACATGGCGATGCCTCAGTTTCGGTTTGAAATTTTATTTATTTTAAAGAGAAAAGTATTTATGGATTGTACATAGTTCATTTAGTTACAATATATTAAATTATAAATATAACAATTTTTCATGTTTAACATTGATTTAGATTTTTTATTTAATTAAAACTAAAAACAAAGTACTTTTATGGGTGGCATAAGTATTTTGACAAAAACTTTTTTTTTTATCTTAATTCACTATTTTGTTTTATAAATCTATTTTAAACTGGAAATTAATAAAAAATATAACCTCCTTTGGTGTCTATGACCTTTTGGAGGCGATTCGGGACGGAATCGACCAAGGTTTGGAGGTATTTCAAAGGAATCAAAAGGAATCTCTTTCCAATTCATTGTGACCTCAGTGATGGTTTCTGGTTTTGTCCTGGTCAGATCAGTGCTTCTATTTCGCTTTATTAGCGACCACACATTTTCAATAATGTTTAAGTCAGGACTTTGTGGTGGCCAATCGAGGGTTTCCACCCCAACATCTCTTAAAAACCAAGTAATTAATCTCGCCTTATGGCATGGAGCATTGTCCTGTTGGAGAATAAATTCTTTTCCTATTAATCTGTCACCGGAAGGAAGTGCATAATTGTTTAAGGTTTCTAAATATCGATTTAGCCTATTTTTTTGGGGTGATACCTTTTGTATTGGCTTTGCAATATATGTTTTCATATCTGCTTCAATCAAACACCTGCGTATTGTTCTCTCACTTATGGAAGTGGATGCAGTCTCATTCCATTCCAAGGACACAGCCTTTGGTGTTTTTAGAGGGTCCTTCTTAAAAGCACGGACGATAAGATGGTCGGCTTCAGCTCCTGTCTTTCGATTTCTGCCTTTACGGCAAACATTGATGACATCGTTACATTTTTTATATTTATTGATTTGATAGTAAATGGTCTGACGAGACAAATTATATTCCCTAGCGATGTTTATTACGGAAAAACCCAAGTTGTATTTGATCACAATTTCTGATCTTATTTTGGTGCTCAGCTCAGATGTTTTAACCATTTTAAATATTAAAAGATAAACTTTATGCAATGTTAATGAAAACTTGTACTAATATTCTTGAACCACACTTTCAGCTTGCCTAGAAACAACTAAATCACGCAATGACAAAATATATATGCCGCTGCAAAAATCGTTGCTTGCCGGCATTCTTATTAGCAGAACGAAAAAACAAAAGACAATTGACGAAATATTTCGCATATTTACAGTTATTAATTTGCACTTCTCTTTCATCATCATTTTCGGTTCTAATAATACACCGGTACTTAGTTCAAGAGTCTAAAGGTTAAATGAATGCTATGACAAAATGTATATGCCGACCAGTGTAAGATCCCGGTGGCACCGTTGCCGTAAGTGGGAGGTATTCGCCTTTGAAAAGAAACTCTAGAGTGTGGTGCATTAAGGTCCACCGCAACCATGGCACTTAATACAATTTTGAACATAACGCCCGTGGACATCGCCGGAAGGTGTATAGCCGCGAAGGTGGCTTTTAAACTCAGGGAATCTGCATTCTTACAGGAACGTGTATCTGAACACTCGGATATCCTCACAAACTTTGACTGCATTCCGGATCACCTGGATCATGGAGTCGCCATATCAAACTCCGACGGCTCGCTCCTTCTCTGACCATATACCGACGAGAGAGATATGGGTAGGAAGAAACCGTTGGATGAGAGGGGCTGTAAGCTTCTTTACGGATGGGTCAAGGCTTGGGGCGAAGGTTGGTGGAGGGGTTTACCGTTGGGAGCTCTCTATCAACTCCAGTTTCAGACTTCCCGACTATTGCAGTGTCTTCCAGGCTGAGGTTGCAGCTATCAAGGTAGCAGCAGAAGAGTGTCAAGCGTCGCTATCTCTAGCAGCGAGAGGATTTGTGATAAGATTGGTATAGGTGCCGGGCCACAGTGGAATCTCAGGTAATTGCAAAGCTGATGAGCAAGCAAGAAAGGCACCCTTGAATTATTATCGGTAGAATGGGAAGGGGTCGGTTCTCCTGCACATTTTTGTATTCTACTACTAGATAGTTGGGTCTCGGGGTTGCTTGGCCAACGCTGGACAGCATCGTCGCAAAAGCTTTTTGGCTCAAGATAGATCACAGGCTGGTCCTCACTAAGGCTACCCTCTCATTAGTAGTGGGGCTCTTAACAGGCCACTGCCCTATTGGCATACATTCTGTAAGGTTGGGAATCTTACCGGACATCGTCTGCAGAAGTTGTATGAAAAAAGATGCGGAAGAAACAAGCCAGCACTTCCTTCTTGACTGTCCCGCATTTGGGAGGTCAAGATTCAGACACTTGAGGTCACATAACTTTATACATCCTACCAAACCGGCGGGTATTGAAATTAAGCGCGTTTGCAAATTTGTATTGCCTACTAAGCATTTTACGATCTGTAAGTCCGAACACGAGAGTTCTTATTTTCAATGGCTTCACAAAGGACTATATTTATCAGTCCACGTGCGAAATTGCAACCGAATCATGACAATCATCTGCGGAACCACCGAGTTCACTTAACGAGAAAGCAGAACAGGCAGCAGTAGGAGCAGAGGTAGCAGCAGTTCTTTCTACTCCTCCGTCGCTCTTTGAAAAAGTAAAAAAAACATTCTCCAAAGAATGTTCTTAGTGTACTTAAAGATATACAAAAGAAAAGAGAATAGTTTTTTGAGCAATGAAATGAAGTTGAAAAAGAAAAGTTTAAGTAGAATTGGACAGAGAAAAGTTGAGTTACGAGTTTTTTTTTTAAATATTACAATACATATTTTACAGTACTACTACGATGAAGGCAAAAATGCATCTCAAGCCGCTAATAAAATTTGTGCAGTTTATGGACCCGATACAGTTTCAATTTCCACCACACAACGATGGTTTCAACGTTTTCGTTCTGGTGTAGAGGTGGTCGAAGATGCGCCACGCTCCGGAAGGCCTGTCGTCGAAAATTGCGATAAAATCGTTGAATTGGTCGAAAGAGACCGGCATAGTAGTCATCAAACCGTTATTAACCATTTGAAGAAGCTTGGAGTCACTAAGAAGCTCGATGTATGGGTGCCACACGAATTGATTCAATATAAATACCGCAAGACTTTTTTGACAACCCAATATGTATTTTAAAATAATAAGCAATGAAATAATCTGACTTATATTATTGATATCCAGTGATATCAACAATAATATACAATATACATGTCAAATGTTCTTACTTCTAGTACTTATATTAACAAAGTTAATACTAATATTTAATACCGTAGTAATATATGTTATTAAATTTTTAGTACTTTTTTTCTAAATGAGAGATCTAGAATATGTTGTCTCTTGAGCCTAGTAATTTCATTGCTGTCATCTAATAACATGATTGCCAAAGTACATATTGTCATGATAACTGATTCTGTGTAAATATGCTGTACTAATGCATATTAAGACCTCTATGAATGGCTTTATTTGTTATAACCCAAGAGGCGTTTGAAATTAGTCTTAGAGTTTTTGACTGAAATCTTTGTAAAATTTCAATATTTGAATTACTAGCAGTGCCCCAAAGCTGCACATCGTAGGTGCAGATACGTTTTAGTATGGCTTTATATAATAGCAATTTATTTTCAAGATGTAACGGCGATTTATATCCGAGTAGGCAATACAGTTGTTTGGATTTTATTTTTAATTGCTTATTTTTAGCTTGAATGGGCTGTTTCCATGTTAACCGTTTGTTCAAGTGCATGCCGAGGTATTTAACCTTTAACTTGTGAGGTCAAATTTCGAAACGTAGATTTAGAGGTAGTAGTAAATTTTACACCATTTTGATTGTTAAAATTTATTAGAAATTTTTTGTTATAATACTTACAAATTTCATCAAACTGATTTAAATTAATTCTAATTACAGTATTTGGAAAGAAAATTTTAAACTCTTTGTATTTTTTTGAAAAATGTGTCGTTTATTTTAGAAGCCTTTTTTATGATTATGAGAAAATCAAAACACAAGGTGTAAAATTTACTACCACGTCATAAGTTAAAGCAGAGCCGCTCAAAATAATGCGCAATTTATTTACCAACGCATACTATCACACATTTGATATCTGCTAGCGTATGATTGTGTGCGCGCGCTTGCTTAGTACACTGAGTGAAATCGTGCTATTTGGTTATTTTGTTATTAAAAATTTAGAAAAAAATCAAAAATTATGGTTTTTGATTAAAAAAGCAATTAAGAACAACAATAATTTTAAGTTAATTTTTTTTTTAACTTTCCATGATTTTTTCCATATCGACTTCAAGATCGTAAGTTTTGATTCTCATTAAATCTTCTATATGCTTATTCAAAACTGAATTCCTGTATTTCGAGTGTATTTTTGACGCTGGCAGAATTAGCGTCATAGCGTACATGCTTCGACTGCATTTGCTTGCCTATACTCCGAGTATAGGCATGAAAAATTTTGAGCGGCTCTGAGTTAAAGGTTAACGCTATCACTTTTAGGTATACATAGCATTGCCATTTAAAAGCAAGGAAGGGCTATCGCTTCGCCTTAATGTAAATAAAACATGCATTGATTAATTCACAATTACTTTCATTCTCCAGCAATCTAACCAAGTTTGTATCTTATACAATTAGTTGCTTCAACAGAAGACTGGCTTGACGACAATAGAGCAGTGTCGTCAGCATATGTAGTTATTAATATGTACATTTTCAGTTTCAGGTATGTCAGAGCTAAAAATGGTGTAAAGTACAAGAACAAGCACACTACCCTGTGGTACTCCAGCATTTATGAATCTTATGTCAGACGTTTCGTCATTTATTCTTACATTAAATGACCTACCAGTTAAATAAGACTTAACAATTAGATATACCTGAGAGGAGAATATGTTTTTTAATTTATGTAGTAGACCATGATGCCAAACTTTATCGAATACTTGCTGAATGTCCAAAAATGCTGCTGAACAGTATTCTTTACGTTCTAAAGTGTCAGTAATGTAGTTAACTACACGGTGACATTGTTCGGGTGTACCGCGATAACGGCGAAACCCAAATGATAATCAGGTATTACCTTATTGAGTAAAGACTTTGAAATAAAAAAATGGAACTAGAACAAAAAGAAAGACTGGTAATGATTGAACTAAAGTATAAAAATAATATGTAACATAATTTTATATGCTATTATGTTTAATAATTTTTAAGAATGTAAGCTGTCTCTAAATGTGATATCTGGAATGGAAATTCTTTTTATATATATATGTATATATAAAGCCAAATGAAAAATGAATGTTTGATTCAAATGTAATTTTTACTTTCATTTTCAAGTTATTTGAGATCGTTTCTTCCATTTTTTCTTCATAATTGTATTGTATTCACATCGTCACCTGAAATGCAAAATAATGTATCATCAAAAAATTCAAAATTGAGTTTTTTACTGATTACGATTCACCATATCATATTACATATCGCACTTGTTACGTTAAAGTGTAACAACTCAAAATTTGAACATTTTCAGTAGAGACGAAAAACTGTTTCCGTAAATATTAATAATATATTACAAAGAAAAAACAATGTAATTGCACGAAAATATCATTAAAAAAATTATAACCGTTGTTTCATTTTTATTTGTTTAGTATTTGCAAGAAAATAACAAACTTTTGAGTTATTACTCTTTTCCTGAAATTTTTTATATACATAGGGTACAATGTACAAGTGTAAAAGTGGCACAATTCAAAATGTTACACTTTATGTGATACACTAACGAACCAATTTGACAAAACACTTGGAGACAACTAAAAATGTAACTCTTTATTTGAGTCGAAAGAAGTCATTCTGAAAACAAAGAGAGAGTCATAACGGTTTTTTTAACGAAAGACTAGACAAATCCTTGAACAATTTTTACAGTGGACCAGAGATGACCACTGCACATTATTTTCTTGCAAAAAAATAAAATTTGGAAATTTTGAGTTGTTACACTTTAACGTAACAAGTGCGATATGTGTCACAAATTTTAAGCTTCTGATATCAAAAATACCCAAGCTATATTAAAAATTCAAAAAAACGTATCATCAAGTGCTTGATTTCGTTAAACAAAATAACGTATCATCACTCATGTATGTAAATATAACAGAGTGTTTGTTTTTTTATATCAAAGTTAGCCTTCATTTATTGTTTATGTTTATTTTTAGTGATTAAGTTCAATGTGCTTTGGTTAGTTTAGGCTACATGGTTGATCGGACGTGAACTACTATATACATATACATATGTAGCCCTTTGTGACGCCATAGAAAAGAAGAACCCCTGTGTTCGAACTTATAAATTAACAAAACGCTTCCCGCCAGTTTGGTGGTATATTGAAGGTATGCGCCCCCAAGTGATTAAGTCTTCACCTCCCTAACGCAAGACATCCAAGAAGGAAGTGTTGAGTTGTTTCCACCTAATCTTCTTCCATACAGCTTAGGGCAATAGGGCAATGACGACAGCGTGTGTAAAAATTGTGGCCCAGCGCTGACCAAGCTTTCGCGACGCCCAGCTATTCAATAATAGAATAAGATACGGGACCACAGATCCGTTCGCATTCTACCGATAGCGGTTCTAGGGTGCCTCTTCTTGCTAGCTCATATTTCCTGCGATTCCGCTGTGGTCTGGCGCTCATATCATTCTTATCACAAAGACACTTGATGCTATTGATAGCGAGGTTAGGTCTTCGATCAGCTCTGAATTCTCTCATTGTTAATGAGTTCAAGGCTGGAGTCGCCGCCCTGCTATCTGAGTCCATGGTCACTTCTCTGAAGGAGACTGCACTCCGGGGTAGTAAATCTACTGGAGTTGATAGAGAGCTCCTGACAGCAGACCCCTCCACCTTTGACCCATCCGTGAAGAAGCTCACAGCCTTTTCTCCAACGGCTTCTTCCCACCCACAACTCTCTCGGTATATGGGTAGAGAAGGAGCCGCCAGAGTTCGGTTTAGCGACTCCATGATCCAAATGATCAGACCCGTGCTTTTTTAGGAATTCAGCAGTCTATGCTTTTACAAAGTTTAACAATAACCAAGAAGAAATGGCAACGTCTGCAGGACCTAGAAGCTTTAATTCTAGCAGACTGTTATTACTTTTATGATAATATACCTTTTGAATAATTAGTTATTTAATAAATAATAATTAAACATTATCCTCATATTTTAGCTTGAAATATTTAAATTTTTTCTAGTACTTATGTACATATTAATAATAAAAATAACATGAAATATGAAAAACTTGAAACTTTTTTTATTTAAAATTAAAAAAAGGATTAATATTCAAATTTTTAATTTTAATACAAATTTAGATTGTTGATAAGTTATTTTGTTTCAGAAATGAAAATTCAAAACAATTCTTTCTTTTTTTTCTAAAATATACTTATAGTTTCATGTCAATTCAGATTTGAAAATTTTGTTTCAATATCTCAAGTGGTTTTCTTTTTATACGGTTTTTTGCTTCTCCTGTAAACCTACGAAAAGTGATGTTACGTTATTTTGCATTTCAGGTGACGATATGTATTTTCGTTTAAGTTCTTATTTTCACAGCCATCAAGTATATTATGAAAAATATAGCATACTAGTATTCAATCGTTCTAGTATTTTTGGCTATTTTCGTTTCGAATTCGAATCCTGAGCCTTTTTAGACTGCATAATAGCTCTTTTAATAAGCCGAAACAGAGTTCAATTCGTAAACGGAATTTGCTATGCTGTTTGTGGAATTTATTTCTTTGGGTAGTACAAATTGTTGAGGGTTGCTTCTGTAATGCGTTATAATACTGTTACTGCGGAGGTATACAGAGTCTCCAGCAATCTGTTCCTATCCTTAAAAAAATATTGGCTGATATTTAGTAAACAATTTTTAAACATTTTTGCATCGTGAGTAAAGCCACTGTAGCCAACGACAAAATAACGAATTCTGAGCTTGTAGTTGCAAACCATTTGGCTTTAATTGCATATACAATATATCGCTCATTTGCTGCAAGACCGGCATAAGTCAAAAAAATCGATTTTCCAGAAAACGCGTTTAAAGTTTTCAACTGACTACAACCTTACACGGTGACTCCAACCTTACACCTCTTCTCAAGCGGAGCTTATAAGAGATATTCATATGAATTTTTCACTCAACATGAAATATGATATAACGAACAATTCTGCAGCATTAACTCAAAAATCATTCCGGTCTTGCAGCAAATGAGCAATATGATTTCTGGAAAAGAACGTTTCATGATTTTTTATTGGGGACTCGGCGATTTTAATTTCAGCGCTATCCACGTTACCGACACAAAATGGTAGTTCGATGAACGTTTCTCGTACTATTACCGAGCGCTCAGTATGATATGGCCAATGTATACTATAGAAATATAAATGGAGTTGTTTTAAAATGTCAAGAATACCCTGCGAGTAATATTGCTAACGTTCCTACATCACCAACCGCCAAAAGCTGACGGAAATTTTCGTATCGATACACTTTCTCCAGAAGAGCCCAATCTATACAGAACGAGCTGTATATGAAACGGGAATAGCTTGCCACGACATGTATTAAAAACTTCATCACTTGATATGAATGTCAATAAGTGAGCAAATTGAGTTCGGTCTACACGCAGCATTTGACGGAGCCGATTGTCATTCATTGTGGTTAAAATATCATCGCACCCCTGAATTGAATTTGGAACAATATTTTCGACACCTCTACGACAGTTTATGATAATGCGCAAATCATCAAACACCTTGTCAATGGTATCAGAGATAAAGAGATGTCTAACTCTTCTCTCACTAGAAATGAGAGAGCAATTGCTAAACATCAAAACCTACTAAACTTTGACAGCTAATCGAGTTCAGTAGGTTTTGACGTTTAGCAATTGGAAAAGAGGGACGACCAGATTAAAATCCCGCCAAATTGTTATTCGAATCGAGACATTTTTCATTTTTTGTCTCCATTTGTAACGGCCATTAGTTCGAAGAACAGCGAATGCGAAACAGCACGCAGATTGAAAGATGTGAGTATATTTTAACTTTTATTAAATAAATTTGCATTTATTTAATACTTTTTTATTTTATTTTACAGACAAAATGCCGAAAACAACCCGATGTTGGAAGAAATGTGTTGCTGACTGCTGCGAGGGAGGCAGAATATTCAGTTTTCCAAACAGTGAAACGGATCTCAAACGGTGAGTAATACTATGTTCGGACCGACAACGAAAACATGTTTTCGTGGGGAAAACTGGTTTTCGCACGAAATCTGTCGAACGAAAACACAGTTTTCGCTGAAAACTACTTGAAAACTTACATTCCACTCATTATAATCAGTGCCTGCTCTAGTTTAATCGATTTTTTTGGAAGACATATTTTGCCGGCCCTAAATTGTCACTTGATATTTGTTTACATTACATATACAGTTGTCAGTTTGTATTTGATATTAATATTAAAAAATAGAAAAAAAAATTTCTATTGGTGCTGGAACATTTATGTGCTGGAATGAAACATCTACGTGACAATAATTTAGTACATCGCGATTTAAAGCCGGGGAATATAATCAAATTTATTTCGGAAATGGTCAAACCATATACAAACTAACTGATTTCGGTGCCGCCAGGGAATTGGATGATAATCAAGCGTTTGTTTCACTTTATGGAACAGATGAGTATTTACATCCCGATATGTATGAACGTGCTGTGCTACGTAAAAACAAATAAATCGGTCATTGGCACGATTACGATTCTTGGGGCGCCGCGATTTGAAGGTACCGATGGATAGAGGAGGTCCTCAGTATTAAAAAATATACACACATATACCGTCCTCAGACGCATAGTTTTCGAGATATTTCACTTCATAGTTCCACAATTTTACATGCAATTCACTCTTATTTTGTTTTGTTTTGTTTTTCTTTACATGTTCTGACAAATACCAGTGTTGCCACATATTAACTTAAAAAAACTATTACAAATTTTTCTGTTTAACATATACATATGTATAAAGAAAATGGTACAAATGGTTTTTGCATATTATGTTAATTGATAAATAAATATAAAAAATAATATTCCTTTGTGTTGAACTACTTTCGGCATTTTCGGCCTTCGGCCGCGTTTAAAAAAAAATATCCCTCATCGATCGAACACCGGGGTATTCATAGTTCTTTTGTGTCGAACTACTTTCTGCACTGGCGGCCTTCGGTCGCGCTTCAAAAAAAAATAACCCTCATCGATCGAACACCGGGATATCCATAGTTCCTTTGTGTCGAACTACTTTCTGCACTGGCGGCCTTCGGCCAGGCTTCAAAAAAAATAACCCTCATCGATCGAACACCTCATATGTATATATAAATATATGTATCATATAAATATATAAAACAAGTGTTTGATTATATATTCAGGACACAAAGTATGGCAACACTGCTATTTGTCATGGGAAATGTTTAGTATCGCGCCGGTTTAGTATCGTTTATGGAGAAAAACAGGGGAGGGCCCCCTTATTGGAAAGAGGAAGGATCGAACTTTTAAATAAGCCCTCCCTCGACCCCCTAGAGCCCCTATAGACCTGTAGGGAGCCCTTTGAAAATGACCAAAAATCAGTGTTTTTGCTCATTTTTCCATACAAACTGAAACCAATGCAACCCAGCCAACATTTTTGTATGGACAAGAAATCAAAATGAAGAAAACCAAAATGTTTCAGTGCAATGTATATACATATTTAATTGCATCTATTAATGATACAAAGGGATCCGGGGTGACCGAAGTACTTTCGTGTAGTACTCCTTTCTGCGTTGGCGGCCTTCGGCCGCACTTCAAAAAAAAAACCCCTGGTCGGTCCAACACCGGGGTGTATCAATTTTTTTTCGCATAGAACTCTTTTTTGCGTGGGCGGCCTTCGGCCGCGCTTTAAGAAAATAACCCTGGCCGGTCCAACACCGGCTACGCCATCCACAGTATTTTTGCACTGAACACCTTTTCGCTTTCACTTCACACATTTGTTGCTAACTGGATTTAATTTATTCCCTTTTGTTCGTGCTTTCTCGGCAATTTGACAGTTCAAATTAGGCAGTCATTTTGGTTTTTCGCATTATTGAACTTAATGCAGAAAAAGGTGTATTTTATTTAAAGATTTACAAAGAAATTAACAATCAAAAGCAATTAAAAACATTACTAGTGGTTTTTATAATTCATAAGTAATATATGTGCGTGAAAATGTATCCATAATTGGTTTGGTACAATGCACAACAGATGAAAATACACTAGCATATATTGAGAAATTTGCAAAAAATAGCATTTTTTAATGTGAAGTTTTGGAAAAATTTGTGAACTGATTTTTATAAAATATGTTTTAAAATAAACCCAACCCTTTGTCATAAATGTAAACACACAAATCGCTTGAAACTTCGAATGTGCAAAATTGTTTTAAAGTATATTTATTTTCTTAAAAAATATACAATTATATAAATTTGTGATATATACGAATGTCTACAGTGTAATTAAATATATATTAATTAAAAAATGTGTGAAAAGTGGGTTAAACATAGTGAAATAACGAGCATTTTTTTAACAAATTTTTGAACTTTAAAGTGAAATATCTCGAAAACTATAAGTCTGAGGACGGTATATTACTATATAATATTAATTTACTATATAATATTAATCCTGAGGACCTCCTCTATCCATCCGTACCATCAAATCGCGGCGCTCCAAGAATCGTAATATTGCCCGTTCATTTACTGTAAATGTGGACTTATGGTTCATTGGTGTCACTCTTTACCATGTAGCACCTGGAAATTTACTATTCCATCCTTTTGGTGGCCGTAAAAACCGCAAAAAACAATGCATCAAATAACCACAAAAAAGGCGTCCGGCGTAATTTCGGGTACTGAACCAATCGAATGGTGGACTACGCTGCCATCATATTGCAATTTGTCAGAAGGTTTAAAAACATTGATGACACCGCTCTTGGCTGGTTTGTTAGAAAAAAATCGAAAGAAAACCTGGTCGTTTGATTGTTTCATCCAAGAAGTAACATTATTTTTATTTATTTATTTATTTAGAAGAGAAATAAATATAAATAGTTATTCCACTTATATATATGTAAAGCACTGGCTGCTAGGGCCTTCGGCTTGATTAATATTTACAGATTAAGTTATTACCTTTTTTTTACTTACGACTAAAGCAACTTAAATATTAGTTTGTACTTCAGTTTCTTATATATTAAATAATTAATTTACAAATGTGCATATATTTTACAAAGAGATTAATGTTATTGTCATCTGTCCGATCGAGTAAGTCAGATGGTTTGTTGTTACCAAAAATCAAGACTCTTTGTTGTTGTACGTGTGCGCAGTGATCGAGGATATGAAGTATTGTGAAATCTTCCGAACCACATAAAGAGCATATGGGTTTGCTTGTACCATTCAACAGGTGTCCATGTGTCGCAAGTTTATGTCCAATCCTTATGCGTGTGTATGTTTTTATATTTTTACATGTGGTTGTATTGGAATAATGTGGTTTTTGGCCTAATGGATTAGCAAGTTTATAATAGTGGTTATAGTGTCTCCAATCGTTTAGACAGCAGACCGATATATGTTGTTTAACGTATTTCTTAATATCCTTTGTGGTGAAGTATCCTGACGTATGCAAAGGTTCTTTGTTTGCTTCTTTCGCTCGTTTGTCAGCCATTTCGTTTCCTTGAATTCCTGTGTGTCCAGGTATCCACATAATTTTGATAATATTTTTGTGTTGAAAAATAAGGTTTTTTATTTTTGTAATCAGGTAGGAATCGTTTGATTGGTTAAAAATGGCATCTATGGCGGATTTACTGTCGCTGCAAATAATAGCTTTCTTTCCATTACTAGCGGCAAAACGAACCGCTTCCAATATTGCAGCTGTTTCGGCTGTAAATACCGAGCAGTACGAAGGCAAAACAAAAGCAGCTAGGGTGACACCGTTCTTGTTTGTCAAAGCAAATGAGGTGCAGGTATCACTTTTAGATCCGTCTGTAAATATAAACTCCCAATCATTTCTATAAGGTTGAATAGTTTCTTTATATAGCTGAGCATATTCCGTGTTACTGGTAAATTGCTTGCGATATTGTTGTGTAACACTGATGCAACTTGAAGATAATGTCATGGAAGGCGGAATTATTGAAGGTTCAACCACTGTAGGGCACGTAATTATCCCGAGTTCCTTGGAAATGGTTAGACAACGCATTATGGTGGTGGGTTTGTTGTATCTGCGTGGACATTGGAGAGTGCTATTTACATTCATGAGTGTTAACTCGTTTCTGCATAGTAGCAACTTTGGAATGAGTAGCTGTGTGTTATGTATGGTCCTTTGCTGAATATCTGGTAACCCGGATTCTTTTAAAATAGCTTTGATTGGTGATGTTGGGAAGGCACGAATGCTCCTTCTCGCTGCCGCATGGTAAGGTGCATTTAAGAGTTTGATATGAGTTTTGGCACAGTGTCCGTATATTGCAAGTCCATAGTCAATTTTTGATAACAATAATGCTCTTGTCACATTAATGTGAGTGTTTGGGTGACACAAACAATTTTTTGATGATAAGTACTTTATAATGTTTAGTCTTAAAAATAAGTTTGATCGAATATATTTACAATGTTCTTTATAAGAAAGAGTCTTATCAAATATTAAACCTAGAATTTTTAAGGTATGAGTGTGGGGAATTTGTGTATTTAAAAAGGTTAAGGTAGGAAATGAGCATTTATGTTTTCTACAAATATGAAATGTGGAGCTTTTGTTTAATAAATTTTTACACCTGAGATTTCGGACCATTTGTTGACATCATTTAAAATTTTTATAAATGCATGATTAACTTGTCTTAAGTCTTTAATTTTTGTAAAGATCACGATGTCATCTGCGTAGATAAAGTGTTTTATTTGTGGGTTAGTGCTAATTATGGAACTGACTTTATTAAACGCAATGATGAAGAGAGTTGCCGAGAGTGGTGAACCCTGGGGTATACCATTGTTCAACTTGAAAACCTGTGATTGGCATTTATTGGCACATACGATAAATTTTCGTTGATATAAGAAAGATTTTATAATGCTAAACATTTTGTTTCCAATTTTCCATTGCTTAAGTTCACTGAGTACCATGTGAGCTCCAACCCATGTGAGCTCCAACCCTGTCGAAAGCTAAGGAAACTTTCCATTGTTGAGGATATATACCAGAGTTTAGTATTTTATTATAGAGGTTCACTAGTCTTTGTTTAAGCGAGGATGGGAGATTTTTTAAGATGGGATAGGATATTTTGCCTGCACCGGGTGTTTTTCCTTTTAAGGTCGAAAGTGTCGTATCGAATTCGTTAAGTGTAATATCAGCTTCAATATGAAGTGCATTTGGAGACGGTGACGAGTTAGAGTAGGATTCATTTTTTATTCGTTTTTTAATTGCGTTATATGTAGGAGGAAAGTTTGTTTCAGAGGAATATGATGACCATGTTTCTGCAAATTTTTCCGCGATTTCTTGGGATGTGTAAATAGGTCCTGAAGGCGTGTTAATGTGGGATATACTGAATCTGTGTGTGGATCCTGTTAGCATTTTTATATCGGACCATATTTGTTTCGGCTTCGTATTTGGGTTTATATTGGCTGTTATATTTTCTAATGATTGCCTTTTAGCCAACCTTAACTCCTTTCTAAAGTTAGCATTAGCCTTTTTATATTCAATTAAATTATCGTCAGTTCTATTGTGTTTGAATGTTGCCCACAAAGACTTTTTCCTATTTCGGAGAATAGATAATAGATTAGACCAATACGGTAATTTTGCTGAAAACCTTTGGGTGTTATTTTGAGGAATGGTTAAATGAGCTGCGAACGAATAATAGTCTTAATAGCAGATGCTTCAGCATTTACGTTTTCTCTAGAGCTCTTAGTATTGGATAATCTTGTTGAAATATTGATGAATTTTTCCCAGTCTGCCTTTTCGGTTAGAAATTTGGATCTTGGCTTAACATTGTACGTTTTAGGGATGGAGAGGGATGTGACTATGGGAAAGTGATCGCTACTGTGGAGGTCATCGATTGTATGAGAAAGGAGTTTGGGTGCTATTGTGGATGAGGCCAGGATAATGTCGGGATGTGTGAAGGTGTTATGTGTAGAGAAGTGAGTTGCTTTACCATCGTTTAGCACGATAAGATCATTTGAAATGACTAAATCTTCAATGATTTCGCCCCTTTTATTCACTGTCGATGATCCCCACAATGGACTCCATGCATTGAAGTCTCCCATTATGATAATTGGAGTAGTAAACTGATTTATGATATTTACGAGTTCTCTATAAGTAAAATTTTGATGAGGTGGTATGTAGCAATTAATAATTGTAAATTTGAATCCAATTTCTATTTCAATAGCTAAACAAGAAATGTTGCTGACGATTGGAATTTGCTTATGATTTACAGATTTCTTGACGAAAACTGCAATTCCTTGTTTGGCGTATAAGTTTTGTGGGCTATTGTGGAAATAGCTATGATATTTATTAGGTGGGTATACCTTTTTATTGTAAGGGGTGTGGGTTTCTTGGAGTGAAATAATTTCCGGACAAAATTCATTAATAAGGATATTTAAATAAGGGTAGTTATTAAGTAAGCCATTTATATTCCACTGTAAAATTCGCATTATTTACTCTATCATTTCATTATCTGTTGTCAGAGCGGGGAGTATTGTAGGTTGAGGTGAGTATATTGTAGGTGTTGTTAGTATAGGAGCTGTAAGGTGAGAAAGCAATGATGAGATCATTGCGTGGGTTTGAGAGTCATCGACTGATACTGTTGTTGTTGTGTTTGCTATATTTGCTGTGGTGAAATTGTTTTCGGTTATTTCTTTTTCTTGTGTTTTTTGATACATATTGTTGGTAGGTTTGTTGTTTGTAATAGAAGGAATATTTTCTGTAGAAGAGATTTTTGAGAGTTTGTTATTTTCTATTAAGTTGTTGGTAGTATTTTTAGCTATACTAGCGAATGTAGCAGAGTTTTCACTGAGTGCAGAAGTGAACTGGGTTTTTTGTATTTTTATTGCTTCTCGCATGGAGCACTTTTTGTAAGTTTTTATTGTTATTATTTGTTTCATTTGTATATATTTGGGACATATTTTGTCAGAAGATGCGTGATTACCTGAACAGTTTATGCAAAAGGAGCGAGTGCAAGGGGATGGTTGGTGAGGGGGGAGAGCGCACTTGTCGCAAACAGCGACTTTAGTACATCGTTTTGTTGTATGACCTAAAAGTTGGCAGTTTTTGCACCTCATAGGGTTTGGATAGTATGGCCTTACCTTAGTTGTGTACCATGACACTTCAATTTTTTCAGGTAGGTGATATTTATCAAAGGTCAGGAGAACGACTCCACTAGGTACTGGCTTTTGATTAATGTATTTAGGGAATTTGAATATTGATACAACTCCTTCTGGTTTTAAGTGTTTAATGATTTCGTCGTCTGAGATTTCGTTGAGGCATGGTGCGTAAATTGTTCCTTTTGTGTAGTTAAGGTTGTTGTGAAGTTTTATTTCTACATCACATATGCGAAAGTTTTCGTTGATATGAATTTTTGAGCTATGTTGTTATTTTTAACTAATAATAAAAGTTTTCCGTCTCTAAGTTCTGATATGCTTATTATTTCGGTGCTTATATTTTTTAACGCTTTGTGCACAGCAAAACACGAATATTTGTTTATGGGTTTTTGAGAGTTCGTTGCACTTAGCACTAAATATCTTGGGTTATCTTTTGTTGTTGGAGGAAGGCTTGGGAAATCGTTATTGGGAAATGCTTGAATTTTTTTTCTTTTTGATTTGGGACTTGTTGATAACAGAGAGAACCTGTTATCACCAAGAGAGTGTCCCCCTGGGGGCATGTTTCTTGTTCACTATACTATAATATATACACTCTTTAACAGGTGCTTTAAATGAAAGTTATTGAAGTTAGAATGCACTTACGAAAAAGGTGTGGGAGAATAGCAAAAAACCACCAATAGCACAAAAACACAACCGTTCGCTTTGAGTGTCAGTCGATGACTGAGAAGTAACATTAATTTTGCGTAAATTCGTTTTGCAAGTCTTCTTCACAAATTCAATTATATTTTCTTCCTTTTTTAATACCTAAAGCTTTTCCTAAAACCACAGCAGAAAATCCGATATTCCTATATAGTAATGATGACAATAATGTAACGTAACGTGTCGGTTGAAAATGATGCCAGTCTTGCTAAGGTGGGTGTTTGCTATTTGGTTCAGATTATATTTTAGTGAGTATTTTATTTATTATTTTTTAGGCCGTTTGTAGCGTTGGGCATGAATGCAAAAGCCGTATTGACACCTTTACATTTATGGGTATTTTAATTAAGCGTTCTGTAGAACAAGAAGACAGCAGTCGGGTCAACTGGCGATTCTCCCTAAATTACAATTAATAAATATTAAATCTAATAAGATTAGATGTTTTTTCTTTAACTCAGCTATATTTTTTGCCAAGGCTTGGTGCAGAGTAGTTCTCTTGAAGAATTGTCGTTGAGCAGGATATTTATTTGGCTTCTCAAAGCAATTGTTTTTGCAATTAGCATCTTTTTCTCAGAATTCTAAAAAGCACGATCTTCCGTAATAATTATAAGCAAATATTAAGGATTTCAAAACTTACCATTCTCTTGTGACTTTGTGAAAAATTTCGATGAAACATGTGTTTCGATTGTGCAAGTTAATAGTAATTTTTGATAATGAAATTAAAATTGCGGGTATTTTTAAGTGTGGTGTGCTGAACATTTAGAACGCGACAGACTGCAAGCGACATCTGTCAAATATTAAAATACACACGTTCTTATGGACGCATTATGTAGTGGTGCAGCTGCCTCAATAACTGTGTCCTTAAGAACGTGTGTATTTCAATATTTGACAAATGTCGCTTGCACTCTGTCGCGCTCTACGCGTTCAGAGCATAACTGTCAATTTATTGCCATTGCCGTTAATTAATTAAATAAATTATTTTAAAGTAACGATTTATCATTGAATATTTATGATAGTTATAAAAAAATTATACTTTTAAATATTCATTAAATATGCACTTTTTGCACTATTATTATACATATTTTAGGATTATATTTATTATAACGGGTGATTTTTTTGAGGTTAGGATTTTCATGCATTAGTATTTGACAGATCACGTGGGATTTCAGACATGGTGTCAAAGAGAAAGATGTTCAGTATGCTTTGACATTTCATCATGAATAGACTTACTAACGAGCAACGCTTGCAAATCATCGAATTTTATTACCAAAATCAGTGTTCGGTTCGAAATGTGTTTTATCGACAAATTTTGTTCAGCGATGAGGCTCATTTCTGGTTGAATGGCTACGTAAATAAGCAAAATTGCCGCATTTGGGGTGAAGAGCAACCAGAAGCCGTTCAAGAACTGCCCATGCATCCCGAAAAATGCACTGTTTGGTGTGGTTTGTACGCTGGTGGAATCATTGGACCGTATTTTTTCAAAGATGCTGTTGGACGCAACGTTACGGTGAATGGCGATCGCTGTCGTTCGATGCTAACAAACTTTTTGTTGCCAAAAATGGAAGAACTGAACTTGGTTGACATGTGGTTTCAACAAGATGGCGCTACATGCCACACAGCTCGCGATTCTATGGCCATTTTGAGGGAAAACTTCGGACAACAATTCATCTCAAGAAATGGACCCGTAAGTTGGCCACCAAGATCATGCGATTTAACGCCTTTAGACTATTTTTTGTGGGGCTACGTCAAGTCTAAAGTCTACAGAAATAAGCCAGCAACTATTCCAGCTTTGGAAGACAACATTTCCGAAGAAATTCGGGCTATTCCGGCCGAAATGCTCGAAAAAGTTGCCCAAAATTGGACTTTCCGAATGGACCACCTAAGACGCAGCCGCGGTCAACATTTAAATGAAATTATCTTCAAAAAGTAAATGTCATGAACCAATCTAACGATTCAAATAAAGAACCGATGAGATTTTGCAAATTTTATGCGTTTTTTTTTTTTAAAAAGTTATCAAGCTCTTAAAAAATCACCCATTATATAACATGAACACATTTTTGCGTGTGAGCGGCATTTTTCTTATGAAATGCCTAACGCCAAAAAATTGCGTCTGCGAGCCGTTCCGGACATCAATTTAAGTATTGAGTCAATATTTAACGCCCCGAACTTTTTTTTTTTAAATACAATTGAAATGTGCGATTTTTTTCCCCAAATGGAAGGATCTTTCACAAATGCAAACGGTACATCGAGGCAGCTGCTTCCGCTTTTTAGAAAGGGAAGACCGCGATAATATTTTACAGCCTCTCTTCTTGAGGAGGAAATACTAAAGAGTAGTGAAAAAGCCGCGCAAACAGGTAGGGGTCTGACCGCAGGGACAGATAGAAAAAAAAATTGTGGGAAGAGAATACGATTTTAAAAATAAAATTAGATAAAAAAGAACAGAAGCATACTTAGGAGTTTAAAAGCTCAGTTGGTCCAAATGGCAACTGAATTAGAAAGATGTAGGGAAATGTTAAGAATTAGTTTATTTAGGGAAAATTCAGATCCTCTTGAGATAGTTTCCAGCAAAGTTCCTCCTCAGATAGGTGATTGTATTAGGAGAAGTTTTTCAAATAGTAATCGCAAAAATCACGGTCGGCGATATGATAGTTTTTTTAAAGCTTTAGCTTTGGGTGTATATTTTTTTGTCGCCAATCACTTACCGCTACCTAAAGCACCAACTTAGTTTTCCCTCGGAAAATACGTTACATAATTTTGTCGCAGATTGGCCTCGTTTCCCAGGTTGCACCCAAAGCAGCATAAAGTCTATAGGAATTAGGAGTAAGGGACTTTTTTTCGAACAAAAGTTCATATCAGTCTCTTGTGACGAAATGTCACTGAAATGTCAATTGCAGTATAGAATACAGAATAGCTACAACTGCAATGACCATAATGGTGTAAGATATAGGTGGGGAATCTTGATCCCACCCGTTAGCTTATTTTTTGTTAGAGGCTCATGTAAAGGGGATGTCCTCAAGAAATATATTCTTGAAGCAATTACCCAACTTCAAAATATAGGGCTAGTTCCTTGCCATTTTATTTGTGACCAGGGTACCAAATTTCAAAATTTAGCTAATTTGTTAGGTGTTTCAATGTCACGGCCTTTTTTCAACGTTAATGGTAAGGAAAGTTAGTCCATTTTTATAAACAGGACTCTAAGTCGAGTTATCGGTGTGCGCATAAATTAACTGATGCTCATATTTACCCCAATACCTTTCATTATAAGTTCCTTAGAGCAAAACGAGTTTTTAGATGAAGCAGAAAAAGTTTTAAAAACAATTCGGGTCGTAGATGAGTTAGGAAATAATACAACACATAATTTAAATTTTATCAAGGGGTGGTTAATTAACAGTAATAGTTTAAGACGATTGTGGCGATTGCTTTTACACTCAGGATTTCCTTGCCTAAAGACAAGACGACTATGGCAGGACAGCTTAGAGCATGTTTTTGGTCAGATTAGAAGTAGGGGAGGTACTAGAGTTAAACCTTTCATGTTCTCTGGTTTATTTAGAAAGTCGTGAGGTTTACGTTACGTAAATATTATAACAAAAGGTAACTGTGAGCTGCCTTTAGAACCCGGAGCCACAGTTATTTCAGAACATAGCAATAATGTTCTTCTTAATGTGTGCAATGATTTCGTTTTAAGTGACCTTTCTTAGCAGGATCTCCAGGGTTTACCACGGCTACCTTTATTTTATATTTTGTGATATTAATAAATTTTATCTGCTCTACATAATTTTCCATTAAATGACTGAGAGTGCAAACAGCGAATTCCGCAAAACCTTGGACCCAATCAGCTGATACGACCTATCTTATGGGAGCGCAATGTAAATGATCAGCCAACACCACTTTTACCACCCACTTTAACGTAGGATACCGTAGATTTCCACGTAGAAACGTGGCAGCTGATTGCTCTCCCACAACGCAGGGTTGCCAGTCTCGATATACTGTACTAATCAATATGTTTCAAATTTTCTTAAACTAACTCAAAATCAGAGTCGAATGCTATTATTTATAAATTTATAAACCATTTTTAATAGTTTTTTTTTCAGTTTTGATATTTATATTATGAAAAATTGTAATTGAAATCATGTGTACAAAACTATATATATACATTCGTATTGAGCAATGGCAACATTGTTTAAATGTAAACAAGCGCTATTAAAATAAACGTCAAATCAAAAATTTATTCGAAATACAATATCTATTCATAAAAGAAAAGACGTGTGTGCGAGAATTACAATGGATGACGAGAAACTAATAGAGCTATACAACAAAAGTAGTTCATAAAGGGTGATTTTTTAAGAGCTTGATAACTTTTTTTAAAAAAAAAACGCATAAAATTTGCAAAATCTTATCGGTTCTTTATTTGAAACGTTAGATTGGTTCATGACATTTACTTTTTGAAGATAATTTCATTTAAATGTTGACCGCGGCTGCGTCTTAGGTGGTCCATTCGGAAAGTCCAATTTTGGGCAACTTTTTCGAGCATTTCGGCCGGAATAGCCCGAATTTCTTCGGAAATGTTGTCTTCCAAAGCTGGAATAGTTGCTGGCTTATTTCTGTAGACTTTAGACTTGACGTAGCCCCACAAAAAATAGTCTAAAGGCGTTAAATCGCATGATCTTGGTGGCCAACTTACGGGTCCATTTCTTGAGATGAATTGTTGTCCGAAGTTTTCCCTCAAAATGGCCATAGAATCGCGAGCTGTGTGGCATGTAGCGCCATCTTGTTGAAACCACATGTCAACCAAGTTCAGTTCTTCCATTTTTGGCAACAAAAAGTTTGTTAGCATCGAACGATAGCGATCGCCATTCACCGTAACGTTGCGTCCAACAGCATCTTTGAAAAAATACGGTCCAATGATTCCACCAGCGTACAAACCACACCAAACAGTGCATTTTTCGGGATGCATGGGCAGTTCTTGAACGGCTTCTGGTTGCTCTTCACCCCAAATGCGGCAATTTTGCTTATTTACGTAGCCATTCAACCAGAAATGAGCCTCATCGCTGAACAAAATTTGTCGATAAACACATTTCGAACCGAACACTGATTTTGGTAATAAAATTCAATGATTTGCAAGCGTTGCTCGTTAGTAAGTCTATTCATGATTAAATGTCAAAGCATACTGAGCATCTTTCTCTTTGACACCATGTCTGAAATCCCACGTGATCTGTCAAATACTAATGCATGAAAATCCTAACCTCAAAAAAATCACCCGTTACTACAAACTGCAATCCCGAAAAGATTTTTTGTGACAGGAAATCGGGAAAGAAATGATCGCAAGTGGTAAGCTGTTTTGCTAATTACAACTGTTTATATTGTTAATAATAAATAATTATATTTATAAAGGAGAGATGTGTCGCCGTAGATGGCTAACGCTTCACGATCGATACGGGAGTGAAGTGCGAAAGCCTAACGCCCCCTCAGGCAGCGGAATGAAATCCTTTAAGCAATGACATTTGTTAGAGTCTATGAAGTTCTTGAAGCCACATATTGTACCACGACCGGAAGTTTTAGTATATTAATTGAATATACATACATGCCTGTTATTAGTTAAATTTGTAATAAAAACTTTAATTTACAGGATTAGATATTCGCAAAATATTTGTGAAACCGTTTCTCCAGTGATACCCGCTGTCAGTGATCAGGGTGTATCGGGATCACCAACTAATTCAACTGATTTGCTGCCACAAGGACATGAGCACGAGGTGGAAGTGGCATCACCATTATGGCCCTTGTCGCCATTAAGTCCGATATTAGTATCGCTGCCGTCACGATCGCCTCCTTTCTCAGTGGCGCAAATCGTTGTGAAGAAACCATCACCAACTCCTTCTACAGCAATCTCGCTGCCTTCACCGTCCTGCTCTGCGCAGGTGCCCACCCAAAAGGGTAAAAAACGAGGGTCATCTACTAGCGAGGTTGGCCAAAAAATGATCGAAGCCATCGAGTTGCTCAAAAATAGATGTTCTTCCACCCATCAAAGCCAACAACAGCAAACCGCAAACCCGGCTATACAGTCCTTTAGTAATTTAATGGTTTTCATTTTAACAAAATTAGTGAAGAGAAGCAATGCAGAAAATGTTGCAAGCTGCATTTGAAGTGCAACAAGAGCCGTAGTAGTTCATTAGTAGATGTAAAATTAGATTTAATAGAATTATGAATTAGTTATTTTTAAATTATTATTTTAGTTTAATCTTTTTTTGTTTTGAATTAAAAAATGAAATAAATGAATTCATGAAGTAAAAAAAATTGCTAATTATTTCTAATCAAGTAAAACATATGGTCCTTCTATAATATCGTCTAAATTGTTCTGGAATGGTACAGATCCTTCATTGATGAAATAGTTAGCAAGTCTTTCCCGTAAGTTAAACGCATTTGAAGGATCTCTGGGCACCGAAGTTCGCATTGGTCGTAAAGAGTTATTATCATTTTAGCGACGCCAATCACCAACATGAACAATGTTATGTCCTTCCACTCGATCTACATAGTTCTCCGAAAAATACCAGCGATTGTGATCGTTCAACGTTATAAAATTGTGTAAGGCTATGCAAGCCAACACAATTTTTTCACAATTTTCTGGATTACATTCAATCGTTGTTTTCAAAATTCTCAACCGAGCAGTCAATATACCAAAGGAAAAATGAGTCAAAAGAATATATTTTGAGCTGCACCGAAATGTGTACTCTTTATTTATACTCTTAAGACTAACTTATTACATCGTTCTTACTTCTATTTATACTAACTAGTATATTTACTTATTACTAAATAGTTGATAGTTTGTCTACATACAGATTAATTATTTGTTTAAGTTTGTTTACATATACATATATTGTTTACTTTGATACATTTTCTTTCTTTTAAGATAAGGTTGTCGTGGTATTCAAACTCAATGTTGTTTTGATACTTCTTTGTTTAGGATTGTTTGTTTTAGTGATAGTGCATCAATTGTTCCAACTCAAGGTTGTTTTGATGCATTCTATTTAGTGAAACAAAAGATTGTTTTGTTGTTTGTTACTATTATAAGGAATACGTTCCTTAACTAGCGCGTGACAGTCATGACAGAAAAAGTAAGGACAAGGTTTCGGTGTCACGTCAGACAGTGGCACAGGTGGTGGCCAAGGCAGAGTGTTTTGTATTAATGCATGACCAAATGGAGTAAGTTGAAAGATTCCTGAATAAATAATAGCGGAAATGCATTATACTCGAGTGTTAAACAATTTAATATACAGTACCTCCGTCACTTTGACTTCCATAGCTGCCAATACTAAATGCTGTGAACGTATACTTGGCATCACACATAGCCATCAAAACGATGCTAAAGAATTTTTTATAATTGTAGAACATCGAATTGGGATTGGCCGTGCACTTAATAGCAACGTGTTTACCATCAATTAATCCGACACAATTCGGAATGTTCAACATATTATAAAAATCTTTTGCAATGTCCACGTCTCTAATATGATTTCACGTACTGTTGACTTTCCTAACATATATGTATGTAGCTCCT
Source organism: Bactrocera dorsalis (assembly GCF_023373825.1). Taxonomy (NCBI): domain Eukaryota; kingdom Metazoa; phylum Arthropoda; class Insecta; order Diptera; family Tephritidae; genus Bactrocera; species Bactrocera dorsalis. The sequence goes on along the minus strand of NC_064304.1, from coordinate 60,888,655 downwards.
GGCAATGCTCTGCACCGACACGCCTTGTGACAAATAGCTAACAGTTGAAAGAAAAGTACATATATACATACATATGTATATTAATTTGCAATACACTACCAATCAACTTACAGTAATACCAACGAGAGCCTTTCCTCGGTGCAATCCGCTGCCTTGGTATTTTCAAGGATTTCTTGGTATTTTCAAGAATTTTATAAAATGTTAAATGTAAACAAAAGAGAACAGCTGATTTCTACGTTTTTCCTACGGGCTCAAATTTCGACACATTTTGCATTCTATGGGCAGCAACTGAGGAAGGGAGGAACGTTTTTCGCTGTTCCTGCTATAAGAATTTTTGATTTTGCACTTTCTTGAGGCATTTTTACTCTTTAATAGAATTGAATCAGCTGTTTTGGAACAAAACTTGCCATACTACTAAAGTATAACAAAAAGTATGTTTACAGTTAAGCCTTTTTTACCATATTGACAGATTACTTTTGAATTTCAAAATTTAAATTTTTGGAGAAATGTAAAGGCTATATGAATGACAATATATGTACATATCAACTAAGCGTAAAGAAAAATTAAATATCATATACCTGAAATAAGTATTTGTTGAATACACTTTGAATGAATCCATTATATATTTTACAGGTTGTCTAACTTCAGGTGATGCTTTCTATTACCGAAATCGAGTTCAAGTATCGTAACTATTTATCGCCTCTTACTACAAGTCGGTATGATTAACATATATTTCGCTCTCTCTCACTTTATATAGCTGAAATAGCTCTAATTTGCCAAGTATTTTGGAAAACTATCTGTTACACTTTGACTATCAACAACCTTTGTATTGGCTATTTGTTTGCTTAGCCAAATGCTACTAAAAAGGGTTTGTTTAATTATTCCTTTGGTTACTCTTAGCGTACAGTTTATTTCAGACTGAAGATCAAATTAGAATACTATAAACATATATAAAACCTCGTAGCTCGCAAGTAACGGAATTTTACAGTTTTCAATATTACGGTGTATACACATGTTTTGCGTATTTCTTACACTCCTTCTCAATGCAATATGTCACTAGACACTTAAAAGTTAACTTTTCATTTTAATATACATATACCCAATTCTTATGGTTAATTTTACTAAGGCTCTTGGTCAGGACACCAGATGAGTCATGTGTAGAAGTTTGTGCGAGTGAGGAAAGTTCATTGTCCGCCATTAACTTGGGAATGGTATGAAACGATTCTTTTACATATGACTCAAGCAGCTCACGACTTCCGGTTTTTGACGAAGTATCCTCTGGGTAGCCTAAGAACATCCGTTTTAAGGAGAGCTAAAGTGAGATGGCGAAACATTCCCAACATAGGGTTGTGCGCTGGGTTTGGGACCCGCCACGTAAAAAAACACCCCCAATGGAAACTAGCCCCCCTTTTGATGACGATCATGGCAAACGAAATAAGGACTACGAAATCAAGGCATGCACCTGGAATGTCCAGTCCCTTAATTGGGAAGGTGCCGCTGCCCAGCTGGTTGATGTCCTCGTGAAAATAAGAACTGACATAACCGCCACCCAATGCGTTGGACGGGAAAAGAACTGAGACGAGTAGGTCCTTGTGGCATTTACAACAGTGGCTATATAAAGGACTGCACGTTTGGTGTTGGATTCGTGGTGGGAGAGAGACTCCGTCGCCGAGTACTATCATAAACTCCGGTGAATGAACGTCTAGCCACAATCCGCATCAAACTGAGGTTATTCAACACATCGCAGATTTGCGCCCACACCCCGACGGAAAAGGAGGACGATGTGACCAAAGATGCCTTCTATGAGCGCTTGGAGCGCACCATCAACAACTCGGTATAAGGGAACTGTGGGACTGCATTTCAAACTTCTTACGTACAGCCACAACCGAAAACATTAGTTTTCGAAAAATGCAAAAGAACAGCTGGTACGATGAGATGTGCCGTGTCGCAGCGGGGAGAAAACAGGATGCCTACCTCGCAACGTTATGATCGACTACAGAACGTGCGGTATGGGATATATACAGAGAGTATAAGAGGGAAGCGAGACGCATTTGCAGACAGAAAAAGAAAGAGGCCGAAATGCGTGAGTATGAGGAGTTTGAGAAGCTGGCCTTCAGGGGTAATGCTCGACAATTCTAAATTGCGGTGGCTAACAGAAGGTTTCAAGACCAGAGCATACTCTTGTAGAATCCGCAAAGGTGATCTAGTCACCAAAGCCCAAAGCGTACTTAAATTCTGGAGGGAACACTTCTCCAGCCTGCTGAATGGCAGTGAATGTACAACATCAGGAGAAGGCGAACCGAATCCACAATCGATGACGATGGAGCAGACGTTCCATTGCACGATCATGACGAAGTTCGAATAGCAATTACCCGCCTGAAGAACAACAAAGCGGCGGGGGCCGTGAATTGCCGGTCGAGCTATTCAAACACGGCTGCGAAGAACTGATAAGGAGCATGTATCAGCTTCTTTGTAAAATATGGTGGGACGGAAGCATGCCCAACGATTGGAATTTGTGCTATGCCCAATCCGCAAAAAGTGAGACCCAATAATCTGCGCGAACTACAGTGGGATAAGACTCCTCAACATCGGGTATAAGTTCTATTGAGCGTATTGTGTGAAAGATTAAAGTTCACCGTCAACAAACTGATTGGATCTTATCAGTGTGGCTGTAGACCTGGAAAATCAACAACCGACCAGATATTCACCATGCGCCAAATTTTGAAAAAGATCCGAGAAAGGAGAATCGACACACACCACCTCTTCATCGATTTCAAAGCTGCTTTCGATAGCACTAAAAGGAGCTGCCTTTATGGCGCGATGTATCCCCTCAAAACTAATACGGCTGTGTAAACTGACTTTGAGCAACACCAAAAGCTCCGTCAGGATCGGGAAGGAACTCTCCGAGCCGTTCGATACCAAACGAGGTTTCAGACAAGACGACTCTTTATCGTGCGATTTCTTCAATCTGCCGCTAGAGAAGATAATTCGAGCTGCAGACCATAATCGAGCAGGTAAAATCTTTCTTACAGCTGCTGGCGTATGCCGATGATCTGAAAAATCTGAAATTCTTATTTTATTTTTATAATCTTGTTACATATTGCTACAGGGTGTGAGAGTTCAGTTCGCCTAACGGTTGATTTTAGCATCTACAATATGTTGATATATGTTATTTCATTATACGAGTATACAGTTCGGTATAAAAAAACTGGACAGCTAAATCATCCCCATTTAAAGTTCTGTAACTTGAGTATGAATCCTTTTAGAGGTAAATAGCTTTTGTATACAAATATATTTATATCACCATTAAACCAAAAAGTTAAATAGTTGACTCGTGAAAAGTGTTTAAAAGGTAAGATAGATTTTTTTTAATATCAAAAGTTTTTTTTCAAAGTTTCAAATCCAAAAACCAATTATTTGTTCCCTATTTGTTGCAGGTAAAATAACTTCCAGTAAAAAACGGTATTGTCCAATTGGAATGGTTAGTGTATTAATGAGCATCCTCCCCCGGACATCCACACATGCACCGCACTATCACACCACATCAACTCAGCCTTACAACACTGACACGCACCTTCACCATACTCACTTCACAAATCATCACATCACGGACATCCGCACATGCACCACACTATCACACCACATCAACTCAACCTTACAACACTGACACGCACCTTCACGATCCCCACTTCACAAATCATCAGTGCTTACAACCCACATCCCACACTACTCATGAGAGCACCACACATCGACACCCACATACACGTACACCAACCAACCACATCACACCATCTGATCCCACACAGCAAAGGGAGATCGGTTTCTCACTTCGCTTTCGATCTCAGCAGCGAATTGTACGCGTGTGCGAATATCGTCCCGGAACGGCATCAGCCTTTTTTTTTACCTTTTGTTAAATCCGCAACCCATCAGTTGAAACACATCCTTTTATTTCTAATAAGTTTACATATAACACAAAACCGCATTAAATATACACGTTTATACATTCCTAAAGAAATTCGTTGCTTTCATTTCATTTGGAAAAGGCCGTTGTGGTACCCGAGGAGGTGAGTGTGCAGAAAAAAAAAACATACATTTGAAGTGCAAAAAAAAAAAAAAACAGTCGGCTATATGCCTAAGCCCAATGGAGAACCTCTGAGAAGGCGAAGAACAAAGCTGACCTGACTAATATAATAATGGACACTTAGCACAACGGTATTTTGGAAGAATTGTTGCTGTAACAGTTTTCGCGCAGAGAAAGAAAAACTCGTGACCGATATTATTAACGCATTTATTCAGACTGCCGTTTTTTACAATAATCGTATGATCTACTGTACTGTTTTATAGTACGAGGGCTGTCCGATAAATAACCGACCTCAACGTGAAGCTAGCGGCACATCTGAAAAAAAAGTTTCTACTTCAAATTGTCAAAATTTATTTCAGAAATTTATCTTGCGCAATTATCTGTTGACAGTCGTTTTTGTGAGTCTATTTCGGTGATTACCCCAAAATGGAAAAAATTGAATATCGAGCTGTAATTAAATTTTTATTTTTGAAAGGCAATACGCCTTCACAAATCGAAGATGAGTTGGACTCTGTGTATGGTGACTCTGCACCATCGTTTACCACCGTAAAATTTTCGGCAGCTGAATTTAAACGTGGTCGCAGGAGCTTGGAAGATGATGAACGTCCTGGGCGTCCAAAAACTGTAACCACTAACGATTACATCGCTAAAGTTCATCAATTGGTACTAGACGACCGCCGGATTAAAGTTAGGAAAATAACTGAGATTATGAAGATGTCAAAAGAAACTGTTTGTCACATATTAAACCAAGATTTGGGCATGAGAAAGCTGTCCGCGCGTTGGGTGCCGCGTTTGCTTACGCTAGACCACAAACGTGCGCGCATGAACATTTCCAGCGCTCTGTTGGCTCAGTTCAGAGGCAATAAGACCGAGTTTTGGCGCCGATTGATAACTGTAGACGAAACTTGGATTCATCATTATACGCCCGAAACAAAAATCTAAACAGTGGATTGAAAAGGGGGAACCAGCCCCAAAAAAACCTAAAGCTGTGTATTCGGCTGGGAAAGTGATGGCGAGTGTTTTTTGGGACAGCCATGGAATTATTTTTATCGACTATCTTGAAAAAGGAAAAACTATAACAGGAGCATACTACGCATCATTATTGGACAAGCTAAAGGAAGAAATTTCGAAAAATCGGCCACATTTGCAAAAAAAGGAAGTCTTGTTCCACCAAGACAATGCACCATCTCACACCTCAACAGTCGCCATGGCGAAAATCCACGAATTGCGGTTCGAACTGCTTGACCATCCCCTTATTCACCGGATCTAGCACCAAGCGACTTTTTTTTGTTTCCTCAACTTAAAACAGCGCTCGGCGGCCAGAGATTTTCGATAAATGAGGAGGCAATCTCTTTCGTGTACTCGTATTTTGCAGACAAAGACGCCAAGTACTATTTGGAAGGGTTGCGGAGATGGGAGCATCGCTGGGAGAAGTGTGTGGAGTTACAAGGAGACTATGTAGAAAAAAAAAAAAAATTTGAAAAAGTCGCGTGCATCATGGTTAGGTCGGTTATTTATCGGACAGCCCTCGTACATAGACAAGTTATGTACATATGTATAGTATACGAGTACAGGATTGGTTTGCAGAGTTGTATTCAGAATTCAACAAACGCCCCTTCAAACCAAGCCAAAGTATTAAAAATTCAAAATTATATATTAATGTTCATCAATTCGCAATTATAAATATGTTTCTGCTTTCCCAACGCCTTAGTGAGTATATCTGCCGCATTCTCATTTGTTGGAATGTACTTTACATCTATTTGCCCAACATCATATTTCTCACGGATGTAGTGATACCGAATGTCGATGTGCTTGCTTCGCTTATGCACCATCGGGTTTTTCACCATAAACTGCGCACTTTGGTTATCGCATAAAACCGTAGTAGGACCTTTGGTATAGTCCGTGTATCCCAGCTCACAAAGCATACCACGTAGAAAAACTGCCTCTTTTGCACCTTGACACAATGCGATGTACTCTGCTTCCATTGAGCTTAACGCAACCACAGACTGCTTTCTTGACTCCCAAGCTATAGCTCCACCAGCCATCGTAACGAAATAACCTGTGTACGATTTTCTGTCTATACTATCGCTACCCCAGTCTGCGTCTGTGAAACATTCAAAATTTTTAAAATTAGCAGAAAATTTAAGTTTACCATTTGGAGCTTTCTTCAGATATCAAAATATCAAAGCACGTATTTAGCAGCTTGCATATGCTCTTTATGCGGATGCGAGTTATACTGAGACAACTTTGATACCACATGCGCAATATCCGGGCGAGAGATTATAGCCAGGTACATAAGCCCACCAATTAAGCTTTGGCACGATTTTGTCTCCAAATTTCCGCAATGTTTTTCACACCTCTTAAGTATCGTTCCTGGAGCCCATGGAGTTGCCGCTGGTTTGCAATCTGTCATGCCCCACTGCCGTATAAGTTCCGTAGCATATCGTGTTTGATGTATCGTTATATCACCACGATCACCATCGCGCTCTACTTCCATACCCAAATAAAAAGATATTGGACCGCGATCGACCGCCTCAATATTCTGATTTAAAACTTCTATTATGTTCTGCATTTCTTCTTTGTTTGAGCAAGCCAAAATCATATCGTCTACGTATAGACCGATGATGCTCACCTTGGCATTACAACGTCGTATACATACCTGATTCTAGTAGTATTTGCGTTACTTTTTTGTTCCATTCACGACTAGCTTGCTTCAGACCGTACAAAGCCTTTTTAAGCTTGCATACCTTGTTTGGATTGCTTGCATCTTGAAACATTGGAGGTTGACACATATACACCGTCGCCTCCAAATCACCGTTTGGATATGCCGCAACGATATCAATGTGGTTGACCAACAACTTATGCCTTGCTGCCAATGCCAATATTAACCGAATTGGGGAATGGCGAACCACTGGTGCAAATGTTTCGTAATAATCGACGTTGTATTTCTGCGAACAGCCTAGTGCATTTAACCTCGCCTTAAACTTCTCAATAGAACCGTCAGGATTGCGCTATATTGCAAATACCTATTTGCATCCGATTAAATTGCTGTTATTTGGCCTATCCACCAAGTCCCACGTTCCATTTCGCATCAACGAATCGTATTCTTCCGATATTGCCGCTTTCCAGCTATCTGCTTCTTTTGAATTTAGTGCCTCGGTAACAGTGCCAGGATTTTCAACAATAGAACTTAGCATCTCCGGAGAAGGGCCTGTACAATAAACTTTCTTCGGCCTGCCTACTCCGCCTGAACGTACGAATTTAGGTCTTCCTCGCTTTCTCTTATTGTTACCTACAGCGACCTCTTCATAGTCGGACTCAGACTCGCTTTCTGGCTCATTTCGGCCATCTTTCTCATAATTCTCGTTTTATAAATTCTTGCTTTTTGCTTGAGTTGTTCTTTCGTTAGTTGTTTGTTCATTTATTTCAACAAGAAATGGTTCTTCGTCTCCATCATTATTCTTTTTATGTGATTCAAAAGACTTTTCAAAAAAAATTACATCACGCGCGATTGTGATTTGATTTGTCTGTAAATTAATAAGCCGGTATCCTTTCGTTGCTACTTGATAACCTACGAATTTAAGCTTTACACCTTTAGGCAAAAATTTACTACCGCGTGGTTTCGGACCCTTCTGTAGAACCACGTCATCGCAACCAAACGTACGTTAGGGTGGGTCGATTCCGGACTTTTTTCGATTCGGTATTTCTAATAGTGCGGAAAAGTTGCCTTAGTACTTCCTGATTCCAATGCAACTTTTTGTTTTGAGATCGGATTGCATCTTCAACCCGAACCTCGGCCTTGAAATTTCGGAAATTCGCCTAAAATCGTGAATTTGTCTACCTAGCACCTGAAATACGCATCTCATGGCAAAATGTATAAAACAAAAGTTATTTGTCACGTCATTTGCTACCGAAATGGTATATGTGATCATGGCCGTAGGACGAACCGTTCCCGAGATACGGGCGAAAATGCGGCGCGCCACAGCGTTGATTTCGCCGAGTGCTATCACTCACATTCATTCACCTACGCCAAAGGACACGTTCGGATAGGTCTCCACACAAATATATTTTCATCGAGTTCCTTCACTCTTGTCGGTGATTTCGCCGAGTTCCATCACTTACATTCATTTCCCTGCGCCATACAACACGTTCGGACTGGTCTCCACATAAATATTTTTTCATCGAGTTCCTTCACTCTTGTCGTTGATTTCGCCAGGTGCTATCACTTATATTCTCTCAACAAAACACAGAACTCAAAATGTCTGTATCTAAATTTAAATTTAGACAGAAATGTCCTGTGTTTGGCATATATCCGTACAATCTCTCTGAGTCCCAGTTACCTACTTACCAGGATGTTCTTTTGTGTTATCAGTCTGAAAGATTTGGTATAGGGCGACTCCGAGGCGACAACTATGAACCTAGGAGTAAAGAGGTTACAGAAATAGTTGCAAAAAAGGTTGAAAATACTTTCAAAAAGTCATCTATTCCGATAGTTTCACACACCAGAGTTGTACAAATGCTCACCACATACCATAAGAAATTTCTGACTCTTAAAAAAATGTTTTTAAGGAACCCAATAGGTTTGAGCTCTAAAAGAGACGACTTTGTCTCTTCTGGCGGAAAATTATTTGACATCGCTGCTTGTAAATGCATTTATTTTTCTTCTTGCACTTGTCCAAAGGAAAGGAAAGTTCCTATCAATGAACAACCATTTCTCTTGGACCAGAGAACCACAAGAATTGGTCGCATTGGAAGTGTTGATCTACCTGAAACAAAAAAGATTACAAAGAAAAATGAACGTAAAGAAAAGCTTTCAAAACGTCATTCAACATCAACACTTACCAGAAAAGTATCAGCTAGAACACGTGACCATTCAGATCAGCCAGACTCTCATACAGATGACAACAATGTAGGCGCGTCGCACATTGATTCTTCGAAAAGCGATGGTGATGATGAATTTTCTCTTCCATCCTCTAAAACCAAACAAAACACACTAGTATTACAACACACTGCTTTAGCTGCCCAAAGATTTGGAGTAAGTGATAGAGCAGCGGCCTTGATTGTTTCATCGGCTTTTCTGGATGCCAAAAAAGCAGGTTTGATAACAGAGGATCAGGCTAGCTTTGTCAGTGACAAATGCAAGATTAGTCGGGCAAAAAAAAGTGTTGGTGCTAAGCTCCAGAACACCGAAAGTATTGACTCCGTATATGGGCTGTATTTTGACGGCCGCAAAGACAATACACTTACACAAGTCAGCGAAGGTGAAAAGTACTACCGCGACACTGTCAAAGAGGAACATATTTCTCTTATAGCGGAACCTGGTTGTCATTACTTTGGCCACGTCACTTCTCCTTCGGGGTCAGCTGAGGATGAGACGCAAGCTATATGGCAACATTTACAAGACAATTCAGTTGATGTGGAACATCTAGAAGTTGTCGGTGCTGATGGCACCAACACGAACACAGGTTGGAAAGGTGGAATCATTCGGAAACTAGAAGAAAGAATAGGTAGGCCATTACAGTGGGTTGTTTGTCTTCTACATTTCAACGAACTTCCATTCCGTGCTCTTTTCGAACACATAGATGGTGTCTCAAAGAGTCCAAATACATTCTCTGGCGACATAAGTAAACTGCTCCCTTATCGTGAGAAGTTGCCTGTTGTCAAATTTGAAAGTTTTCCATCCTGCCAATTACCTTCTGAGGTTATTAATCCGACCCAACTTAGCACAGACCAAGCTTATCTTTATAAAATATCAGAAGCTGTTATTTCCGGTCAATGTTCCTCAGATTTACCGTCGATGCATCCAGGTAACATGTGCAAATCTCGCTGGCTCACCTGTGCAAATTCTGAGATTACACATTTCTACTGACAAACCAACAAAGGAAATAAAGATTTTGGTCAAGTACATACTTACAGTTTACTCACCTTTGTGGTTCTCAATAAGATTCAACAATTCAATCAAAGATGGCTTGTGCCATCTCTATGCTGCAATTCAAAGGTCGAGATACTTACCCGCTAAACTGCGCAAGGTTGTCGATTCATCCATTCAACAGAATGCTTTCTTTGCTCTTCCAGAAAACATTCTCCTTAGTATGATGACTGACGAACGGATAGAAGTCAGAAAGTTGGCCCTTGACCGTCTTCTGGTAGCCAGAGAAGCAGAGTCTGACACCATAAATGGAAGAGTTAGATGTAATAAAGTGCCAAAGCTGAATTTCAAAGCTAATACTTATTACGATATGATTAACTGGAAGACTATTACCTTGACTGTTCCACCAGTTCTTTGTTCAGTTTCTAACGAAGAACTCATAAAAGGGCTGTCGGGAGACACTGTAGAGGTATGGAAATTTAGTGAATTCCCCTCTCACACCGTGGCAGTCGAGAGAATCGTCAAACTGGTGACAGAGGCATCTTCTAAAGTTATTGGCCCCCAATCTCGTGATCTTTTTATACGCTCTACACTGAAATCTAGGCAACAAGTGCCAAAGTTTAGTACAAAATCTGATTTTATCAATAAATTTGACACAGATTCAGACTAAAACAAGCCTGACATATGGTTGGTTGGTTGGGTTGGGCTTGGGAGGAACCCGAAGAGCAGCTACCTCCACGCGGTGGTTTCTGGGTGACCAATACAGGTTAGCTGAGAGCTGCAACAATTTTGACCTTGCGCTGTGGCGCGCCGCCTTTTCGCCCGTATCTCGGGAACGGTTCGTCCTACGGCCATGATCACTTATACCATTTCGGTAGCAAATGACGTGACAAATAACTTTTGTTTTATACATTTTGCCATGAGATGCGTATTTCAGGTGCTAGGTAGACAATTTCACGATTTTAGGCGAATTTCCGAAATTTCAAGGCCGAGGTTCGGGTTGAAGATGCAATCCGATCTCAAAACAAAAAGTTGCATTGGAATCAGGAAGTACTAAGGCAACTTTTCCGCACTATTAGAAATACCGAATCGAAAAAATTCCGGAATCGACCCACCCTAACGTACGTAAATGTGAAACTGACGGCTTTCGGACGTGCCATTTCTCGTACGGTGTAACCGCACCTAAAACTTTAGCTGGACACGTATTTCTAATATACACTGCCGTGTTGACGGCTTCCGTCCATAATGATTGGGGCAAATTTGACGAATTTAATAAACAACGCGACATTTCAACTAATGTTCTATTGGCTCTTTCGGCCACACCATTTTGTTGAGGGCTGTATGGTACAGTAGTTTGATGCCGAATGCCATTTTCATTTAAAAATGTCTTAAATTGGGAATTAATAAATTCCTTTCCATTATCACTATGTTATTGGGCCACGTTTTGATTTCGGTTAAAAAGTCACATAAAAGTTATTTTTTTGTGAAAATTCCAAAGCATGGATTTGTAGTGCCAGTCGTAACCTTCCTTTTGATAACATTGGTTTGATAAAATTCTACAAAAATTAAAAAGTTATAGCCATTGGCGCAAAAAACCTGATTTTGCGATTTTGAAAAAAGGTGGGGAATGTCGGGCCAGTCTGTAAATCGAATAAAACATGATTGTTACCGATGAAAAACGTTTATTTATCAATGGAAATAAAAGAGAGATTCATAAATAATAAGAAAAATAGGAATTGGCGAAAAAAATTATTCCGACTCGCAGTGGATGCAGGTGTAAGTGTTCAGGTTCGGTCCGGCACATTTCAAGTGAATCCCTCGATCACCAACGATTCAATGGGCCGTGTTTTGACGATTCTCGTGCTTCGGCATCTTTTTCTTGCAAATCGTGCAAAAATCGAAGTCCTCTTCGATGTCGGTTTCGGTCGGAGACGGGCTTCTCTTCCGTGGCGTCTTCGATTTTCCACGGCCTTTTTGCTTCTTGGCTGCTGGTTCATAGGCTGCCTTTGTCTATTTTTGCCGATTTTTTTCGGCCTTGTCACGCAGATCTGCGACAACCTCAGGCGATGTCAAAATCGTTGACTCCATTGTCTTGCGGCCACGTTTTGATTTCGGCGCAGGTGTGCCCAATTTCAACGGGCCAACCGATTTCAATGCATCACGGAGCTGTGGAGCCGAAACAAGAGACAACGACGATGATGCAGCAACAATTGTTGAAGCTGGGGCACTTGTCGATGCCTCCGACGTTGACACCTCCTCATTCGCAGCAGTCACAATGGCATCACCAGAGGCAAGAACTCGACGTTGATTGTCGGCGTCTTTCTCTTCGTCACCGAACAAATTTTCGCCGCTCAGTTCCGAAGCGATAAAGTCAACTTCAGTGAAAATTTGCGGGTTGAACGGGTAGATGCCAGTTGTTCGGAAGCCGGATTTGATGGTTTTCGGCGTTAACATAACATCGAGGCACTGATCGACAAGGAGCGGCACATGATGCAGATCGAAAGTGACACCAATGTTGGACTTTTTCCATGCATCATGCTTCACGGTCATTATGCCTTTAAATGGTGCAAATACCGCAACATCTAGCGGCTGCATTTTGTGCGTGCATTTCGGCGGAAAAGACAGCAACGTGATGCCATGATCCAACGCCAAATCTATCGCCTCGATCGATAAATGCGAACCGTGGTTATCCAGCAGCAACATGGTTGGCGAATCGGCATTAGCACCGGTGTGCTTGATGAAATGACGCATGAATTGAGGGAATACGTCAGAGTTCATGTAACCAGAACCGTTCGCAACACCAACAGCGCCATGACTCGCATGAGTCATAAAAATCTCTTTCATGTTGACTCGGGGAAAGAGGAAGAATGGCGGTATAGACTGGCCACTAGCGCTGACGGCCAAAGCCAAAGACACATTGGTGCCTTTTTCGGCAGATGTTGATGAGCCGACCTGCTTTTGTCCTTTGCGCGAGTTACGTCGACGTCGATGCCAACCACTATCGGCATGACCGATATGAATGCAACTGCAATTCATAAGAACTGCAACAAAGAAATAATGCCGACGTCAACGTTAACAACCTACCGCAAAACACTTAGAATTAACTGGTCTACTTAAATATTTTCCCTTTTTTGTTACCGCAACAATATTGCGACCACACGAAATATGCATATCATATTTCGAAACAAACCAGGGCACTTACATTGGATCACATTGCGATAGCAATTAACGTCACAATAAATAGTGCAACATAAATAACGGGTGATTTTTTTGAGGTTAGGATTTTCATGCATTAGTATTTGACAGATCACGTGGGATTTCAGACATGGTGTCAAAGAGAAAGATGCTCAGTATGCTTTGACATTTCATCATGAATAGACTTACTAACGAGCAACGCTTGCAAATCATTGAATTTTATTACCAAAATCAGTGTTCGGTTTTTTTTTTTTTTTCGGACAAATTTTGTTCAGCGATGAGGCTCATTTCTGGTTGAATGGCTACGTAAATAAGCAAAATTGCCGCATTTGGGGTGAAGAGCAACCAGAAGCCGTTCAAGAACTGCCCATGCATCCCGAAAAATGCACTGTTTGGTGTGGTTTGTACGCTGGTGGAATCATTGGACCGTATTTTTTTCAAAGATGCTGTTGGACGCAACGTTACGGTGAATGGCGATCGCTATCGTTCGATGCTAACAAACTTTTTGTTGCCAAAAATGGAAGAACTGAACTTGGTTGACATGTGGTTTCAACAAGATGGCGCTACATGCCACACAGCTCGCGATTCTATGGCCATTTTGAGGGAAAACTTCGAACAACAATTCATCTCAAGAAATGGACCCGTAAGTTGGCCACCAAGATCATGCGATTTAACGCCTTTAGACTATTTTTTGTGGGGCTACGTCAAGTCTAAAGTCTACAGAAATAAGCCAGCAACTATTCCAGCTTTGGAAGACAACATTTCCGAAGAAATTCGGGCTATTCCGGCCGAAATGCTCGAAAAAGTTGCCCAAAATTGGACTTTCCGGATGGACCACCTAAGACGCAACCGCGGTCAACATTTAAATGAAATTATCTTCAAAAAGTAAATGTCATGAACCAATCTAACGTTTCAAATAAAGAACCGATGAGATTTTGCAAATTTTATGCGTTTTTTTTTTAAAAAAAAGTTATCAAGCTCTTAAAAAATCACCCTTTATTTGAGGGAATGCAATTGATGTAATGTGAGAAGTAGGCCACTTGACAAATATTGTCGCAACTACAAGTGGTTGCGCCAAAATAATAATAAGAAAAGTAATAATGTATTTTGTATCAGAAAATAGAACTTAGCTTAAGAAAATATTGGAAATAAATGAACAAAAGAATTCTGACGGTTAATCCGACAAGTCGTGGTTTTCTCTTAGCGAAGTTTAGTGTTAATAAGAATATTTGAACTAAAGTTCAGTATTCATCGGTCAATAAGTTAATCTAGTATTAAAACACGGGTTCAATAACCACAACTGGCGCAGTCGACGGAACTTTGCCCTTAGACAAAGAAAAAGAGCCTGACACAACATGTAAACCGCTTAAACGTACTTATTAAAGTGAAAAGTAAAAACGTCAAATGATTTAAAGGCCACTGAAAAGACAAGACTTAATATAAATATAATTTTACAATTGAAATTTTTATAATAAAAGTTACATAAAGAAATATTTTAGAGTGAACTTCTGACATATTGCAAAATCTAACTGCCAAAAGTCATAACGGGTGATTTTTTTGAGGTTAGGATTTTCATGCATTAGTATTTGACAGATCACGTGGGATTTCAGACATGGTGTCAAAGAGAAAGATGCTCAGTATGCTTTGACATTTCATCATGAATAGACTTACTAACGAGCAACGCTTGCAAATCATTGAATTTTATTACCAAAATCAGTGTTCGGTTCGAAATGTGTTTCGCGCTTTTTTATCGACAAATTTTGTTCAGCGATGAGGCTCATTTCTGGTTGAATGGCTACGTAAATAAGCAAAATTGCCGCATTTGGGGTGAAGAGCAACCAGAAGCCGTTCAAGAACTGCCCATGCATCCCGAAAAATGCACTGTTTGGTGTGGTTTGTACGCTGGTGGAATCATTGGACCGTATTTTTTCAAAGATGCTGTTGGACGCAACGTTACGGTGAATGGCGATCGCTATCGTTCGATGCTAACAAACTTTTTGTTGCCAAAAATGGAAGAACTGAACTTGGTTGACATGTGGTTTCAACAAGATGGCGCTACATGCCACACAGCTCGCGATTCTATGGCCATTTTGAGGGAAAACTTCGGACAACAATTCATCTCAAGAAATGGACCCGTAAGTTGGCCACCAAGATCATGCGATTTAACGCCTTTAGACTATTTTTTGTGGGGCTACGTCAAGTCTAAAGTCTACAGAAATAAGCCAGCAACTATTCCAGCTTTGGAAGACAACATTTCCGAAGAAATTCGGGCTATTCCGGCCGAAATGCTCGAAAAAGTTGCCCAAAATTGGACTTTCCGAATGGACCACCTAAGACGCAGCCGCGGTCAACATTTAAATGAAATTATCTTCAAAAAGTAAATGTCATGAACCAATCTAACGTTTCAAATAAAGAACCGATGAGATTTTGCAAATTTTATGCGTTTTTTTTTAAAAAAAAAGTTATCAAGCTCTTAAAAAATCACCCTTTAGAATCATTTATAAGAAACTTACTATTGCTTGCGGGTTCAAACAGTGTTACATCATTTTATAAATATAAAAGAACTAACTTCTCGAAAAAAAAAAACACAATTCTACACATTTAACTACCACAATGGCAATCACCAACTATGATCTAAACCGGATATCAGCGTCGGACCTCCTTAAGGAAGCTGCGAAAATCAAAGAGTTCAGAGGCGACGGGAGCTACGACATATCTTCATTCATTGGAGAGGTGGAACTGATCCTGCCCTTGTTCGACGAGAACCAAGCGGTCAAAAATTATGTGTGGGAGAGACACGTAAAGACCAAGATCCAAGGAGAGGCGCTCCAGACAATACGGACACTAAACAGAGACTCATCGTGGGACGAAGTGAAGACAGAACTGATACGGAACTTCGGAATAAGGGAAAGCTACCACCAACTCTTCCACCAGGCCATCACAACCAGGCAGTATAATGTAAGTCATTATTATTACAACTTAAAAAACATATTAGATAAGCTTAACTCAAAATATAATTTAGACGAAAATAAGCCGACAGAATTTTCTCCTAAGACTAACGAGTCATTAATATTAAAAACATTTTTAAATAATATTCCGCCTCATTTATCGGCAATAATTTACGGTAGGAACATTAACTCATTAAGGGAAGCATTTTACGTATTAGAAGAAACAGAACTTACTAATAGAAGCTATTATGGTCAAGTAGGAAATAAAATAAACAATCAAAGACCTGGGGATCATAACCAAACAAATAATAGGTTTTATAATTTTAACAATTCTAATAATAAATTCAACAACGAAAGAACAAGGACGAATCCTAGACAAGGAAATACAGAACAAACACGATTAAACAGTAATCGTTTCAATAATCAAAACCAAAGTAATAACACAGCAAGCTCATTCAGACGGACTTACCAAAACCATAACAATTATAACGGTGAAAGAAGTACCAACTATAGGAATGAAATTCCAATGGAAGTAGACCATATAAACCAAGAAGTAAATTTTCCCTTGGACCATACCAAAACTACCTTCCGTTAGTAGAATTAACAATAAAAAATGAAAAGATTACATGCCTAATCGACTCAGGCTCTACTACGTCCCTTATCGACAATAGAAAATTAATGAAGTATAACAGAATACTATTGAATAACTCAATAAAAATCCGGTCATTTAATAGTGAAGCACTAATCAAATGGGAAATAATAACAAGTTTACCCCTCGAATTTAATTTTGACGCAAATATGTGATGGAAATTAACTGATTTACATAATAAAGGATTCGATGCAATCCTCGGGCAAAACATACTAAAACCATTACAAGCAGTTATTGATATGAGAAACGATACCTTAACAATTAATAACGAAGTGATAAAATTTATGAATTCTTGCCCATATAATTTTAATGAAATTTATCAATTAGAAAGTGCGGAAAATAGGGACTTACAAATTGAGCAATTTACAACAAATCTAAATAAAGAAGAGAAATTTTTAGTTAGTAAGTTAATAAAAAATTACAAGAACCTATTTTATAAAGAAGGAGATGACCTTACTAGTACATCAGCTATTGAACACGAGATAGTGACCACGATAGACACTCCAGTATATTCGAAAACTTACAGATACCCACAGATACACGAAGAAGAGATAACTAAACAAATTAAAGAAATGTTAAAACAAGGAATCATAAGAAATAGTAATTCCCCTTACAATAGTCCTTTATGGATAGTACCAAAAAAATCAGATAACTCCCAAACAAAGAAATGGCGGATCGTGATAGACTACAGAAAACTAAATGATATCACAATCGATGACAAATTCCCAATCCCAAACATTGATAATATATTAGATAAATTAGGAAGAGCTGTATACTTTACGACACTCGATCTCGCAAAAGGATTCCACCAAATCTTAGTAAAAGAGGAAGATAGAAAGAAAACCGCGTTTTCCACCCCTTTTGGTCATTACGAATACGTTAGAATGCCATTCGGTCTCAAAAACGCCCCATCAACCTTCCAAAGGCTGATGAATTGTGTTCTTAGAGAATACATAAATAAAATATGCGTAGTATACATGGATGACATTCTCGTTTTTAGTACAACATTAGAAGAGCATATACAAAGCCTAACAAAAATTTTCAATGCACTAAAGAAGCATAACCTTAAGGTACAATTTGACAAGTGCAATTTTTGTGCCAAAGAAACACAATTTCTAGGCCACGTTTTAACACCTGAAGGAGTTAAACCGAATTTCGAGAAAATAAATAAAATACAAGATCTAAAATTACCAAAAACAACAAGACAAATAAAGTCTTTTCTAGGAGCTACGGGATACTATCGGAAATTTATAAAAGACTACGCGAAAGTAGCACAACCTATGACACATTTTCTAAAGAAAAATGTTAAAATTAATATTAACGACTCTACATATATAAACTCATTTCAAAAATTAAAACAAATAATGACAGAAGCTCCAGTACTAAGTTATCCAGATTTCAAAAAGAAATTTACATTAACTACTGATGCAAGCAATTTCGCAATCGGTGCCGTATTACAACAAAATGAACATCCTGTATGTTATGCGAGTAGAACACTCAACGACCACGAACGTAGATATTCTACAACAGAAAAGGAGTTGTTAGCAATCGTTTGGGCCACAAACTACTTCCGGCCTTACTTATATGGCGTCCAATTTGATTTATTAACAGATCATCAACCATTAAAATGGCTATACACGAAGGCTCATTGTAAAGATATAAATCCTAGACTACAAAGATGGATAATAAAATTAGGAGAATACAACATGAACGTAAATTATATAAAAGGAAAGGAAAACAAAGTAGCAGATTTCCTTAGCAGAATCAATAATAACACCAATTTAATAAATTTTATGGAAACAGGTAGCAATCTATCTTTAGAAAATAATTTAGACGAAAACGATGTAAATACAATACACTCTCAAGAGGAGCAATTGAACAACCATGTACCCATTTTGGACACCATAGTCAATCGGTTTAAAATTCAGATAATTTTAACAGATAACAAACAATTGGAGTTCGAAATAAAACACAACAATAAAAAAATATACGTAACACCAGTAGATCTCGACAACAATATTTCTGATATCCTCAGAAGACATATCACTTCAGGCAAAATTGGCATATACAGCGAAGTTAACGACCATGAATATAATAAATTACAACAAAAAATCATCGAGTTATTTGATGGATTCGACAACATTAAATTTGTTAAATGTTCATATCACGCTAAAGATATAAATAGCGAAGAAGAAGCCTACAGACATATCCAAAATTATCACAAGTTTGAAACAGGACACACAGGAATATCGGAGAACTACGAAGGAGTTAAAAGACATATCTACTTCCCAAATTTGAAAAAACTGGTACACAAATTCGTAAACAACTGCGATACATGCAACAGAGTCAAATATGATAGGCGACCTACATATAAGAGCAAAATTTAATTTAACGGAAACACCGAAAGATTGCAAAGAAATAATTCACATGGACTGCTACACTAATTCAAAAGCGAATTTTCTAACTTTTATAGACAGGTTTTCTAAATTCGCCACAGCATTTTTTCTTGAAGATAGGACCAGCCAAACTATAATCGAAAAAATAAACCAATATAAGTCGCAAAGAGGACATTTTAAAAAAATTATTGCTGATAACGAATTTAAAAGCATTAATGTTAAAGATTTCCTCAGAAACGAAAATATTGAACTACATCTCGTTAAACCAAATAACCACACCGGCAATTCTGATGTAGAACGCCTACACAATACACTAGGAGAAAAAATTAGAGTATTAGGTATAGAAAATAAAAACTCTAGTATAACAAATAAAATGAGCAAAGCTATAGAATGGTATAATAACAGCTACCACTCAGTTACAAAAGAAAAACCCATAAATATTGAGGAAGGTAAGTGTAACAAGAGCACAATTTATGACAGAATATTCAAAGAAAAATCTAAGCGAATAAATAAGAGTAACGAAAACAGAGAACACTATGTAGAAGAAAGAAATATAGGTTACGTAAAGAATTACAAAAGCGTTAGGCATAAGGAACAACCGAAGTTTATAAAAACAAATCTAAACGATATATATTTAAACAACGTTAAACGGAAATACAAATTTGCAGGGGCAATGGATCCTGAAACTTTTGATCCTGACAGCAATTTGGACCCTGGGGCTGGGACAAGTAACAATAGATAAAATAGAAAGCAACAAAGGATATATAGAAATACAAACAGGCGATGCAGATATAGTTAAGACATATGTAACAATACTACACGTTATAAATCCAATAGAAATATCAAATTTACTTAATGAAATAGAATCTAATATAAAATCGGCAAATCTGCAAGTAGGACAAGCAATACTAAACATGCAAATTAAATTTATTAGAAGCAAGATAAATACTATCACACCCCACAGACAAAAAAGAGGCCTACTAAATGCTGTAGGAACTGTACAAAAATGGCTTTACGGTACCATGGACGACAATGATAGACAAGACCTTGAACAACACCTCAACATCATCGACCCAAACAACCACAAGGCTATCGAAACAATAAACAAACAAATAGATATTAATACTAATTTCAATAAAACGTTTCTTGAATTAAAAAGACTTATGCATAACGATAGGGATATGATATCTGCAAAACTAAACTCCATAGGGAACATAAGTAAAAGGACCCAAGACGAAATTTTATACCTCGACTTTTCTCTAAAACTGAAAATATTACAGGACAATGTAGAACATATACAAGACAATATAGCAGCAAGTGGTTTAGAAATTTTACATAGCAACATGATAACCGACCAAGAAATAACAAAATACAACTTAGACTCACAAAAATTGAAAAAAATAAAATTAGAATCCCTTACAGACAAAAACCATAATATTATTTTCGCTATCAAAATTCCAACAGAAATAATAACACTACACACATCTATAATATTGCCGTTAGGAGATATAAGCAACTTTGAGTTAATGTTTCAACAAGTATATGCACTAAGATATAACAATGAATTGTACGAATTTAATGATAATATAGATTTACAACGTCTTAAGCCAATTAATAATTGTTTGATAAAAAGAAACTGTATGAAAATTTTTAATAACGCCTCCGAAATTATAAACATTAACGAAGGATTTATATTTGTAAAAAATACTAAAAATACTAGTGTAGAAAGTGACTGCATTATAAACAACAGCTCTCCCTTAAACGGAAACTATTTAATACATTTTTACAATTGTAGCATAACAATTAATAATAAAACATTTTCAACAAAAAGTAAAATAATTAAAAGTAGCATTGTATTAGCAAGCGATATAGACAACATTAAAGATATAAATAAGAAACTTATATTTGATGATATTATATTACAACAAATAGAAAATATAAACTTTATAGATGAAGTTAAATACCAAAAACGACAACAATACATACATATAAGCATATATATAGGGTGATTTTTTAAGAGCTTGATAACTTTTTAAAAAAAAAAACGCATAAAATTTGCAAAATCTCATCGGTTCTTTATTTGAAACGTTAGATTGGTTCATGACATTTACTTTTTGAAGATAATTTCATTTAAATGTTGACCGCGGCTGCGTCTTAGGTGGTCCATTCGGAAAGTCCAATTTTGGGCAACTTTTTCGAGCATTTCGGCCGGAATAGCCCGAATTTCTTCGGAAATGTTGTCTTTCAAAGCTGGAATAGTTGCTGGCTTATTTCTGTAGACTTTAGACTTGACGTAGCCCCACAAAAAATAGTCTAAAGGCGTTAAATCGCATGATCTTGGTGGCCAACTTACGGGTCCATTTCTTGAGATGAATTGTTGTCCGAAGTTTTCCCTCAAAATGGCCATAGAATCGCGAGCTGTGTGGCATGTAGCGCCATCTTGTTGAAACCACATGTCAACCAAGTTCAGTTCTTCCATTTTTGGCAACAAAAAGTTTGTTAGCATCGAACGATAGCGATCGCCATTCACCGTAACGTTGCGTCCAACAGCATCTTTGAAAAATACGGTCCAATGATTCCACCAGCGTACAAACCACACCAAACAGTGCATTTTTCGGGATGCATGGGCAGTTCTTGAACGGCTTCTGGTTGCTCTTCACCCCAAATGCGGCAATTTTGCTTATTTACGTAGCCATTCAACCAGAAATGAGCCTCATCGCTGAACAAAATTTGTCGATAAAAAGCGGATTTTCACATTTCGAACCGAACACTGATTTTGGTAATAAAATTCAATGATTTGCAAGCGTTGCTCGTTAGTAAGTCTATTCATGATGAAATGTCAAAGCATACTGAGCATCTTTCTCTTTGACACCATGTCTGAAATCCCACGTGATCTGTCAAATACTAATGCATGAAAATCCTAACCTCAAAAAAATCACCCGTTACAATATCAATTGTAATTATAGTCAGTCTTTCGATAATCATTTATTGTAAAAACAAGAGAAAGAATTTCAAAATTACTAATGTGATCTCCCAGGAGAGAGCTCAATCAAGGGGGGGAGGAGTTACGTCGACGTCGATGCCAACCACTATCGGCATGACCGATATGAATGCAACTGCAATTCATAAGAACTGCAACAAAGAAATAATGCCGACGTCAACGTTAACAACCTACCCCAAAACACTTAGAATTAACTGGTCTACTTAAATATTTTCCCTTTTTTGTTACCGCAACAATATTGCGACCACACGAAATATACATATCATATTTCGAAACAAACCAGGGCACTTACATTGGATCACATTGCATTTCCGCTGCACATTTAATATGTTCAAACGAATATTGCGATAGCAATTAACGTCACAATAAATAGTGCAACATAAATATTTGAGGGAATGCAATTGATGTAATGTGAGAAGTAGGCCACTTGACAAATATTGTCGCAACTACAAGTGGTTGAGCCAAAATAATAATAAGAAAAGAAATAATGTATTTTGTATCAGAAAATAGAACTTAGCTTAAGAAAATATTGGAAATAAATGAACAGAAGAATTCTGACGGTTAATCCGACAAGTCGTGGTTTTCTCTTAGCGATTCACTAAACTGAAGTTTAGTGTTAATAAGAATATTTGAACTAAAGTTCAGTATTCATCGGTCAATAAGTTAATCTAGTATTAAAACACGGGTTCAATAACCACAACTCGCGCGATGGTTTTGACAGGTCTGGTTGGCACGGTCGGGCACCCGGTTTCATCCATGTTCCATATTCGGTGAGGTTCAAACGGCGTCTTACCGAGAACGGATGAAAGGTTGGCAAAGAATGCATCGACATACTCTTTGTTGAATCGCTTCGCACGGCTCTGGCTTACTTGCTCTGGTGTTCGCAGTGAAAAATTTTTGTGGCGTTTCATGAACGCCAACTGCCAATCCTTACTCGCCTGTTGATTGTCGTTCCATGGATCCGGATACGACGCGCCAACTTTCCGAGCAAATTCATACGCGAGCTTACGAAGGTCCATCAAACTAATTCCATAGTTGATGTCGCCGGCCTGGAGAATGTAGCTTATCAACGCCTTCTCTTGTTCGATCTTGAAAATCTGAAATAAAAGAAAAAATTATTTATTATTCGATGAAAGAAAAAGAAAGAAACCAGCTGAACTCACTGTTTTTGTGCCCATCGTCGTGCTTTCAGCCAACAAATTCTTCATTACATCGGCATAGGCAGTAGTAACGTCGATGCTCGCACCATCAAATGCTGCAATTTAACGCATCAGGTTGGTCCTCGGAATTTTGTGTGCCGTCGCAGATTGTCGAACGCTGTTGTGATGTATTTTCACCGACTTGATCGCCTCCAAAATGTTGTCGAAATCAACAATTTTCTCTTGTTTGGGATAGTACCGCGGCATAATGACTAAAAAAAATTTTTCGGAGCACGAAACTAGCAGGAAATGTTGAAAAACTATTCTGTTGTTGAAATTCTGCACGAAAAATCACTTATACACGTCAAATATATGAAGTTAGCATGTCAAATGTAAAAGACTATGTGGCCCGACATTCCCCGTAATTCTCCAAACGCTCATATTTGCAAAATGGCGGTGGATAATGAACACAATGTAAATTCGTGCAAAATTTCTTTTGTGTGTCGAAGGCTAAAGGCTCAACTAATATTATAAACATATTTACCTGGATGAATTTATTGGAAAATGTGAAAAAAATCAACTGTACACAGAGTTGAAAAAAAACAACAGCTCGAGTGCTATATAGAAACTGAGCTTAGTATGAGACGAGCCGATGACAGTTGGTTGCAGCTTTCAACCTATACAAGGGGAAAAAATGGCCCAACATTCCCCACCTTCCCCTACGTAATGTTTTAATTTTACGGCCTGTCTGCTTCTCCGCGGTCGCAGCAAAAAGTTTAAACATCTCGAATGCATCCGATTTTCTTTTAAAAAAATAAACCACCATATGCCTCGAATAATCGTCTATAAATGAAATAAAATACGATGCACCGCCAACCGAACTCACATCCATTGGCCCGCATAAATCTGTAAGTACTAAGTCAAAAGCAGGGAACACTGTGAATTTTGCACACCGCACAAGTCAAGCAGTCAAGGATTTTCGGAATTTTAAAGTTTAAACCATTCACCATATTCATTTTTGATAATTTGTTTAAATCGTTTATGTTAAGATGACCGAACCGCCTGTGCCAATTACTTGCGCATTCACTAAAAGCATTAACACTATCCGCGTTTCTTTTTGTGTTAGCAACATACATGCCATTTTCTAATTTAGTAGTTAAAATTGTCTTTCCCATTTTATTTTGTATCAAAGCACTATTTTCTTCAAATTTAATTACGTTTCCACTTTCAGCGGCTTTACCGATTGAAAAGAAATTGGAATGTTTATTTGGAACGTACCATACGTCTCTTAAATGTATTTTTGTGTATTTTGTCCTCAAAACAACTGTTCCTTTCTCTTGTGCATAAATATAGTCACCTGATGCTAAAATAATTTTATGTTTATCACGAACAAGAGAACTAAATAATTTTGCATTATTGCACATATGAGACGTTGCGCCGCTGTTGATAATCCAAATACCGTTTAAATTTCTCTCCTTCTCAAATAGTGATCAAGAGTTTTGTCACTGAGAGCGTATATGACCTCTACGTCTACATTTATAACACCGTATGTTGTTGTTGTTATTACTGGAAATTCGACTTTCGTTAGCTCTTCCTTTTTCCTTCATTTTCGTTCTATTATCACTATACCTGTCAGCACTTTTGCTGTTACCTACGCTGAACTCGCTGCCCATACCTCTGCCACTGCTACTGCTGACGTTGACTCTGCTATTTGTGCCTTTGCTGCTGCTGTTGACGCTTCTTTTATTTACGGTGTGTCGCCTTATATCATTTGCTAAGAAAACTGTTTCTCCGCTATTGCACTTTTCACCGTGCCTTTGCTCCTCTTCCAAAATCTTAGCAATGAGATTGTCCAATTTTGGCAATACGTCCCTACTTTCCATTGCCACCACAAAATTCTCCAATTCGTCGGGTAATGAAAATAGAATGGACAAGAAATCATCTTCCATCTCTAAATTTACTTCTTTCTAGTCATCGACGATGCAGCGGAATTCCTTTAGTTGAACCGAAAATTTCTCGCTGGTTTTGAATTGGAACCGAATTAATTTTTTAAATAAGTTTTTTATATGGATGAGTTCGCTTGGCTTTACGCTCAACGTTATGGTCGCAAGTGCTTTCCTGTCGAACAGAAGCCAGGCTGCCTTTTCTGATTCCGCTTCTGGACACTTTTCCGCGACAGCATTTCACAAATCCAGAGTGTTGAGAAGGCTTTTCATTTGGATGCTCCAAGTAGCATAATTGTCGCCACTCAATTTTTCGACGCTAGCTACAGCATTAGCCATTTTACCGCGTTTATTGCTTTTAACGCCGGATGAGCAAATTAACCGATTTATCGTAACTTAAATATTCTTACGAACCGAAAACTTGAAACCCATATCTACCTGGGCACATAACCTTTGTAACAGTTTTCGCGCAGAGAAAGAAAAACTCGTGACCGATATTATTAACGCATTTATTCAGACTGCCGTTTTTTTACAATAATCGTATGATCTAATGTACTGTTTTATAGTACATAGACAAGTTATGTACATATGTATAATATAAGAGTACAGGATTGGTTTGCAGAGTTGTATTCAGAATTCAACAGTTGCAAACAGACATATTAAGTCTGTAATTAAGACGAAAGAGGGTACGACTAAATACTGGTTGTGCGAACTAAAACATTTGTATTAAAATTCTGTTTTAAATTAATTAGTCGTAAGATCTTTTTATAAGGAAAAACTGACAATAGAACGTTCGTTCTTGAATATGCTAATACCTGAGACAGACATGTAGTAACAATACCATAAATGGTACAAATACCATATGTATAAACACAGCTAAAAAACAGGTAACAAACTTTGCTAA
The DNA here is from genome assembly GCF_023373825.1 of Bactrocera dorsalis. NCBI lineage: Eukaryota > Metazoa > Arthropoda > Insecta > Diptera > Tephritidae > Bactrocera > Bactrocera dorsalis. Next base: position 60,862,530 of record NC_064304.1, on the reverse strand, counting down.
AAGCTTTCACACAAAAGCTCTTCGAAATATTCTGTCAAAATTACTTAAAAAATTAATTATTGAAATGGAAAACAAAATATTATTCACATATTTTTCTTCCGGAAAAACAAGAAATTCCTCATTTTATGTGAGGATTGTAAAGAGACTTTAACCAAATAACATTTTTGCAATAAAAATAGATTAACTTTACAGAATTTGAAATAATTGTCCTTATTTCTCCATAACACACATCTACATATTTATTGCTTACATTTTTTTGAAATATTTAATGCCTATGAAACAAAGGTAGTATTTGAGTTTACTACATTTCCGTGTGTGTCAGCAACGTAGTAAACAGAATACCATGATACCTTTACTATGGTATTGTTACTACCTGTCTGTCTCAGGTATAAAAAGACATAAAGTATGAGAATATTAGAAAAATGTAGGGAGCGGATTAATTTGACGCCATAATTTGGTGTAAAAACGCAATGAAATATAACCGCATTCAGACATATTTGGTAAACTATGTAAATACTTTGTCCAAAAAAAGAAAAGTTGTAATCCAGTTGTGTGTTTGTCCATCCGTCCGTGCTTCTGTCTGTAAGAACATGCAATAACTATGGTAAGTCGGGATGATGCGATCGAACTTTATAGGGACCGGTTGGACAATGGGCGTACTATTCATGCATGTTCCAGAAATCGTTTTCGCATGAAAATAATAATAAAGACGATGTTCAGATCCAACGAGGATACTTTAAACAGCGAAACATCTTTGATAAAAAGCAAACTTTGAATCTAAAAAGTATTTAGGAAGTAAAAGCAAAGTACGATTATTTATCAAAGAAATTCGACAAATTCGGAATTGGGTGCGGAATTCCTCTCGGTATAATTTATTTTATTTTCGAGTTTAGTATGGGGCCACCGTAAGCTTACCACTTGATTCGAAAAAAGAGCAACCAGTAAATATTTTATGAAAATTTTTGGTCAAATCTCCCCTTTCTGGGTGCTAGATGCACACAACTCATTTGATGGAATTATAGGAAAGAGGCCAAATGCTCGAAAATTCTATGAAAAAATACGGCGGCTTACAGAAGGTTTCAAGACCGGAGCATACTCATGTAGAACTCCCAAAGGTGATCTAGTCACCGATGCCCAGAGCATACTGAAATTATGGCAGTGAAGGTACAACGTCAGGAGAAGGCGAACCTGATTCGCCAATCGATGACAATGGATTCCCGGCCAGCTGAGAACTGATAAAGAGCATGCATCAGTTTCTTTGTAAAGTATGGTCGGACAGAAGCATGCCCAACGATTGAAATTTAGGTGTGCTATGCCCAATCCATAAACCGGGAGACCGCAAAATCTGCGCCAACAACAGTGGGATAAGCCTCCTCAACATCGCGTATAAAGTTCTATCGAGCGTATTGTGTGAAATCTTAAAGCCCACCGTCAACAAACTGATTGGACCTTGTCAGTGTGGCTTTAGACCTGGCAAATCGACAACCGACCAGATATTGGTGACACGTAGCGAAAAGAAGAAACGACTGGCACGCTGTTGTTAATTCGGCTATAATCGCGTAAACGGTGTCTACGCCAGTAAAGAGAAGAAGAAGATTTGAAATATGGGTACCACCAAATTTGTCCAGCGGAATAAGGCCGCGAGAAAACGTCATTCGCAGGGAGCGCCGAGAAATATAAATTTTACCGTCTGCCTTTTACCTTGAAAAACGCGGGAAGCATTTTTGAAAGAGCCATTGATGACATCCTGAGGGAACACAAATCAAAGATTTGTCATGTTTATGTAGCTGACGTAGTAATCTTTTCTAAAAACGAAACTGTACATGTGCAACATACTGATATAGTCTTAAAATGCCGATGCACAAGAGAAAACTAAGTTTTTTGAAGAGAGCGTCGAATTCGTGGGCTTTGTAGTTACTAAAAATAAATGGCCAAGTGGAACGCTTTCACAAAACTGTCGCAGACATAGCCGGTAATATCCATAGTCAGCATAACATCCTGCAGTCCGAGAACATTGTCCATATATTAACAACATATGGTAGGGTCAAGCTCATCTACGAGAAACTCACCATTTTTCTGTGTCACACCAACACGTCACACTACAACTGCAAGATGATACCATAGCTGAATGCAACGATGACGTACTAGCGGATTGAACATAACGAACAAAAAGCAAATTTATTTAACATATACATATATAGATCTTGAGCTTCAATTTTAAGCATCAAATAGTCGGTTATCAAGGCGCGATAACGGTTGTCATGACGGTTACGTTCTCAAGAGCATCTTTTTTGAAAAAATAAGTATGGACCGATATATCCACCGCCCTAGAAACCACACGAAACCGTTGTCTATCTAGCTGAAATGGCAGCTTTTGAATCTCTTCAAGTTGTTCTTCTTTCCAAATTCCTCCAGTTTGCTCCAGTAATGAATGCTGGTTCTTAAGATGGATGATGGTGTGTCGAATAGTGCGCTGAGTAGGCCGATTATGTTGACCATATGTTAAGTTGAGCGAAGCACGCGAAGCACATTTTTTACAGAAGGTGAATTTTCGTACTAAAATTGAACGATTTGTGAACGTTGTTCAAGCGAAAGTCATTGCATGGTGACAATTATGCCAAACAATACTGAACAAAAATAACATGACAGCTTATCACGACTATAAAGTATAACTTAATCAAGTAGTAAAATTAAATCCAAACTTTTTAAAGTAACAGGTCAATTGAAAAATTCCCCGGCCTGCCATAGTTGTTTAAATGAGTTAAGCATCCGCCCACTCTACCCGAAAAAACTGGCGTACCTTAATAAAACAGCTCAGTTCACCGCAGCAGATGACACTAAAACAGAACTCACCACATCTGTACATCAATCCACTCCGCAAAAAGGATGGACAATAAAAAAAAGCAGACACTTCGTTATAGACACTTCGCACATCGATGTTCGTTGCTTCGACACCCAATCCGCGCGCTGCAAGTATCTCTCGCTTATACATCATATACATATACTAAATCGGATCAAGCATTATTCAACAACTAATTCGACCGGGAACCTGCCCATATCGTCATTTTCATTTTATACGATCGGATCTTGGCATGTATCGAATGCCTCTATATGCTTATCATAAATTTTTATTGTTAAATGTGAAGTGTCCAAATTCATATATTTAATTAAAGGAAATTGTATTGAAAAATATCAAAGCATTTTTCTTGCCTCCGTTTATTTATGGTCCTTCGAGCCTTAACGAAAGGCACCTTCGGTTTTTCACAGAAAAATTAAAACAATAAATTAACAATATGTTGGCAAAAACCAAACGGAATGCGGATAAAAAATGAAATACAAACCTTAAAGTGCCGTGGAGTGCAATAAGGTGACAGAAACAAAAACAAAGCGTCATCATAAAATAAAACAAAACAAAGCGCAGTGGTAAACAAACAAAAAAAAAAATATATATATATATGTACATATATACATATATATATAACAAACAAACAAAAAAGCAATCAAACCAAAAGAGCGCAGGGTGCTAGAATTAAAAAACAAAAAGTGCAGTGAGCCAAACAAACAAAAAAAAATATATATACTATATATAATAACAATAACAATATACATATATAATAGTGTGGCGACCAAATAAAAAACGAAGTATTAAAATTTGAGAAAAAACTTACCCATATTGTGTAGACATATACATATATACATGAGGTGAGATAAAGCTTTGAGATTACTTAAACATAATAGAAAACAAAACAGGCTACAGTGCAGTGCAGTGAACAAGCAGAACAAAAAACCAAAACCAACATTATTATAGACATATTAAAAACAAAAAAACAAAAGAAAGTGCAGTGAAGTGCAGTACACTAACAATATTACATACATTCGGACATACACAGTAAAACAGATCCAACAAACAAAACCTATAAACAATCGGGCGCGAAACCTAAAATCAAACAAAAATAAACAAAAACTAATAACCGGGCGCGGGCAAAACTTACTTAAATGCAACAATACGCACAAGGAGCCAAGCAGGTGGATACATGAGGAATTGGAACAAAACGAACAGGCAATGCATAACAATATACCCTACAAAACTAAAGTGAGCGTATTTAGTTCATTTTATTTTATTTAATCATGCATATATGTATGTAAAAAATTGTGTTTTACATTATAACGCTAATAACGATTCCGTTGATTAGTTTAATACGGTTAACCAACATTTTGGATTAAACAAAAATAATCCTGCCTTATATATATTTACTTCTATGTTTATATATATATACATATACTTACATATATAACACATTTTTGCCTATTTATGCCTAGTAGCACCTCTTCTGTTGGAAAAAAATAAACAAAAACAGTAAGCAGGATAAGCAAATAAGCAAAAGAAAATTTAAAAACACAACCCGCAATATCAACGAACAAAACTAAATGCAAACATACATACACATATGCTTATTGACACACTATATACAAATTATATATACATACATACATAATAAATGCAATTGCTTACATTTTACTTTAAAAATACATATTTACATATGCACTATTTAAGAAAGGAAAATACACGTTTTCCATTCCCTTCTCTTGCTCTCTCACCTTTGCGAAAAAATTAAATATAATTACAAGTATACACAAACATACGGCATTCAATCTGCCAAATACTCGTACATTACAAAACAGAAACAAAATAAATACATATATTAACAAAGTGCATGCGGGAGGCAACAGGGACATTACCCAATTCGCTTTCGCGCTCTCCTCCCAGTGCGAGCATAAATATATACATATAAAATCAGCCTGTGCTAGCATACCCTACACTGGGTACTAAGTATCCAATTATTAAATTATAATTAATTTTCAAAATAGAAAAGGCGATTTTTTTTTTTTTGTAATTAATTAAACGATAGATAAAGTAGCACGGAATATTACAAAATATATTTATTAACACCAATACAAAAAATCAGTTAAACAAAATCTACATAATTTGTGAACACTGTATATACAAACATACATACATACATATAATAAAACATATAAATTTTCAAAGTCCACATTGGCATCTATTCGGCAATACCTCTTGTTCTTTGGCAAACAAAAACAAGCAGGATTGCATACAAAAAGCTTATTGATCTCTCTAACGAGCTCTCAATTGCTTACGAAAAAAGCATAATCATAAGCACACAAACAATTCGTGCATACTCGTACTAAGGTAAATAGCGCATTGATCTCCTCAGCGAGCTCTCAATTGCACAAAACATAAGCACATACATACATACATACAAGTCCAAGTATTAGGGTGTACCTAAATACTAACATAAGGACGTAAAAAGTGTTAATAAATTTAAAGTGCGGATATTTTCAAACTTCAAACTAAAATATAAATAAACAATATCGTTTAGCAAGTAAATAAGAAACGGTAATAATAAAAAATAAAGAATCCGTTGTATACGAAATTTATAGAAAAGAGAATTCGGTTTACACTGAGACAAATTTAACTCATTTTGACAAATATTTTACTATACAGTAAAAATAATGAATAATAATAAAAATCAAAATACACCTACAGGAGCTACACGCTCAAAAGAGGTTGTTAATTTCATTTCCCAAAGTGACAGTTTAATAAGATACTGCACTAGATTTGCCTCCTTACCGATTCACGAAACCTCTGAATCGTTATTAGAAATCAAAAATCAAAATCTCACGAATTTTTGGACTCGCTTCCAAGTGGCTCATGACGCCATTCTAGATTCTGACGATTCAGATACACATAATTTTAAATCCTCGGCTTATACAATATACGAAAACTGCTTAGACCAATTCGAAGAAACAAAAGCTATGATCGCCGATCAACTAAAGCTCATTAAAGCAATTGCACCTACTCCCCACAGTAGAGTAGAGCTGTCACAAATAGACAATCAAGAGGCAAGTTCAGGCATCCAACTCGAGGTGCCTTTTACGGAGGTTATGAAGAATGGCCGTCCTTCCGGGACATGTTCACAGCTGTTTACATCAACCATCCACAACTATCAAAGGCACAAAAACTGTATCACCTCCGATACAAAACAAAAGGTCAAGCAGGCGAAATAGTTAAACAGTTTGCATTAAATGACGACAATTTCAATTTGGCTTGGGAAGCTCTAAAAGCTAGATTTGAAAACGAAAGAATACTGGTCGATAATCAAGTAACGACACTATTAAACTTGCCAAAAATTAAGAAAGGAACAAGTGTAGAATTCGTCAACCTAGAATCCACTGTTTCAAATTGTTTGTCGGTTCTATCGACACTTAATATCCCCACAGACAGCTGGGATCCTATTCTGGTAAACATTTGCACCGCCGCATTACCAGAAAAGTCGGTACTTCTATGGGAGCAATCGCTCTCATCACGAAAAAAGTGCCCAACGTGGCAACAAATGAAAAGTTTTCTCACCACCCAATATGAAATCGCGGAAAGGTTAGAAGAAAGAATAATCAAAACTAAGAACATTAAACACGACCAAAACAGAAGCTTAAATAGACCCCAAGTTAGAAGCAAGAACAAATCAAACATAATTTTTAACAAAACACAATCGTTCACAACCGAACAAAGAATACATACGTCATGCGAACTATGCACAAGAGGGCATAAGCTTAAAACTTGCGAGAAGTTTAAAAAATTAAACATTAACGAAAGGAACAACTTTGTCAGATCAAAAAGACTCTGTACAAACTGCTTGTCCCATACACACAATCTTAAAAATTGCAAAAGCAAATATAATTGCTCATATTGTCACAAAAGACACAACTCAATGCTTCATTACAGCATATATCCCATTTCACCCTATAAAAGCGCTTATAAATCAAGAACCACGGGTTTAACGGGTTTAATTGCAAAAGCAAATCCCGAAAACCAAAATCCGAAAAATAGCCAAGAGATACCATGTTGCTCAAAGGCACAGAAATTTCAAACGCTCAACAGCGAAATACAAAGTGGACTAGTTACAGAACTAGTTACCACCACCCCAACTCAAGTTGAGAAAAAATCAAATAAATGCCTTAATTCACAATTAAGGAAATTTCAAGAGATAGGGAAACTTCCCCAAATATTAAACAAAACTAAAGAAGATCAGTATTGTGAGGACTTCTCTAAAGTCACAACTATTCGATCAAATAATGGCCGGTACGTCGTACGACAACCACTAGAGCCACAATTTTGCAATGCCCCACATAAAGGTAGAAAAAGCAAGGTCAGATTCCCTCTGACAACCACATATAAAAACACAAATATATGTTCGTAACCTTTCGAACCCGCAGGATGGCTTTCGCCAATAATGAAAACAAAAAACCATTTCTAAAGAAATCCTAGAGCGGTGGCGGGCTACTAAACGCCAAATTAAGCACTTAAACATAAAATATAACAAAAGTGTCTCAAAAAGTAAAAACACAAAAAAAATCGACACTTTTCATACAATATGCCCCACAGAGGCCTAAATTGTAAAATAGAAAAAAAAAAACTAACAAAAGCAGATATCGCTCTTATCGCCCATATATAAGCGCACCTCATAAGGGTAGTTGGTGAGAATCTGTTGTAAAGCATGAACATCCCACTTAAAAAATTATAATTCTAATGAAGCCGTTCGCAATTACCGGCCACTCTCTCGCAAGATCCCTCTATTGGCATAGCCCTAACTCCAGGGCTAGGGAGTACCCATTCTGGTCATATCTGAGCCAGGCGTGGAGTTACTATCCTTCATAAGCCAAGAATAAATTAAATGCAAACAATTGCCGAGCATACAGAAAAGGCAACCGGTATACCATACCTATGAATAAGAAATTTTAAATAACCGCCAATAAAATGAATAAAAGCAAACAACGCATCCACATGTTTACTATAATAATAAGTCGGATAAACCCGCAAAATATAAGACCTAGCCATATGCACCTAAAAGTAAATAAATAACAAATATTATGTTTAAAACCAAAGGCATTTTCTGGATTTACAGCATGTATTCTGCGCCCTCGGCAACTCTACTAGCAGTACGCCGAAATACATGCAGTAGCATATATGTACATACGCAATACTAGGCAAAATATTTGCTTAGGGGGCCCAGGATGTTTAAATGAGTTAAGCATCCGCCCACTCTACCCGAAAAAACTGGCGTACCTTAATAAAACAGCTCAGTTCACCGTAGCAGATGACACTAAAACAGAACTCACCACATCTGTACATCAATCCACTCCGCAAAAAGGATGGACAATAAAAAAAAGCAGACACTTCGTTATAGACACTTCGCACATCGATGTTCGTTGCTTCGACACCCAATCCGCGCGCTGCAAGTATCTCTCGCTTATACATCATATACATATACTAAATCGGATCAAGCATTATTCAACAACTAATTCGACCGGGAACCTGCCCATATCGTCATTTTCATTTTATACGATCGGATCTTGGCATGTATCGAATGCCTCTATATGCTTATCATAAATTTTTATTGTTAAATGTGAAGTGTCCAAATTCATATATTTAATTAAAGGAAATTGTATTGAAAAATATCAAAGCATTTTTCTTGCCTCCGTTTATTCAATAGTAAAACACATTTTTTTAAGCTAAATTGTTTTTTTTTTTTTTTTTTAGACGTAGTTCCCTTCATGGGTGGTACTCTAATTATAGGCGACCCTCCAACTTTTCGTTACTCTTTTTGTAATACGATTCGGCCTTTCTTGAAAATGGGCCTCGGTTTCGTTGATTCCCGGAAACACAAACTAAGTTTTTCCTTCAACTGTATTTTTTTTCCTTCTTGAGCAATTTTCAGCAACACGCGAAATTCGTTTTTATCAATTTTTTCACAATATTTTTTTTTTGCTTCACTCAAAATTATATAATTAACAAACTAATGATCATACAGCTGTCACTCTTCTTTTGAGGGTTAGGGCTAACTAAAAATCATACGTATTTAATCTTGGTAGGGCCATCTACATATGTAACAGAAAGGCGACTTTTCAATTTAGCTGTTATAAGTTGCATATTCTCTTCCAATTATTATTACAATATTGCTTGCACGAACGCGGGTCTAGGAACACTCAAAAACTGTTTTCATCGACATGCGCCAATCGTTTTTTAAAAATTCTTTCGAATACATAGGTATTCATGTGGGAACGCATAAAGGACAGACCAGAAGTGGGCGAGCGTATGGACGGTGACATACAACACTGACTACAATAGACAACGAGCGTATGGACGGTGACATGCAACACTGACTGCAACAGACAACGAGTAGCGACGAAGGAACGAGTAGCGACAAAGAAACGGGTAACGAAGACTTTGGAAACGACAGTCAGTCGACACGTGGACGAGCACCATTGTACAAGCAAGCAGTTGGTAAAAATAAAATCAGTTTGGTAAAATTAAAATAAGATCCGTTCGTTTAATCAAATAATATCACTTTTTCAAAATTAAAATCGACTAATAAACCTTTTTAAAATAAACACGAATCCACCCCTACAAATTGGGGGCTCAACCGGTTTTAAAAACATTTTCTGCTGTGCGTTGATTAAAAATTCAACATTTAATCGTCCCTTATTTTGTAATTGTAAGCGTCGTCAAACGCAGTGCAATACACAAACATATTTCAAGTGTCGGCCAGCGTCTCCAAACGCTATAGAAATTTCCAAATTCTGAAACATTCTAAAATTCTGGAAAGCTCGGGAAGCGTCATTAATTGTTCGTCGTCATACGAAGTCGTACGAAGTCGCCATTTCAAAATTAACGGCGAAAAAGCAGCTAATATAGTCCACTCGTATGAAATACAGATCCAGCGATAAGTGGTAGCAGCGAATTCGAGTACGAGAAAAAACAGCGATCGTGTGAAGAAGTAAGAAATAGAAACCAATTGGTGGCATCAACCAGCAGTTTGAAAGCAACGAAAGGTGAACACGTTGAACGAAGTAGCAGAGAAGTCTAACGAAGAAGCAAAGAAGTCTAACGAAGTAGCAGAGAAGTTAAAAGCCAGAAGCAAAGAAGTCTAACAAAGAAGCAGAGAAATCTAACGAAGAAGCTGAGAAGTTGAATAGGCTGAGAGAAGAAACAGACAAGTTGAATACGTTGAACGAAGAAGCAGAGAAGTCTAACGAATAAGCAGAGAAGTTGAATAAGCTGAGGGAAGGAACAGACAAGTTAAATACGTTGGACGAAGTAGCAGAGAAGTTAAAAGCAAGAAGCAGAGAAGTTGAGCAAGTTGGAATACGTTGAACGAAGTAGCAGAGAAGTCTAAAGAAAGAAGCAAAGAAGTCTAACGAAGTAGCAGAGAAGTTGAGCAAGTTGAAATACGTTGAACGAAGTAGCAGAGAAGTTAAAAGCGCGAAGTGGAGAAGTTGAACGGGGAAAGAAGAGAAGTAGAACAAGTCAAATAAGCTGAGGGAAGAAGCAGACAAGTTGAATACGTGAAGCGAGAAGCAGAGAAGTTGAATAAGCTGAAGGCAGAAACATAGAGGTTGAAAGCAGATAAGTTGAATATAAATATTTACACATACTTATATTATTCATTATTTTTACATTTCTAGTAGTTTGTTTAGAAATACTTTTTAATTATAAGTGAAAAGTTGAATTGTAACAGTGCATTGCGACAATGGACAGACAGGCAATACTGACACTAAACATTAGGGAATTGCAGCAAGCACTACGTGAACTAAATATTTCCACTACTGGACGTAAAGCAGAGTTGCAAAAGAGACTGTTGTTGCACCATGAACATGAGACACATGAGGATGATGAAAATGCTGAATTAGTTAGTTCCTACGAAGATGTACCAAATACAAATTTTACTGCCGCTGAAAGCAGCTGCCAAATTGTTTATTAGAAGTCAACGAGGCTTGGTCAGTTGGGAGTCACTGAAAGAAGAATTGATCAGTGAATTTGGGAAAAAGGTGTCGTCGTCAGAAGTGCAGTCAGTTGAGAAGTCGTAAGAAGAGGGTAAACGAAACGTTTCGCGAGTATTTGTATGTTCTTACAGAAATTGGAAAGCCAATAAATATCGATAGTGAAAGTTTAATATCATATTTCATTGAGGGTATAATAGATACGAAACTAAACAAAGCGGTTCTGTACGAAGTAAAAACAATTAGTGAGTTAAAAGATAAGGTAAAAGTTTACGAAAAAATCCATAGTAAACCAGACAAGTCAATACAGAAAGTCGTAAATACAACTTATAATTAGGAAGTCTCTAAATCGTGTTTTAGGTGTGAAAGCTCCACACATCTCATTCGGGACTGCAGCAGTCAACAAACCAAATGTTTCAAATGTAATGGTATAGGACATAAGTCTTTTGAATGCAATGGCGCTGCAGGTATAGAAGTAAAGAAAGAATCAGATGAAATTAATGTTGTGAATATTGACAAATCAAAAACAAGTTTACCATTAAAAATAGTGAAGGTAGGAGGACTAAAAGTTGATGCATTAGTTGATACTGGGTGTTGTTTGTGTTGAATACGGAGCGATGTTTTCAAAAAAATTAAATTTTATGGTGAAGTGGTCGACGATAAGCGCACTTTATATGGCGCGTGCGCCAAAGAATTTTCAACATAAGGTAGTTTTGTCACAGAATTGGAGGTTGATGTCTTGAAATTCTTACAACACCAGCGAAACCGCTCTTCCATACTCAGTATTCATAGGCACATCAGTACTAGATAAAGTCAATATTAATATAAAGCCAGAAGGTGCAGAATTTATAGAGAGGAGTAATGTTGAACAAGAGGTGGAAGAAAGACGCAAAGAAAAAAGAATAGAGTTATTAAAAGAATTTCAGGAGTTATGTTTGTGTGCAGGGGAATATAGTGACGACGTAGTTATTCAGGAATTGATAAACAGTTATAAATCAAACGAAAGGGCTTTGGCCGATTTATTGGGTCTGTTGGTGAGGGGTAGAAACAACTCATCACCTGTCTACAGTAGAGGGAGATTATGAGGTAGTTGCGGCGGTGGCGGACGCATAAATAATTATGGAGGACAATCTATGGGACCGAATGGTGGTGGAAGTGGAGATGGTGGGAGTTTAGGCTCTTGGGGCGTAAATGCACCGAATGATTGGAATCAAGGTGGAAGTAGTGGTAGTGGAAATATGATGTCATTAATGCAACGGGGTGGGGATATGAACATGAATAATGATGGTGGTGGCTTTGGTGGTATACCACAAGCAGGTGGCATGAACGATGACTACGGTGGCATGCAACAGAGCAACAATTATATGGGTATGACAGGAGGTAATCAATGTGGTTACAGTGGGATGTCATCAAATAGGGGAATGAACAATGGTGGTTTTGGCGGCGGCAGTAGTGAGGGTAGTAGCTTTCCAAAAAATAATAATTTTGGTGGGGATGGGTTTGATAATTGTCCGCAACCTTCATCAGATCGCTCACATAGCGCAAAGGTGTCCCCATTTAAGCTGTTAACAGGGCTGGACATGCGTGTAGAAAATCAGATAGACTTGAGTGAGTATATTGAAAATGAGGTAATCAAAGAGCTAGAAACAGAACGTGACCAGGTTAGAGAGATGGCTAGGAAAAATATTAAAATAATACAGGAAGAAAATCGAAAAAATTTTAATGCAACAAGAAAAGCCGAACAAAGGTATGAAGAAAATGAGTTAGTAGCTATAAAGCGTACACAATATGGTCCCGCATTAAAGGTTAAGAGAAAGTTTTTAGGACCGTACAAAATTGTTAAGAAATTGAATCATGGTAGGTATGATGTCGAAAAAGTAGGCGAACACGAAGGACCGTGTTGCCGAGTTCATGAAAAAATGGTGCACGTCGTTCGAGGACGAACAAAAATTAAATCGACTAATAAACCTTTTTAAAATAAACACGAATCCACCCTTACATACATGTCTAAAATAAGTAGAAGCTGCAATTGCAAGGACAATCGTCTTTTGTTTATAATGATTATCTGAGATATTATATGTTTCTACTATTGAACACCCAAAATAAACGCAATTAGCAGTCACCGACTAATAGGCTAGACAGTGAACAACGCAGAATCGTGGGTCGACCTATCTTATGGGCGCGCAATGTAACTGAACAGTGAAAAACGCTACTCCCTTCTCTCTGACGTGACGATGACGTGAGAATCCGTGACATTTGGATTTTTGCCGTCGCAAACGTCGCAGCTGATTGCTCTCTCACAACGCAGGGTTGCCAATATCGATATACTGCAGTAATTATCAACTTTTATAATTCAATCTGTTTAATATGTTTGAAATTTTCTTAAAATAATTCAAAATCAGAGTCGAATGCTATTATTTATAAATATATAAACTATTTTTAATAGTTTGTTTTCAGTTTTGATATTTTATATTGTAAAAAATTGTAATTGAAAACAAAGATGGGCTCAAAACTATATATGCGTATTGAGCAATGGCAACATTGTTCAAATGAAAACAAAGCAAAGATGGCTGATTTCTGCGTTTTTACCACGTTTTTGACTGTGCACACATTTTGCCGATAAGGAAGGAAAAGGAAGGAAGGGGGTAGCGTTTTTCAGTGGCTAGCCTTTAAACCTCGTACTGAGCAGTTGAGTTAGCGTCTTTCTCTAAGCTTACAGCTATTCATATAGCTCTCTTTTGGTGTTTTTTTGCATCCCGGTCTGCTTACTTAAGTAACGCGATTAATACTTATTTTAAGTGAGAAATATAATCCAATACTTATATAAGTGTATTATAGTTTTTCTCCTAGCCCGGTGGGCTTCCAGTTCGGGGACAACAGGTTTGCTGCGCTGTCCCAAGGTCTCCAACCAAAACGTAAAAAATCGTATCAAAAACTGCAAGATGCTTTTCCTGATTTACCGCCAATAAAAAGTGATGACCCAAAGTATATTGTGATTAAATCCGATGAGAATACTACACCCCTTTCGAAGGTTTATTGTTTTCGTGTTTACAATGCCTTACTTACCGTGAGCAAAGATATAAACAAAATTAGTGAATTACGCGACGGCAGCCTATTACTGCTAGTGAAAAATAAGCAAGTAGCAGAAAAGTTTATAAAAACGAAAAGTCTTAGCGCTAGCTATCATCAACATCTTAATTGTAACAAAGGCACCATTTTTGCACCGTTTTTAAACGATGTGTGAAAGCGAAATAATAGAAGGACTGAGTTCTTACGAAGTTTCCGCGGTTTATAAGTTCACTCGCAAAGTTGAAGGTATTATAAAGCCTACTGGTGTTATGCTAATATCATTCAACAGTTATTCACTTCCAAACAAAATAAACATCGCATGGAGGATGACCTCTGTGCGACCGTACGTGTCTAATCCAATGCGCTGCAGGTCATGTCAGAAATTGGGTCATACGCAAAAACATTGTAAAGGCTCCCCAACATGCGAAATTTGCAATTTTCCTTCTCCACACGATAATGACTGCATCCGAGTTATGTGTGCGAATTGTTCTGGCGAGCATCGCTCTACTGACTATACGTGTCCAAATTATATGCAAACCAAAGAAATTTTAAAAATAAAGACACTAGAAAAATGCAGTATGCACGAAGCCCTCAAAAAGTATAGAGAAAATACTTCCCTCCCTTCCCTCAATGCTAGCTTTGCACATGTGCTTCAACCTACAAAAGAGGTATCCTCTGTAACCACCACACCAACAAAAATTTCAACCATAAACAATTCCACAAAATCCAAAAATACTCATAGAACTGCCGACAATGACTTGCCTAGTACATCAAAACAAAACGCAGAGGTCACCTCTGCACCCAACTCATCAATAAAATCTTTAACTAGCAAAAATCACTCACCAAACGCCAACAATAAGCATATTTCCATCAACAAGCCTACATCGATCAGTTCAGACTACAACAACGTCTCACATTCAGCTAAAAATATCAGCGACAACTGTACCCAACAAGACTCTTTCATTTCTAACTTAAACAACTCTTTAAACTCGCTTAATAAATATACTGACTTCAAAAATACTACTAGCAACACTACTGTGCAATCTAATCCACCTAATCACGAAAATCTCTTTCCAACAACAAGCATTTCCAACGATAACCAATACTCTACTGAACAAATAGAAATTGACTCTGAATAAATACGCTTAGCTTTTACTCTCTTTTGAACTAGTACTCAATTGGTGACACTCAGCTTCAACTGACTGCTCATACGAGTTGAAATTCTAGCTCTCTTCTGTTTCCCTTTTTCTTTTTTCCCTACATATGTAGATCTTATGATTCCAATATTGCAATGGAATTTAAACGGCTACACTAATAATTACAATGAGCTTCAATTATTAATACAAGATCATACCCCAGCTATTATACTCTTAAATGAAACTCACATCTCTTTCAACTGGTCGGTTTTTTCTCCTAAGCAGTACTTTGGCATGTTTCACAATCTTCCACATATTAGCACATGTAAGAGAGGCATTGCGATTCTCATAGGAAGAGATATTACACAAAATTAATGCCATTCAATCCAATTTGCTGGCTATGTCGATCGAAATTATCTTAGTTAAAAAAAATCACCATTATATGCACCTACATATATTGCACCAGACGAACAATTTACCAGTACAGACATCCTGCAATTAATCAACCAAGCTTCTACTCCTTTAATTTTCGCTGGTGATTTTAATACATGGAGTCCACTTTGGAGCTCTCCAATAGCCAACAAGAGGGGCAAATGCATTGAAAATGCTTTACTTTCCTCTAACTTAATATGTTTGAATAACGGATCCGCGACACACTCCACTTTCTCCCATGTAGATCTTACAATGTGCACCGACACACTTGCCACAGAGTGCGAATGGAGTATACTCGATCACCTGCATGGAAGCGATCACTTCCCCATTGTACTAAAATTGCACCTAGGTTCAACAACTAAAAACCACAAAATAAATAAGGTATTCAAAACTGATTACGCTGATTGGGAGAAGTTTCAGACACATTGCGAGATAAATGGTAATAATACCCCAATATCTGACAACCCTAACCAAGAAAGTGCGAGTTTAACAAAAATTATTCGTTCAACAGCGAATGTTAGCATTCCTCATACAAAGCCAACAGCAAGTTCAAAGAGCGTTCCTTGGTGGAATAAAGAAATCGCTGAATTGCGGGCAAAAAACAGACAGCTTGGTATGAATACAAACGGGCTCGATCACTAGTCAACTTAATATCTTTTAGGAAAGCCAATGCTCTTTTCCGTTGTTCCGCGAAACAGGCCAAGCGTAAATGTTTTCAGGATTTCACAAGCAAAATAAATCCTTCGTCTAGTCCTAAGTTAATATGGAACGCTTTAAAAAAACTTTCTGGAGTGCCTAGAAATCTAACCATTCAATGCGTAAAGGGGCCAACAGTTTTGGTAACCAATCCATCCGAAATTTCCGAGTTATTTACAAACCACTATTCTGAAACAAGCTCAGATATTTCATTCAGCACACAGTTTCAAACCTCTAAAACCACCACACTGTCCGACACTTCCTACTCTGTCTCCCCTCTTTCTTTTTCTGCTAGACAAATAGATACCAGCATTTCACAGTCTGAGTTCGAGTTCGTTGCATCTACCGTCAAGGGTAAGTCCCCGGGGCAAGATAAAATTTCTTATCCAATTAACAGACATATGCCGAAAAGTCTCAAGCTCCGATTGGTAAAGCTTTATAACAAAAGTTTCAACACTGGTGTCTACCCCCAATTTTGGAAAACGTCCTGTGTTATGCCAATACTTAAACCATACAAATCCTCCGATGAACTTGCTAACTATAGGCCACTTTCCCTCCTTCCGTGTATGGGCAAAATTTTGGAAAAGATCGTGGCAAACCGCTTGATGTGGTATGCTCAGCGAAACAAGTTCATATCAGCGAATCAAGTCGCCTACAAAAAAGGTCAAGGCACGTTAGATGCTTTATTCCAACTAGACTACTTCATTACTAACGCTTTGTCCAGCAAAAACCACGTGTCCGTACTATCTCTGGACTTTCACAGAGCTTTCGACAAAATTGGAGCCCATATTATTATTCGACAACTTAGAAAATGGAAAATAGGCCAGAATATGATATGTTTTATTACTAACTTTCTCACAAACAGAAAACTCAAAGTCAACGTAAATGGTTTTCTTTCTTCAACACTCCCGCTTTCTAATGGTACGCCGCAAGGCTCACCTCTTTCAGCCTTCCTTTTTATCATTGCTTTCGATGATATTAGTAGGATGATAAAAAATTACAGAGGAGTTGAGCACCAGATCTATGCTGACGATGTTCTAATCTACACAAAAGTCTCTGACGTTAATTTAGCTCAATCCTTATTTACTAATATACTGGTGCTTCACTTTCTTTAGACAAAACACATATCCTTCATGTATGTAGGAAGCAAAATTGCAACGGTATTTCACTTACCCAAAACCAAACTAACATCGAATGTAAAACACAGCTGAAAATACTAGGATTAATTTTTGACTCTAAGTGTAACTTTAATGCTCACTGTAAATATGTCAGAATCTCATTAATGACACGATTAAATATTGTTAAATATCTCTCGTCTAAGCATTCATTTATTCATCCGAACACACTAGTCAATGTTGTCAGAGCTTTGCTAACTTCAAAAATATATTATGGGCTCCCCATCTATGGCAATTGCTCCAAAAGCAGTATCAACCTTTTAAATACACCATACCATTGCGCAATACGGCGAAGTCTCCGGGCCTTTCCAACCTCGCCAATAAAAACGATAATGGCTGAATCTGGTTTACCAACTATTCAAAATAAAATTATAGATTCTTCGCTCCAAATTTTTGCGAAAACGGCTGAGAACACCAACCCATTACTAAATACAACTATCACCCATGCCACGAAAAAAAGAAAAATTCCAAGAATACAATCGGCTATTTCGAGATGCTTAAGTTTCGCTGAAGAAAATAATATTTTACGTAACGCAACATGCAAATTCACCACTCGACATCCTCACTGTCTGATCAATGATAAAATCCCACAGAATAAGCTTATGTTTTTGTCCAAGCAAAACACACCAAACGGAGTCTTTCAACAAACCTTTGCTGAACTGGAATCTAATTATACAAATAATGGCTGGAAGTTATTGTTTGCGGATGGCTCCAAGTCCATACGCGGACATAAACCCAGCCAGAAATCGAATAATCTACTCGTCAACAGTTTCAACTAGCGCAATGAAGACATATACTCGATTAAGGATTGGACACACTATCATAACACACGCCCACTTACTATCGGACAGTTCCTGTTTCAGACTTCCCGACTACTGTAGTGTATTCCAGGCTGAGGTTGCAGCCATCAAGGTAGCAGCTGATTTGCTGCTACGGAGTGCATCCACCTTCAGAGAAGTGACTATCCACTCAGATAGTAGGGCGGCTATATTGGCCCTGAACTCATTCGTAGTGCGTTCAGGGTTGGTCGAAGAATGTCTAACGTCGTTAGCTGTAGCAGCTAGAGTTTTTGTGATTAGACTGGTGTGGGTACCGGGCCATAGCGGAATTGCAGGCAATTGCAAAGCTGATGAGTTAGCAAGGAAAGGTACCCTAGAATCATTATCGGTAGAATGGGAACGGATCGGTGCTCCTGTTTCTTCTTGTGGTCTACTACTAGATGGTTGGGCCACGCAGATGCTCGTCCACGCTGGGCCAGCACCGGCAACTGTGCGGTTGCTAAAGCCTTCTGGCCCAGAATAGATCGTCGGAGATCCAATGAACTCTTGGCCCTCAGTAAGGCTAACCTCTCATTGTTAGTGGGTCTTTTAACAGGCCACTGTCCTATTGGCCTACATGCGGTAAGAATGGGAATCTTACCGGATGCCGACTGCAGAAACTGTTTAGAAGAAGATGCGGTAGAAACAAGCCAGCACTTCCTACTTGACTGTCCCGCTTTTGGGAGGTCAAGACTCAGACACTTGGGGACGCATACCTTTGGACACCCCACCGAACTGGCGGGTGTTGAAGTTAAGCGTCTGTGTAACTTTGTATTGGCTACAAAGCGTTTCGCCAACCTTTAAGTCTGAACACGGGAGTTCCTTTTCATTGGCATCACAAAGGACTAACTGTTAGTCTACGTGAGATCTTTGTTCAGCCATCTTACCTAACCTAACCTAACCTAACCTACTATCGGGTAAAAGCTCATCCATTTGCCCCCTTTGCGATGACACCGCTTCTATCAAACACTTACTCACACTCTGTCCGATGCTTCACTCAACAGCCCACAACTCTGGCAACATTGATCTCATAAAACTACTAAGTGAACCTTCAGAAAAAAACGTTATGATTGTATATAGACTCTTAAAAACCAACGATTTGTTAAAACATATTTAAGCAACTTACATCTTTACTAACCCTTAGCAAATAGAACTTTTTACCTAGTTATAATTACAAGGCGGCTGAAGGCCTCGTAGCCAGTGCTGCGTTTATGTATTTATATAATAAAACTCTTTTTGTTATATGAATTATTATAAATAAATAAATAAATAAACGCAATTAGATGAACTTAATTTTAATTTTTTTTTAAAATGTCTCCCACATTAGTAAATCATTTGTATGAATTTTAATATTGCATACTCTTAATTATTACACATTGCCACGCTGTATAATATTTGGGTGCAGCCGAACCTTGTCTTTATTCACATGTTTTATAATAACCTCGATATATTTCTAATGTTTCAATATATACATATGTATGTACAAGTACATTAGGATTAAATGTTATTTTATCTAATTTTCATAGAAGTTTTTTAATAACTGTTACACTGAAACGCTCCTGCACTGAAGTAAGTAACATTCCTTTATATATTAGAATTGGTAAAGATTAGGGAATGTTACAGTTATTTCCTCATAAACAAATTAAGGCAAAAAAAAATTAAGTTTAATAATTATTTTTAAATTAATATTTTATCCTAACAAAATAATCCTTATATTTTAATTTTTATTTACGATTACAAAATTAGAGTAATTTGACTCTTAACTTTAATTTATTTTTTACAGAATAACCCAGCGGGATATGGTAGACATTGGTAAGCGAGCAAGGTAAACGATGCTGCATGATTGTATCGCTTACTCCGACCGATGCAAATTAACACGGCGATGTCCTACGAAAAGTAACAGATCACCCCTTTCGCTTACCATAGGAACGAAGAATTCTTCGATGCCAAAGTTAACGGAGAATACTTCTATGCCAAGATCAATAGTAGAATAGAAAAAATTGCATATTAATTTCGCTTTATTTATGAAAATACATGTATGAAATTCGTTATGAAAATAAGTATTTAAGAAAATAAGTATGTATTATGGTTTTCTTTTAATTTTGTGGCTGAGTCTCTTTCCATTTTTTTTTCCAAGCAACGAGACTTGAAGAAACGCCTTTGGCGAGTTTGATACTTTTTTGAATTTGATGAATATACTCCGATTCGGTGAAGCCTTCAACTTTCACACATTCTACAAAAAAGTTGAAAGAGTATGTTTATAAATTTGAAGATTTGACGAAATAATGAAAAAATTTACTTATAAATTTTATTTCCTCAATTTGTATTTGTCGTTTTTCATGTACTTACTTGTAAATATGAACACAGTAGAATTTAGCCGCATAGCTACTTTTATGAATTACCTGGTATCAAAGAATTCTACATAGAATTTTCTTCGGAGCATTCTTCAAAGAAAAATGTAAGCGGGGAACCATTATTCCACATAGCTTACCTTTATGCATTACATGTGATTAATTTTGTTGCCAAAAATTTGCAAACAAAGTACTATTCACTTTCCCGATGGTTAAATAAAAATGCTCACGTATTTACAGTGTACAATAGTTTAACGTTTATTTAGACCTTATGAATAATATAATGTTCTATTTGGAGTTCGAATACACGTATACGGAGCGGGGAGGATGTCAACCGAACCGCTTAGAGATCGGAGGAGGTGAGGTTTTAATAATCCCAGAAAGCTGCTCACAGCGCAGTATAGAGCGGAAAATATAAACCGAAAGTAATGTTTACGCGGCGCAGTGGTAAATCGAAATGTGAGTCGAAGTGTTGATGTGGCGAATGTTGGTAGCGAATGATCTTGAACCTGCTCAGCGGACCATCCTTTATGTTTGGTGAGTTGATGTAGAAGCGTGGTGAGTTGTGTTGTGTGGTAATATGTGTGTTATGGTGTCATCGACTGTGGTATATTAGCTGTATCTTACTAGGATGGGCCAGTTTTTCCCGGGGAGAGTGGGTGGACGCGTAACTCATTTAAACAACATGGTATCGAAGAATTCTACATAGAATTTTCTTCGAAGCATTCTTCAAAGAAAAATGTAAGCGGTGAACCATTATCCCGCTGGGAATAGTTATGCAGTGAGTTTTAAATAACTCTTACGCAATAAGAGTTGAAAGTAAACTTTTTCTTTTGCCTTGACAAATTGTATTCTCGCGTTATTACAAATAAAATAAAATATATGAAATAAATGAAAAAAATCAAATATCAAAAGTTTTTGACATATTTGTGTACTGTTCGAAAAATCAAAAATTTCCACATATATCCGAACTTTCCTTCACACTTATTTTTTTAGTCAAAATTTATCCAATAACTGTTATTTTCTGTTCCTGTTGAAGATAATTATAATTTATACTCGTTAAGCCTTACCTTTTAATGGTTGCGGATCTGATATATCCGCTCCGTTTATTATAACGTTGTTGGCTGTATTCGAGTTATCATCCATTTTGCTTGAAACATTGCCTGAAATTCCTACAATACCGTTTCCAGGTATACATAGTTGTCAAACTTGTAGATATACGCGTAGGAGTTCCAAGTTATCGTTTCGAAGAGCGCTGACAACGCTCGACACACTAGAAGCAGAAGCATAAGTATTCCCAAGTGCAGTTCGAATTTGGGATGTTGTAACCACTCGATGTACTGTGTACATCATATGCCCTGAAGAGACTGTAGTAGCCAAGGTTTCTCCACCAGAATCAATTTTGATATCTGAAGAAAAGGCATCGCAATTATTATTGGTCTGATTCGCATAATATTGGGTTTGAGTAGATGCTGCGATTAGCCCTTTCTTACTTTCATATCTTTCGTCACAGTTAAATACTTCTTTGATACAGTCAAAAAGTCTATTCGACATGCAAATTGATTTTTGATTGAGTTGCACTGAATTTCGAACTGCTTGATTTTGATTGAACACTTGTGTACTCAGTATATTGTGGAGCATCCTCCACTGCGAAAATTAAAACCAAAACAAAACAAAAATATCCGTTTAATACACTTCGTTTTTTTTTCATTTTATTTAAGTAACTAAATTTATATGTCACAAATTAATTAGAAATAAAATATTAAAGAGTAAGGCGGTGACACTCAAAATTCGGGAAACGGTGCAGGCGATCAAGTTGACGCGGATCGTGGGTGATTTGAATAATCGTGGGAGAGTAGCGTGATGTACGTATGAAAACGAATGCGTATCAGCGATGAGTAATCCACGAATTGTGTCCGCTTTTCCTTTTGCCCATCCTTTTTGTTGAGTAGGTTGAATGATGTAGAAGTGTGGTGAGTTGTGTTGAGTGGTAATATATTAGTATAGTGTCATCAGATATGTTGTATTGAGCAGTATTTTATCAGTGTGTGCCAGTTTTTTCCGGGTAGAGTGGGTGGATGATTAACTCATTTAAACATCCTGGGCCCCCTAGGCGAATATTTTGCCTAGTATTATGTATAAGCCGATACATGTAATTCGGCTTACTGTTGGTGGAGTAGCCGAGGGTACAGAATTTTACCTGTAAGTTTGTATATTGTGTAAGCAGTGGTGCTTTAGGTAGTAATTTTCTTTTACGTGTTTTTACGACTTATTATTATAGTAAAAAATTGTTTATTTTTTTTATTGTAGTAACGGTTATTGTTTGGTGTTCACATGAGCTATGAGCGTTCTGCAGCATCCTACATCACATCATCACACAACACATCACGTCACGTCACAACACCTCATCACACAACAGCTCACAGCATACCCCAATACACACACACGCATCAAACACCGATCATTATTACAACACTGCAACACAACAACCATACGATTATCAACGAGACGACTCGTAATGTCAGCTAATATTCACCACCCAAACCATCAAAAGGGATTGATTCGACCGGGATTGCTCTCTTACCGATTCATCCGTAAAGTAAGACAGTCGTGCGCGAAATTCAGCTTTATTAGTTTTCGTATTAACCGCAACCATCACCGCAATTTCTTTTTTTATCAAAATCGCCAAGTGACGTGAAGCACCGAGCTCGACATCAGTGTCCAACATTAGAATATAGTTAAATACACCGAGTTGTATACAAAGAAAATAAGATTCTACTGTGAAATAATAAAGTGAAGTAAATATTTTATAACGTGTGAAAACCAGTGCTTTTTATTTTCCAACTCATAGGTATACTATAGAAAGTAAGTATACCAGTGCCACACGTTACTCAATGGTCCTTCGAGACTTTCAGAAAGGGACCTAAGCAAAAAAATAAAGCAAAAATTTCAATAACTTCCTGGTGCAAGTGCGCCAGTGCAGTGTTGAAGCACAAAATTCATAAAAGAAAATAAAACAAAACCTTTAAGTGAACATACTATGACAAAGTTAAAGTGAACAAACTCATATGTTACAGTTGAAAAAAAAAGGAAACGGGAAACAGAAAGTAACGTGAAAATATAAGTACATAAAAGAAATTTAAATATAATAAAAATAGAAAGTGACGTGCAAAGATACATAAAAGAAATTGAAACATAAAGTGAAAAAAAAACCTACTAACATCAAAACGGGCGCGGCAATAATACAACAAAGTTTGGCAAAATTAAACCTAAAATCAGAAACGGGCGCGAAATAAACTAAAAACCCAAGCAACAAAACCAAACCCTACTAACATCAAAAACGGGCGCGGTAAAATTATAAAGTTCAACAAACATACAAACATTAAAACTATAGCAGCAAACAGGCGATAGCATATACACAAATCACAATTAGCATAAATAGCAATTGTCACGGGAAACTACACCAACAAACAACAAAGTCAAAGGCAGCAAATCATCAGGGACAGCGCTGGACGTACATAAGAGGAAAAGGAACTGAAAGAAACACAAAAAAGAGTAAAGGTTCAATGACCCAAAACTCTTGGCGGAAATAAAAGTGAGTCCATTCCAAATTTACTTTGATATATAAAAATATATAAATTCAAATTTTATTTACTTATATATGTATGTATGTTAAGGTACAGTTTTGACGGTATTTCGGGACACCGTTAACTGTTCTTAACAGTTCGATATATGTATATCTACAAAAAAATAATAACTGCAAAAAAGTACGGTACCCGCTTTTTGCTTAGCTTGTGTCGTTAGGTACCCCATTATAATTTCAAAAAAAAAAAATCCTAAGTCAAGTATATAATAATAATTCTTGCGATACCCCTTGGGCTATAAATAAAAGCAACAAGCAGGATCGCTCAAACTCTAAGCAAAAGCGGAAGACACGAAAAGAAAACGAAATATATACATACATATATAAAAAAGAAAACATACATATATATAAGCATATTCCCCTAAAATTGCAAGTCTTCCGTTTAATATACAGATGTACATGTTTACATATATGCATACACAATCATATGGTACATACATACATAACATAATTTAGCATAAAGCTAGAACACATAATAATACCAAATAATACCAAACTACCTGCTTGGATGTTAAAATCGCTTAGAGCATTCAAGCAAAGGTAGGTAATAAAAAAAAAAGAATAAAGAAATAATAGAGAAAAAAAGGCATTATATTTATGTATGTACCTATGTGCCGGTAAACCTATGCATCTCCCGTGCGACATACATCAACTCATATACATAATTATAGATATATAAACATACATACATACGAGTATATTATTTATTTCAATTTTCTAGTTCTATTTTCTAATAATAGTTCACATTTGAACTACGAGCAAAACTAAACAAAAGCAAACATATAAAGCATATGCATATGCAAACATATGATAATAAATGAGACATACAAACAATTTTGCGTATTGTGTTTTTCTTTCGCGTTCTTAATTCGTTTGCAGATACAAATATACAAATAAGCACGAGTGAACTGAAGATACTTTGATACACTTCAAAAAATTTTCAGTCACATTAAAAAAAAAAAAATATCGAACTTTTTCAAAAAAAAAAAAAAGAATTAATCTTTGCGGTAGCGAAACGAAAATTTGATCACATTATATATTTTACAAAAACATATATATTTTTACAAAAATAAATCTTCTATTAACAAAATTTTTAATTTATACTTTTTCTATTTGACTACATTGCTGTAGCGATATTAATTTTGAAACAATTATTTAGTTGACAAAACTTTAAGCTAAAAGCTTCAAACTCTATTCAAATTAATGCAATCTGACAAATCAAGAGAGGTTAAGCCAAAAACACCTCTATCATTAAAAATTCCTAAAATGGCTGATGAAGATAAGCCACAAGGCACACCTGCAGAAGCTACACGCTCAAAGCAGAAAAAGATCAGACAATATCTAGATTCATCACTGAAAGTAACAGTTTTATAAGATATTGTACAAGATTCCAAGCTTCCCCTATTACTGACAACACAGAATCAGTTTTAAATATAAAACTAGAAAGTGTGAACAATATCTGGGCTCGCCTTCTGGCAGCGTACGATACAGTACTATATCCTCTTTGAAGTTGATCGCCTTGTCGTGGCGAAGGGGCTTAAGTAAGAGTAAAGTGTGCATCCCAAAGGAAACGCACTCTAATCTTACGAACTAAAAGGGACACTTCATAATTTCCCACAATAGTGATATGGATGAATAAACCCTAGGTTTTACGCCCATCTCCTATTGTGGAATTATGAGGATACCCGAACCAACACCACCCTAAGCCAAGGTGTCGAGGTACCCGCGCCAAGGGCTGAATGGTCAGCGGGGGGTAATAAATATCTGATCGCGAACGGTCCCCTCCGATGCCCGGGCGAGGTCGGAGGTATAAATAGCTTTCTCTCCGTATACCGGCTCTGCGGACGAGTGACCAACCCTTTCCGGCTTACTCGTGGGACCAAAACATGAACGTAACCAACAACAACAACAACTACAACAACAACCATGACGACAACAGCGATGACTACGGACATGAGTTACAGGAATGCTATTACGGAATCCGAGGAGGACGAACTGCTTGCCTCCAGCCAGGAGACAAGTAGGAGTACTACCGGACGTACCAACCAAAGTACACCGGTAGATACAGCAGAGAAAACATCAAATTTAAGGAAGGAGGCGTCCACCTCCAAGGCTGCCATGAGCACCAACCAAAGTGCACTGGCAAAAGAGAGCAAAAAGAAACGCAAAAAATCCCAGAATCAGAAAAACCGGTACCAGAGGGCGGTCTTCATATTAGGGAAGATAGCCAAAGACCAGGCATCCGGTACCCCAGTTGATGAGACTGAAACAAAGCGCCTCAAATCTATTGTAGAGGAATATGAAAGCTACCTGAAAAGGAAGCAATCACAACTTCAAGAAGAGAGCAAACGAGAGAGCACTTCTCACAAGAGAAATCGCTCCACCATAGAAGTTCCCGGAACTCAGCCCAAAAAACCGAGGAGGAGTGAGGGTGAACACAGCAGCACAACAACGGCAAGGCATTTCTGCGATGTAGCCAGGGATAGCCTGCAGGTGGCCATTATAGATGGGAAATACTCCTCTCCGAGCACTATTCAGGAGAGATGGGTGGAGATCGACGTCAGATTGTCGAGTATGGTGCTAAGCTATGTACTCGACAATTCTGCGGGTCCTCACCCGGAGTTTGCCTCCTCTGAGACCCTCAGGGGCTACCGGGTCATCAAGTGCGCGGACCAGGCCTCGCTGGATTTCCTGACGGGTAGTGTTGCTAAAATTAGCAACGCCTTTGTAGGCCTCCAATTGAGGCTTATACCCGCCAGGGATATTCCAAAGAGGCCTCGGGCTCGCATTTGGTTACCCCCACTAGAGGAGCCAGGCGAAAAACTCCTGAGGTGCATTAAGCTGCAGAACCAATCTATACCTGGTATAGATGAGTGGCAGCTTATAAAGGAGGAAAAACCGAACAAAGCAAGCAAGCCAATACTAGTGGCCATTTGCGATGAGTCCATTGAGGCTCTGAAGAAGACTGACAACAAAATCAGCTTCGGAATACGCAAGGCAAGACTAAAAATCTTCCAAGGCGACAAAGCGGCTGACGAAGACGACACGGAAGAGGTCGACGACGCCAGCCAGTTGCTAAGGAATGTGAGCATTGAAGAACCCCGAGATGCCCAAAAACAATAACTCGAAGAGTGCTACGTGAACAAGGGGGGCATCGACATCAGCCTAATACAGGAGCCCTGGGTCAATGAAGATACCATAAAAGGGCTAAACAGCAGCAACTATAACCTGTTGTACACACGGAACAGAGGTAGACCTAGGGCATGCATTCTTATCAATAAAAGTATAAAGGCATTTCTTTGTCCTAATTACAGCACAGCAGATATCACAGTGGTAAAGGTGGAACAGAAGGAAAAGCCCTTCTTCTTGGTCTCGGCCTACTTGGCCCATGACGAAGACATACCACCGGCGCCACTCACCAGGCTGGTAGCGGAGAACAAGAAGGATGATGTCCTAATAGGGTGTGATGCAAATGCAAAGCACACCGTATGGGGTAGCTCCAGTATAAACACCAGAGGTGAGTCACTCTTGCAGTATATTTTGAATAGTAATCTAAGTAAATCTCATCGGTTCTTTATTTGAAACGTTAGATTGGTTCATGACATTTACTTTTTGAAGATAATTTCATTTAAATGTTGACCGCGGCTGCGTCTTAGGTGGTCCATTCGGAAAGTCCAATTTTGGGCAACTTTTTCGAGCATTTCGGCCGGAATAGCCCGAATTTCTTCGGAAATGTTGTCTTCCAAAGCTGGAATAGTTGCTGGCTTATTTCTGTAGACTTTAGACTTGACGTAGCCCCACAAAAAATAGTCTAAAGGCGTTAAATCGCATGATCTTGGTGGCCAACTTACGGGTCCATTTCTTGAGATGAATTGTTGTCCGAAGTTTTCCCTCAAAATGGCCATAGAATCGCGAGCTGTGTGGCATGTAGCGCCATCTTGTTGAAACCACATGTCAACCAAGTTCAGTTCTTCCATTTTTGGCAACAAAAAGTTTGTTAGCATCGAACGATAGCGATCGCCATTCACCGTAACGTTGCGTCCAACAGCATCTTTGAAAAAATACGGTCCAATGATTCCACCAGCGTACAAACCACACCAAACAGTGCATTTTTCGGGATGCATGGGCAGTTCTTGAACGGCTTCTGGTTGCTCTTCACCCCAAATGCGGCAATTTTGCTTATTTACGTAGCCATTCAACCAGAAATGAGCCTCATCGCTGAACAAAATTTGTCGATAAACACATTTCGAACCGAACACTGATTTTGGTAATAAAATTCAATGATTTGCAAGCGTTGCTCGTTAGTAAGTCTATTCATGATGAAATGTCAAAGCATACTGAGCATCTTTCTCTTTGACACCATGTCTGAAATCCCACGTGATCTGTCAAATACTAATGCATGAAAATCCTAACCTCAAAAAAATCACCCGTTATATGCAACAAGGGCGATAAGCCGACTTTTTTCTTCCCAAGCTCGGATAGGTTTGCGGGGTGGGAGGAAGTTCTTGACCTCACGCTATCAACAGACACAGACAGTCTCGTTGTGGATAACTGGAGGGTATCCCATGAGCCTTCCATGTCGGATCACTCCTGGATACTCTTCAGCATCCGCGAGAGGTACAGTGTGCCTCTCACATACCGGAACCCTAGAAGAACGGCATGGGGAAAATTTACCATTATAGCAACAAAATGCCTCGAAAAGGGAGGCAATAAGAGTATCAGAAATCCCGAGGAACTAGATTCAGAAGTAGAGAAGTTGGAAAAAATCTTAATCACAACTTTTAACAAAACTACTCCACTAACAGTTTTGAAAAAGAGAAAGTCCCTTCCTTGGTGGAACAGTGAACTCAAGAATTTGAGAACACAACTAAGGAAAGCTTTCAATGAGAGTTTTAGAACCAACATTTGGCAGCCATATAAAGACATTATGAAGGAATACAAAAAAGCAGTCATGAAAGCTAAAAATGGCTCATGGCGATCTTTCTGCACATCGATAGAAAGCTGCAGAGAAGCCGCTAGGCTGAGTTAAATGCTATTCAAAGACCATATTAATACTGCCTACATTAGGGCGGAGGGGAGTGATTGGACCTCCTCAGTAAGAGAGTCTCCGGAGGTACTAATCACAACACACTTCCCCGGGAGTCAGCAAACACCTTCAACGAGGGTTCAACTAGAACCACTGGTGAACGCAGCTGACTATCGAAGCCAAATAGTTGACAAAATGAAAATCAAATATGCCATAAGTAGTTTTGCACCATTTAAAGCGGGAGGTCCTGACGGGATTATGCCCATAATGCAGCAAAAACTGGTAGAAACAATGGTTCTAAGGCTTGAAAATATATACAAAGCGAGCATTCAACTATCTTACATCCCAAGAAGTTGGAAAAGGGGCAAAGTTGTGTTTCTTCCGAAACCAGGCAGAAGAACACACGAGAATGCCAAGGATTTTAGACCTATAAGCCTTACCTCATATATATCTGAAGGTACTAGAAAGGCTAATCGATCTACACATAAGAACAATAATGGCGGGGAAGTTATCGAAGTCCCAACATGCGTACATAAAGGGCCGATCAACCGAAACCGCCCTTCACGAGGTGATAAGTGTGATTGAAAAATCACTACACCACAAACAATACACCATGGCTGCTTTTCTAGACATAGATGGCGCCTTCAATAACATAGAAATAAATACGATAATTAATTCTCTGGCGCATGGGGGCATAGATGACACTGTGTGCAGATGGATACTATCGATGCTCGAGAATAGGAAGATTATAGCTTCAAACGGCGCTGCAACACAAACAAGTTATGTGAGTAGAGGGACGCCTCAAGGGGGGGTCCTCTCTCCGCTTCTATGGGTTGTAGCGCTGAACGAAATACTCCTCCAACTAAACGGTGGAGGAGTGAAAGCAGTAGCGTATGCAGAAGATATAGTGTTGTTGGTATCAGGTTTGTTTCCTTCAACAGTCAGCGAGATTATGGAAAGAGCACTTCGTAGGTTAAACCTATGGGCTAAAAGCAATGGTCTAGGAGTTAACCCGAACAAAACAGAACTAATGCTATTCACAGGCAGAACCAAAATACCTCAGTTTCAACTTCCAGTACTAAACTACACAACACTCACCCTATCCCCAACAGCTAAATACTTGGGGGTGGTGATTGACTTTCCTGGAAAATAAACATAGGAAAAAGAATAAACAAAGCATACATGGCCTACTATACTTGTAAGAAAATCGTCACCAAGAATTGGGGCCTCAAACCAAGTATAATCATGTGGATGTACACGGCGGTCATAAGACCCATACTCACATATGGAGCTCTGGTATGGTGGCCAGCGCTAAACAAACAATACAACATTAGAAAATTAAATGGAATACAAAGAGCAGCATGTGCGGGTGTTACGGGCGCAATCAGGTCATGTCCAACTGATGCGCTCAATGTGATCCTGCATCAACTACCAATGGACATTTTTATTCAAAAAACAGCTGCTATTGCGGCGATAAGAATAAAAGAATTGGGAGGTTGGAATCAGCAGAACTACGGACATAGTGTAATTCTAAACAAGCTCACTATTAATAAATCAGACTACATTCTCCCAAAGCTGGATTTCAATAGACACTTCCAGATGAGGATACCATCTAGACGAGAATGGAGAAGAGGTCCAATAGCAGAGGAGAATACCACCTCAGTCTATACCGACGGGTCCAAAATGGACTGCGGAGTGGGCACGGGGGTATTCTCCGCTGATCTGGGCATATCTCTCTCTATACGTCTACCGAACTCGGCTAGCATCTTCCAAGCCCGCTAGGATCGATCAAAGGAGAGATCAATAGACAATTTCAACAATTTCAACAATTTCAACTAGTTGCAAATAACAGATGGAAAAAGATTACAAAATGCGCCATAACTAAACAATTATGTCCAACATATGACAGGAAAAGAACCAACGACTTATTAAATAGGTCAAGAAGAAGTATTTACAGAATAACAGCTACCACAACGGGGCACTGGTAATTTGGGGAACATGCGTCCAAAATGGGTATGCCCCACAACGACATCTGCCGTGGCTGCGGAGTAGCAGGGAACAAGGAAACAATCTTCCACTTTCTCTGCGAATGCCCAGCTCTAGTACAGATCCGACACAAAGCACTCGGAATCCACCAAGCACCAAATCTTGAATGGGTTTCCACCAAAAGCATATCGGACATAAGTAGTTTCATTGAAACCTCAAAATGGTTTGAGAGAATAGGTGAAACGTAATAGCAGACACAGGAGGTTTCTACGAATAGTGTATCAAAATGGCACATCAGTGCTAATTGAGCCCGATAGGGCTGCACTCCTACCTACCTACCTACCTACTAGATATTGACGACGCAGAACTCCCAGAAAACGCAAAAGCTTCGACGACAGCCAAGTGTGATAACTGCCGCGATCAGTATGAATTAACAAAGGGAATGATAACTGAACAAATAAGTTTAGTAAGGCCAAGTAGAGCCACTACTCCCCCTCCCAGAGTAGTTACAACACCAAAAGAAGACCTAGATAAAGGCATGTATCTAAAAGTACCAAAAGGGAAAGCAGGAGGTATCGTCAAGCGATTCGCTTTAAATTACGAAAATTTTCAGTTGGCTTGGGAAGCACTAGTCGAAAGATACGAAAATGGAAGGGTTATGATAGAAAACCCAATAAAAACATTATTACATCTACCAAAAA
The DNA here is from genome assembly GCF_023373825.1 of Bactrocera dorsalis. NCBI lineage: Eukaryota > Metazoa > Arthropoda > Insecta > Diptera > Tephritidae > Bactrocera > Bactrocera dorsalis. The sequence continues at coordinate 60,830,637 of NC_064304.1, read as the reverse complement.
TTCAAAAAGAAACCAGCTAGGAATTTCAAAATTTATACTCGATAGTGACTAATTGCATATCAGTGTTAAAAACACAAAATATCTCCACAGAATCGTGGGACCCCATCATAGTAACTATTTGTGCAGAAACACTCCCTGATGCTGCGTTACTACGATGGGAACAATCACTTGTTAAAAGAAAAAAAAAACGCCCACATGGGAGCAAATGAAAGCATTCCTCACTGCTCAATACGAGATAGCTGAGCGAATTGACAACAAAAATATAAATCTAAAAAGTCATCAAAATGACTCAAGTAAAAACTTGTTCAAACCTCAAGCCAGCAACAATAAGCAATACAATAGACACGTTAATAAAAGTCACACTTTCGTGTCAAACCAAACTAATAAATGGCAACCAGTATGTGAAATTTGTAAAGGAGGTCATAACATAAGATCTTGCGAGAAATTTAAAAAACTTTCCGTTTCTGACTGGAACAATCTTGTCAGACAACATAAACTTTGCATCAACTGTCTGTCTGTCTCATACGACAAAAGACTGTGAAAGCAAATTTAATTGTGTGTACTGTCAACGAAGACATCACTCACTGCTTCATGTTACGAACTTTCAAAATATGAAGCAAAATCAATTTCATAAAACCACCGGGTTAGTCACTCCAACCAAAAGTGATAATCCCAAAATCTCAAATCCCGAAAAAAGGGAAGAACAACCCTGTTGCTCTAAAGCAGCAAAAATTCAAGGGCTTCATTCAGAAAATGAAAGCAAAATTCTTTTACCCACTGCGGTCATCACCATAGCACATAAGGGTGATTTATTCAAACTAAGAGCACTAATAGATCAAGGATCTCAAAGATCCTTTATATCATCAAAAGCTCAAAATCGGCTCAAATTGCCAATAAAACATTCAAATTTCCAAATCTCGGGAATGGGCAGAAGAATTATCCAAAATTCGAACAAAATATGCCCAATTACCACAGTATCTCCAAATGCGGATATGAGAATAGATGCACAAGCCATTGTTCTAACGCAACTTACAAATTTGCTTCCAAGCTATGAAGTAAATAAAATACACAGAGAAAAATGCTCACACCTCAAATTTGCAGATCCCAATTGTCATACTCCATCACAAATCGACATATTATTGGGCAGTGACTTAATACCTCAAATAATTCTTGAAGGTATAGAGAAAATCTCCAATAAATTGTTAGCCCAAAATACGATCTTTGGGTGGATTATAAGTGGCCAAGTCCCTAAAAAAATCAATTCTTTCACCACACAAGTGGAAAATATCTCAAACGAATTTTTAAACAATCAACTTAAAAAAATTTGGGAAATAGAAGAATTACCCCAAATTACCCAGCTTTCAGAAGAAGACCAGGCATGTGAAGCCTAGTAGTCCACAACAACAAGAATGGAACACGGTCGTTATGTTGTGCGACTACCATTCAAACCAACTTTTCCTGAAACCGTAGCTCTAGGCTACTCTAGAACATCAGCAGTACAGCAATTTCTAAGCCTGGAAAAAAGCCTGATAAAGAAAAGTGAGCTTAAATCGGCATACGATAATGTGATGGACGAATATCTTGACCTCAATCATATGGAAGGAGCTGTACCATATGAAAGGTATCTAAAGGTAGATATTTATCTTTTTATCTGCCACATCATGGGGTAATAAGACCTGATAAAATTACAACAAAGGTAAGAGTGGTTTTCAATGCCTCAAAGTGTACGAGCTCAGGCAAATCACTCAATGATGTACTATACACAGGGCCAACATTACAACCTGATCTCATGTTGCTAATTCTAAATTGGCGAATGTTTAAATACGTTTTCAATGGGGATAAAGAAAAAATGTACAGACAAATTCTAGTACGTAGTGTATAGTCTTCCGCAAATCGAGTAATAGTCCAATCAGCGACAATAAACTTAAAACCGTCACCTTTGGCATCAATTGCGCACCCTATTTGGCGATCAGGACACTGCATGAAGTGGCAAAAACAAATGCAACAAATTTGCCTTTAGCATCTTCTGTGTTGCAAACACAAACATACGTGGACGACATACTATCAGGCAGCCACAGTATCGCATTAGCATGCGAATCACTATCGCAAGTGATCAAAGCATTAAATTCAGCAGGTTTCCCTCTAAAGAAAATTACTTCAAATCACCCTGATATAATAAAAGACATTAAAAAAGAAGACTTATTAGATACAGACTTCCTTAAATTTGAAAAGGCTAGTACAACTAAAACTCTAGGAATTCAATGGAATGCGATAACAGATTAATTCTCATATACAATTGAGTCAATATCTGCAATGTCCGCCATTACAAAACGCCAAGTACTTTCCTCGGTGGCAAAACTTTTCGACCCCGCAGGATAGCTTTCGCCAATAATGATTCAAGCAAAAATCCTCATTCAAGAATTGTGGCAAGATGGCACTGAATGGGATGAACAGGTAAAACCTTACGTTTAGCGAAATGGGTTCAATTTGCTAACAATTTACATACTATATCTGAAATTCGAATCCCTCGATGGGTAAATTTCACTCCTAACATTAACGCGGAATTACACGGTTTCTGTGATGCCTCTGAAAAGGCGTATTGCGCAACAGTGTACGTACGCACTCAGTACGATAATAAAATATCTTCACACCTCCTGGTAGCCAAAGCCAAAGTTGCACTTTTGAAGACACTCAGTCTGCCACGGCTTGAACTGAATGGTGCTCTTCTGTTAGCAAAATTAATTTCAATTATCCAAACCCATCTCAAATTAAACGATCATAAAATGTATCTTTGATCAGACTCAGAGATAGTTTTAGCATGGTTAGAAAGACCACCCTATTGCTGGAAGACCTATGTATCTAACCGAATATCCCAAATTGTAAACTTAGTTGGCCCAGCAAAATGGCAACATGTTGCAAGTGCAGATAATCCAGCGGATCTTGGGACATGAGGTTGCAAGCCACTGCACCTCACCATCACTACACTCTGGTGGAATGGTCCAACATGGCTAACAGAATCACAAGAATTCTGGCCAAAGTCTCCAGCTCATAATATAATACCGCCAGAAAGTCGGAAAGTTGAAAATTTTCATATCACTCCAGAAGAGGATGATATTCTCCATCGATTTTCGTCATTTGCTAAAGCACTAAGAGTAGTCGCTTACATGCACAAATTCATTCAAAGACTTAAACTAAAAATGAAAGGGGCACCAAATGATACTTGCGTGCAACTAACGCATTCCGACTTGAAACATGCTAAGGTCAGTCTAATATTATATACACAAACTCGCTATTTCAGCAAAGAGAAATCAAAGTTGCTCGAAAAGCGACCTCTCGAAAAGGGAAGCTCACTTCTCGTCTTAAATCCATTCATAGATTCTAAGGGATTAATAAGGGCAAATGGAAGATTGGCGAACTCCAGCTTTAGTTATATCGAACGACATCCCATCATTATTCCAGAGAAATCCCGTTTTACTTACCTATTTCTAGCATATCTGCACCATCTTACACTGCATGGTGAGCATCGCTTGATGCAACAAATGGTCCGTCAAGAATTTTATATACCGCGACTAAAGCCACAAATCAAAAGGACGATTTTCATGTGTAAACCATGTACCATGTACAAACACAAAATGCGTACCCAGATCATGGTAGCTTTACCACCTGAACGCTGCAACTATGCTCTACCCTTTACCATCACTGGGGTTGATTTTGCTGGAACTTTCCAGATAAAGGCCTCCATGTTAAGGTCTTCTTCATTTAGAAAAGGGTATGTGGCTGTCTTTGTATGTTTTACGACAAAGGCAGTACACCTCGAGCTTTGTTCAGATCTGACTACTGCGGCTTTTCTTGCAGCATTTGTACGCTTTGTCGGACGACGCGGATTTCCTTCAAAAGTAATGAGCGATAATAGGAAAAAGTTTGTCGGAGCCCAAAGAGCAAGAGAGAAGGAGTTTATAAACTTCATGAAAGAAGTCTCCCCTGACATAGTTAACAAATATGCACCCCAAGGGATCGATTGGCAATTTATACCTCCATGTTCTCCACACATGGGCGGACTTAGGGAATCAGCAGTAAAAAGCTTTAAGTCCCATTTAAAGAAAACGGCTGGTAATCATAAATTCAATTATGAGGAGTTTACTACACTACTCACTCGTATCGAAGCCGTATATCACCCCTCTCGCAAGATCCCTCCGATTTCACAGCTCTTACACCTGGACACTTCCTCAGAGGAGCTCCTCTTCTTGCCCTACCTGAGACAGAAGGAGACTCACTCAGTTTAATAAATCGATGGGAAAGAATCAAGATTCTCCATCAGGAATTAAGCCACAGATGGAAGGAAGACTATCTCAAAGATCTCCATAAGAGATATCGATGAAAAATGGCCCAGAAAGAAGCCAATGCAGGAGAATGCGTCATCATACAGGACGAATGCCTTCCTCCAACAGAATGGCGGCTAGGCCGCATTGAAAAGGTTCATCGAGGGTCAGATGGTCACATAAGAGTAGTCGATGTTCGAACACAAACCGGCATATTAACTCGACCAGTCACCAAACTGTGTTTTCCTCCAAACAGCGAAGAACACTTTCAACCTAAACCGCAAAATAACTCGCAAAATTAATCGAAAAATAATAAATCAATTCCGCTAATTCCAAATTAACACTCGTTATAATCCGTACACAAAAAATAAATTCAAACAAGCGCGTTGAAGATCAACTTATTATACATACATATGTATAGATATGTTGCTACAATAACAGCATTCTAATATTATAAACAAAATCAATTTAATACAATTTTATATTCCCATAGAAATGGACGTAGAGGAGACCCAAACCACCTCCAACACCATAAGGTCCGAAATCGCTATACCCAAAGCGTCGGCTGCACCCGTTGCCGCTCCAAGGACCAGGGTTATGCGACCTCCGCCATCCGCCGAAGCAGTCAGGGAGATGAGAGAAGAGCAGCTATTGGAGCCACAGGGGCCCCCATGTTGCAGCCTGTGCCATCGCCCACACGCCCTGAAACGATGTACCATTTTTAAGAGCATGAAGCCCGCTCAACGACAACAGGTTGCAAGAGCCCATGGGCATTGCATGACCTGCCTCGCAGATGACCACGCCGCCATAGAGTGCTGGGCTGACGGCGCCTGTCAATATTGCCAGAGGCCCCATCACACTCTATTTCATCGGTTTCCCACACGAGCCAATTACACCAACTCCCGTAGCAGACCACGCAGCGATCCTATCCGGCGACGACGACGCTTCCAACCAACCACAAGACGTACACGGCCATCTCCGCCATGCCACGCCCATCGCCAGCAACAACGACGCTCAACAGGGTTGAGCGCTGTACTCAGTACACTACAACGGCTGCAACGGCTCCTAGCCGATTAATTCGCCTAGGGGGGCCGGGATGTTCACATGAGCTATGAGCGTTCTGCAGCATCCCACATCACATCACCACACATCACATCACGTCACGTCACAACACCTCATCACACAACAGCTCACAGCATACCCCAATACACACACACGCATCAAACACCGATCATTACTACAACACTGCAACACAACAACCATACGATTATCAACGAGACGACTCGTAATGTCAGCTAATATTCACCACCCAAACCATCAAAAGGGATTGATTCGACCGGGTAACTCCATGCCTGTCCAGATATGGTCCAGATATGGTCAGGATGGGTACTCCTTAGCCCTGGAGTTAGGACTGTGACAATAGAGGGATCTTGCGAAATAATGGCCGTGAATGGAGAACGGCTTCGATTGGTGGAGTAGATAATTTTTTATATTTAATTTGAAGCTTTGTATAGCTGATTTTCATAACTCACCCATATGAGTAGCGTTTGGATAGATGCGATAAGAGCAACCTCTGCTTTTTGTAAGGGTAGGTGCGTCACTTCATCGCATTGGTACTATGGTGATCCCTTAACTTTTTTTTTGAGATTTTATTTATTTTTGAAAATTTATGAAAAGATTTTTCGACTTTTTGATACAATGTTATATTTTATGTTTTAGTGCGTATGCACTAATTTGCCGTTTAATGGCCCGCCACCGCTCTAGGATTTGTTCAAAATTGTTTTTTTTTTTTCATTATTGGTGAAAGCCATCCTGCGGGGCCGAAAAGTGCTATTTGTTTTTAATATAAGGACTTTCAGAGGTAACTCTGACTTTGTGTTTTATATTAATTTGTGGAGTATTGGAAAATTGTGGCTCTGGTGGTAGTCGTACGACGTACCGGCTATTATTTGATCGAGTAGTTGTGGCTTTCGAGTAGCGCTTACAATACTGATCTTTTATAGATTTGTTTGTTATTGGAAGCATCTTTAACTTTTGCAATTTCCTTAATTGTGAATTAAAGTATGTGTTCTCAAATTGAGTTGGTATGGTGTTAACTGGTTCTGCAACTAGTTCACTTTGTGTTTCGCTGTGCAGCGTTTGAACTTTTTGTGCGTTTGAGCAAGTTTTAGAATTGTGGACTTCGGGATTTGCTGTTGCAATTAAGCCCATGGTTCTTTTTATGTAAGCGATTCTTTGGGATGAGATAGGATATCTGCTGTAATGAAGCATTGAATGGTGTCTTTTATGACAATATAAGCAGTTAAATGTGCCTTTGCAATTTTTAAGATTATGTGTATGGGACAAGCAGTTTGTACAGAGTCTTTTTGATCTGGAAAAGTTGGTCCTTTCGTTAATGTTTAATTTTTTAAACTTCTCGCAAGTTTTAAGCTTATGCCCTCTTGTCCATAGTTCACATGACGTATGTTTTCTTTGTTCGGATGTGAAAGATTGTGTTTTGTTAAAAATTATGTTTGATTTGTTTTTGCTTCTAGCTTGGGGCTATTAAAGCTTACATTGAGGTCGTGTTTAATGTTTTTATTTTTTATTATTTTTTCTTCAAACCTTTCCGCAATTTCATATTGGGTGGTGGGAAAATCTTTCATTTGATGCCACGTTGGACACTTCTTCAGTGATGAGAGCGATTGCTCCCACAAAAGTAACGATTTTTCTGGTAATGCGGCGGTGCATATATTTACCAGAATAGGGTCTCAGCTTTCTGTGGGGATATTTAGTGTCGATAGGACCGACAGACAATTAGAAACAGTGGATTCTAGTTTGATGAATCCTACACATGTTTCCTTCTTAATTTTTGGCAAGTTCATTAGTGTCGTTACTTGTTTATCGACCACTATTCTTTCGTTTTCATATCTAGCTTTTAGAGCTTCCCAAGCCAAGTTGAAATTATCGTCATTAAGAACGAACTGTTTTACTATGACGCCTGCTTGACCTTTGGTCTTGTATCGGAGGTGATACAATTTTTGTGCTTTTGATAGTTCTGGGTGGTTGATGTAAACGGGTGTAAATATGTCCGGGAAGGACGGCCATTTTTCATAACCTCCATAAAATGTTTCTGTGTCACATGCGGACACCTCGAGGTGGATGCCTGAGCTTGCCTTTTGAGTGTCTATTTGTGGCAGCTCTATTCTACTGTGAGGAGTAGGTGCAATTGCTTTAGTTGATCGGAGATCATAGCTTTTGTTTCTTCGTACAGGTCTAAGCAGTTTTCGTATCTTACGAAAGCCGAAGATTTGAAATTGTGTGTATCTGAATCGTCACAGTCTATAATGGCGTCATGAGCCGCTTGGAGGCGGGTTCAAAAATTTTTAATATTTTGATTTCTAATAACGATTCAGAGTTTTCATGAATCGGTGAAGCGGCAAATCTAGTGCTGTATCTTAATAAACTGTCACTTTTTGAAATAAATTTAGCAACCTGTTTTGAGCGTGTAGCTCCAGGTGTGTTTCATTTGTGTCGTCATTAACCATTTTTGTATTTATTTTTTAATAATATATGTCGGTATATAGGCACACCCTAATACCGGGCTTGTATGTACTTGTTTTTGTAGGTACTTATGTTTTGTGCAATTGAGAGCTCGTTGAAGAGATCAATGCATATATACTTATGTTTATATGTTAATAAGCAATTAATATGAGTTCTAATATGTATGCTTGTAAAAAATATATTTGCACCAGGTAGAGATGCTTAGGGAGGATGGAGTCATGTGTAGAAGTTCACGCAAGTGAGGAAAGTTCTCTGATCGCCATTTACTTGGGAGTGGCCAGAAACAATTCTTTTACATATGACTCAAGCAGCTCATGACTTCCGGCCTTTGAGCAAGTATCCTCTGGGTAGCCTACGAACATCCCTTTAAAGGCGAGCTAAAGTGAGAAGGCGAAATATCCCCTACTTAGGGTTGTGCGCTGTAAAAAAACACCCTCGATGAAAATCAACAATCAGCCTCGGATGAGAGACCCCTCTATTGATGACGACCATGGCAAACGAAATAAGGACAACGAATTGAGGGCATGCACCTGGAATGTCCGGTCGCTTAATTGGGAAGGTGCCGCTGCCCAGCTGGTTGATGTCCTCGTGAAAATAAAGGCCGACATCACCGCCGTTCAAGAAATGCGATGGACGGGACAAGGCCAGAGACGAGTATATCCTTGTGACATTTACTGCAGTGGCCATATAAAGGAGCGCAATTTTGGTGTTGGATTCGTGGTGGGAGAGAGACTCCTTCACCGAGTACCATCATTCACTCCGGAGAATGAATGTCTAGCCACAATCCGCATCAAAGCGAGGTTCTTCAACATATCGCTGATTTGCGCCCACGCCCCGACGGATGAGGAGGACGATGTGACCAAAGATGCCTTTTATGAGTGCTTGGAGCGCACTTATGAGAGATGCCCCGGTCGGTAAATTTAGCCTCCACGAGGAAGCATCCCCAAATGGGTTGAGGCTGATCGACTTCGCCAGGGCCCGAAATATGGTTATCCACCAATCAGATCGATCTTGTTGTAATAGACGGAAGACACGTCTCCAGTGTTTTAGATGTGCGTGTGCTCCGAGGTCCTAACATCGACTAGGGCTACTATATTGTTGCAGGCAAGATTTGCACCCGCCTTTGTGCAGCAAAAAACGCACGCCAAAAAACACAAGGAAGGTTAGACGTCGAGAAGCTGCAATCACAACAGACAGCCGAACGATTCTCTACTCGGCTTGCACTCCTGCTCTCTGAGAGCACTCGTCAACAACTCGGTATAAGGGAACTGTGGGACGGCATTTCAAACTCCTTACGTACAGCTGCAACCGAAACCATTGGTTTTCGGAAAGTGCAAAAGAACAGCAGGTACGACGAGAAGTGCCGTTTTGCAGCGGAGAGAAAACAGGCTGCCTACCTCGCAACGTTACGATCGACCACAACACGTGCGGGATGGGATAGATACCGGTGTTGAAGAGGGAAGCGAGACACATTTGTAGACAGAAAAGAAAGAGGCTGAAATGCGTGAGTACGAAGAGCTTGATAAGCTGGCCGACAGGGGTAATGCCCGAAAATTCTACGAAAAAATGCGGCGACTTAGAGAAGGTTTCAAGACCGGAGCATACTCTTGTAGAACCCCCCAAGGTGATCTAGCCACCGATGCCCAGAGCATACTTAAATTATGGAGGGAACACTTCTCCAGCCTGCTGAATGGCTGTGAAAGCATAACGCCAGGAGGAGGCAGATTCCCCAATCGATGACAATAGAGCAGACATTCCATTGACGACCATGAAAAATTTCGAATAATTACTACCCGTCTGGAGAACAACAAAGCTATTAAAACACAGCGGCGAAGAACTGATAAGGAGCATGCATCAGCTTCTTCGTAAAATAAGGTCGGACGTAAGTATGCCCAACGATTGGAATTTAAGTATGCCCTGCCCAATCCAAAAAAAAATGGACACCCCACAATCTGCGCCAACTACCGTGGGATAAGTTTCCTAAACATCGCATATAAGGTTCTATCAAGTGTATTGTGGGAAAGTTAAAGCCCAACGTCAACGAACTGATTGGACCTTATCAGTGTTGCTTTAGATTTGAAAAATCATACACACCACCTCTTCGTCGATTTCAAATCTGCTTTTAACAGCACGAAAAGGAGCTGCCTTTATGCCATGACAACATCTGACGAGTCGACGTTGCGTGTTTTCGAGAGAAAAGTTCTACGAAAGATTTATAGTCCTTTGCGCATTGGCCACGGCGAATATCGCATTTGATGGAACGATCAGCTGTATGAGATATACGACGACATCGACATAGTTTAGCGAATTAAAAGACATCGGCTACGCTGCTAGGTCATGTCGTCCGGATGGACGAAAACACTCCAGCTCTGAAAGTATTCGACGCAGTATCCGTGGGGGGAAGCAGTGAAAGAGGAGTGAAGAAGAACCTGGGTTTGCTTGGAATCTTTGCTTAGTTATGGCATTTTAAAAGTTTTAATACGCTTTTATTAGCTTCACTTCTAAGTTTGCTTCTTCGTTTGTAACTTTCTTCAGTGGTACTGAAGCTTAGAATATTTGAGCTCACCAAAAAGATGGCCATAAAAGTATGCAACGTTTAATTAATTCCAAGCAAAGCTATGTTTATAATAGAAGTTATGTGGTAAAAATTCAGATGCTTACGATCAAAACGCCACATTGAATTTAGTGGTTTCCACTTTTGTGAAACTATTTTAAACTTATTTGAAAAATTTGTTCCGAAGAGTGTTTTTGCTCAAAAAAAGAGTTTTCATTTAAGGTTTTCGAAAGAATTATGTAAATTAAAAAATAGAAAATCTCGTGCTTTTAAATTTAAAAAAAAAACTGGTTTAGTTGCTGACTATTCAAAATATTCTAAATTGCGTCGACAATTTGCTAAACTTAACAAAATATCTTATAATAATTATATAAATAAAGTAAAATATAATATTATACGTAATCAAAAATTGTTCTATGGTTTCGTCAACTCCAAACACTAATTTTCCGTCAGCTATGAAATACAAGTCTAGTAAATACCTAAACTTTTTGAAGCAATTATAACAGACGACATAACCTTCCGGATCTCTCCACTAATTCTGGTCTCAGCACAGTTTTCTTAAAGGGAAATCTACAATAACCAATTTGCCCAGTTTGCTTGAATTTGTATCACATGTATCAACGGGCTTTAGGGAGAATAAGAATACAGATGTTATATACACAGATTTTAGTAAAGCTTTTGATAAAGTATCCCATTCAATTCTTTTGAAAAAACTTGATCTTCTTGGCTTTTAACCAATACATATTTATAAAAGGGGTTGCTTCTTATCTTAGTAATAGAATTCAACAAGTCATATTTAACGATACTTTTTCTGACATAATCAGTGTTCCTTCAGGCGTTCCTCAAGGTTGCCATATTGGTCCAATTCTGTTCTTGTTATTTATCATTGGCATATCATCAGTTATTAAGTTTTCAAAAGTTTTGTTATATGCTGACAATGTAAAACTTTTTAAAACGTATACTTCAAACAGCGAAAGATGTCAGTTGCAAACAGACTTAAACAACCTAGTTTCTTGGTGTGATAGAAATGGCATGCCATTGAACCTTAAAAAATGTAAAACGATGTGCTTTTCACGTAGAGCTGTAGATCCTACTTCATAAGCAATACAAAACTTTAGGTTGGAGCAATTAAGCAGTTTCGTTGATTGGGGGTAACTATGGACCCCAAACTCAATTTTAATCTTCACGCATCTACCAGGGTTTTTAAAGCTAAAGGCGCTCTTAGTTTTGTTAAACGTTGGTCTAAAGAATTTGGAGATCCGCTTACCACAAAAATTCTTTTTACATCTCTGGTGAGACCTATATTAGAGTACGCATCTGTGGTTTGGAACCCTAGTCCGTTCAAAAACAATTTTTACTTTTTGTCTTAAGTCATTTGCATTTGGATTCCAGTTTCAATCTTCTCCTTTAGCAGCTTGAGATTGCAACGCTTAAAACTCTCTTGCCTTTTATGACTCGGCTAATTCCAATCGTTCGCGGATAGCGCCCCTCGCGTCGGTTGGGTGGGAGGAGGGTAATCGTTGGGTATTATTATTAAACACCTCTGAAAAAGAACTGCTATGAAAACTCCTTTTATACTCTTGCAACTAGTTGCTACACTGTATTATATGTAGTTTTGTTCACCTAACGGTTGTACGTATCACCTAAAACTAATCGAAATAGATATGGGGTTACAAATACATACTTACATATATAAATGATTAGGATGACGAGAAAAGTTGAAATCCGGTTTATTGTCTGTCTGCCCGTCCATCCGTACGTGCAAGCTGTAACTTGAGTAAAAATTGAGATATCGCCATGAAACTCCGTATGTGCGTTCCTTAGTACAAAAAAAGTTCGAGTTCGTAGATGTGCATAATCGGAATACCCCCAAGCCCACAAATCGCCATTAACCGAAAACATGTAATGTGTCAGCACTGCTAAGCACTAAATTTAAACATAAAGCTGTAACTTGGTGCAGAGGATCCCCGAGACAAAGGGCACTTGAGAGCAAAAATTTTTTGAAAAGTGGGCGTGGCTCGCCCTATAACAAGTTTAATGCACATATCTCCTAAACCACTTACGCTATTAGATCCTAATTTTCTGAGTACAAAGTTTATAAGAATTTCTGCCGACAGTGTGAAAGTGGTTGAAATCGGAGGATAATCCCCACATGACGATACTGTTAAAAATTACTAAAAACGCGATAAATCAATAACTGAATACAACAGAGACATTCAATTTTAATGTCCAGATTGTATGAGAGAGTGTTACCGAAACCGGTGTGAAAATTGAACAATGTCTGGACAATATGTGTTGTATAAGGGTATAGGGCGTATTCCACTACTAACTAAATTATTAATTTAAATTTCGCACGAAAAACAATTTTTCACATCAAAATAATCATTAGTGTTTAGATACGCTTGTCTTTCTGAAATCATTAAGTGCATTCGGCGATTTTATAGATGACAAAAAATCCTTCCGTGGTCCAAGGTCCCAGAATTTACTGAGAACACTTTCATCATCTACGGATACATACATATGTTGGCGAACAACAATTCGGCAAAGTTATCGAGGTATATATAGCTGTCTTTGTTCCTGCTGGAACAGTTGCCGACGTTCGTCCTGATTTCCCTGCTGTATCAGCAATTTCAGAAAACGAGCATCTCTCCAAATGGTAAATTAGGAAAAGCGAAAGAAACTCATGGTGCACTTTAAGTCCTGCAATCTTGTAATCAGTTAAAATAAGCTTTGGACTACTGTCAACTCCTTGAATTGTTACTTTTATATTTACACACATGGATGTATAAAAATATTAAACCGAAGATGAACGGCTTTGAACAAATATAAATAAATACTAAATTAACTCTACGTTTTTTTTTATATAGAAATATTCCTTTTATTGCCACTTACATTCAATTTCTGTGTTGATAATTGAAGCAACATTAAGGAAAGTGCGGCAACGTAGTATTTTTTTGTTTTTTTCTCCTCTTTCGCACAACAAAATAATTTTGAAATAATTGAGAAACCAGTTATTGTCTTCCACACAGCCTGCTACTCGACTAACGATGGGCCCGATTAACGATCAGCTGTTATATAATTTTATTTGCCGTTACGAGTAATAAATTTTTTCTAATTTTCTAAAATGGAAAACAACGCATTTGAATGCGATTTTATTACATATTTGTATATTCGTAATATTCAACTGTTGAAGTCAGTACAATCTAGTTACGAGTGAGCACTGACTTTATTTAAAAACACAAAAAAACGAAACTTTTTAATTTTCAGCATTTGCGAAGACTGCAACTATTCCTTAGGAAAAGCACATATGTATATTGAGCTTTTTTTCGCGGAAATACAACGGTATAATTTCGCGAAATTTCAATACTCGAGTATTTTAAATACCAGTATTTTTCATTTTATAAGCGCTAAGTAGAATTATAAAGTTTGTACAGTCGAATCCGTTTATTATGACATCGAAAGGAATTGACAAACACGTCATAATAAGCGGACGTCATACAAAGCGTATTATGAAATGAAAAACTTTTTTATGTAAATATGTACATACATATGTACTTAAGTATTTTAATACAGAAACATAGTAATTAAATATATATACATACGTATTAAATCAAAATCAAAATTGCAAGTAATCAGCACATTATAACACATACAAGTGTATTTTTTACTGTAAGTAATCTGTAATTTTTGTCTGCTTTTGTTTTTTCATTTTATTGTAAAAACAGTCTCTAATACTATTGTGTATAGAAGACATAGCTATGGTCAAATTATCATTTTCAATATTGCTGTGAACAAATCGTGATAATAATTCTGCAGCTTTTAATGCCTCTTCTGCGGTAGGTAATGGTTCTTCCTCGCACTAATGTTCTGTACGATATTTTCATCGGTGGGTTCTTCGGATGTGAGGAGAGCGCTATCGATGTCAACATAATCTTCCCACATTTCCGGTGCTGCAAAAGAATCTGAATTTAGGTTTCGTGACCACAAAGATAAAGGAATGTCATCTTCTTCATCGAATTCATGTTCTGATATTTGAATAGGTAAACCGTCGTTGCTTTCAATGAATCCTGCATGTTTGAAACAGTTACGAATGGTACTTTGTGAAATTTTATTCCAGGCATCATTAACCATCAGAATTGCATCTAGCACCGTTATTTTTGTAGAAGAGTTGTGTTCATTAGCATCAAGACAGTTAATCATTTTGAGCACAAGGTTCTTCTAAAATTTGTTTTGAGTGATCGTATTATTCCCTGATCCATTGGCTGTAGTACTGCTGTTGTATTCAGCGGAAGAAAAGCAAGTGTTATAGACTTTAAATCAGTAACATTTGGATGCGCTGGGCAATTATCAACCAGCAATAGAATCTTTTTCTTCTTCTTCACCAAATCACGATCCCAATCACGAAGCCATTTTTCAAAAAGTTCTGACGTCATCCAAGCTTTGCGATTGTTAGCATAATCGACAGGTAATGATTTGACACTTCTAAAACATCTTGGTTTTTGTGACTTTCCAATAATGAGCAATTTCTTTTTCTCTGTTCCACTCATATTAGCTGCTACCATGACAGTTATTCTATCTTTCGACAACTTACCTCCACTACAATTTTCACCTTTAAATTTTAAAGTTTTATCCGGCATTAATTTGTAAAAAAACCAGTTTCATCAGCATTAAATATCTGATCATCAGAAAATTGTCTTCGTAAATTCGGCCACACAGATAGCAACCAGTTTGTTGTTGAATTTTGATCAACAGACGAAGATTCACCGACAATTTTTCCCGCCACAATGTTATGTCGAACTTTAAAACGACTGATCCAGCTTGCAGAACAATTAAAGTCGAGAATACCAAAACGCGCGGCAAAACCATTTGCTTTTTCCTGTAGCATAGGACCGCTGACAGGTATTCCTTTGTTTCTCATATTTTTAAACCACTGAATTAATGCTTGATCAACATTTTCTTGTCGTGATTTTCGAAGCCTTTTCGGTTTCAAAACATTTGAATTGAACGATTGCTTAATGCGGTTCTTGTTTTTAAAAATCATTGAGATTGTCGAATGACCGACGCCAAATTCCTTTGCGAGACATGAGTTAGATTCTCCATTTTCTAATCTGCATATTATTGCACCTTTCTCCTCAATTGTAAATGCTTTACGTCGTTGTGATGACATTTTTTCACAGTAACTGTATAAGATTCCAAATCAAACCTATCGCCACGACTTTATTTTTGACATTAACTGAAATCCGCAAGAAGCGGCAATTATAAGTCTGCTTGTTCAGTAAGCACATGTACAAAAACTATTAGGATTCCGGGAATAGAGCATATGCTAGAGGTGTGCATATGTACAGTAGGCAGCAGTCAGCGTCGCTAACATATGTATGCACATACAGAAAATAAGATGAAATAACGGTACAATCAGGCGACATTTGTCCCATAGGCGTAGCGTATGCAAACTTAGATGGGGGATTATACCCCATACAATATCTCAATCTTGAACAGTAACAAACAAAAAACAATGCGTGACCTTCAAGCGTCCATTACTCACTGAGACTTAAAACAAAAACGAGCCACGTGCCGAACGGCGTAGGGAATCAACGAACATTGCCGGAGGTGTAAAAATCATGTCAGTCATTCTAACCGGACATAATTTATTAAAAATGGGTCATAATAAGCGACATGTCACTGTAAGGGAAGTCATAATATCCGACTCTTTTATGAAGAATTTTATACGAAAACCAAACTTCGTAGTGTTATTACGTCATAGTAACCAGTTGGTCAATATAGGCGGAGTCATAATAAACGGATTCTACTGTATATTGTGAAAATTGATTTTTAGAAAAATGAAAAAAATTGCTGTCTCTATTAAGAAAGCTGTGTTTCGATGGTTAAATGAAAGGCTCTCATATCAGCAAGTTGCAAATTTAACCGAAATTTCTTCTGGTTCTTTGAAAAATATTGCAAGTAGTCATGAAACGACTAAATCCAATCGAGAACATGTGTATATATTATAACTACGCAGGAGACATTAAATTTTACTCCCGCGATGGTATGAGTGGGCTTTATGAGAGCTGGTATGACAATAGCACGATGGGCGTGGCACTGCCCACTTTTTGGTAAATCAAATATCTCTGAACCCGACCAGTCGATTTCGACGAAATTTAATGTGTAGCAATGAATATTACAGAACGTCTTTTACTCATAACAGTGTATCTCTGTGCCTAAAATTTGCAAAATCTCATCGGTTCTTTATTTGAAACGTTAGATTGGTTCATGACATTTACTTTTTGAAGATAATTTCATTTAAATGTTGACCGCGGCTGCGTCTTAGGTGGTCCATTCGGAAAGTCCAATTTTGGGCAACTTTTTCGAGCATTTCGGCCGGAATAGCCCGAATTTCTTCGGAAATGTTGTCTTCCAAAGCTGGAATAGTTGCTGGCTTATTTCTGTAGACTTTAGACTTGACGTAGCCCCACAAAAAATAGTCTAAAGGCGTTAAATCGCATGATCTTGGTGGCCAACTTACGGGTCCATTTCTTGAGATGAATTGTTGTCCGAAGTTTTCCCTCAAAATGGCCATAGAATCGCGAGCTGTGTGGCATGTAGCGCCATCTTGTTGAAACCACATGTCAACCAAGTTCAGTTCTTCCATTTTTGGCAACAAAAAGTTTGTTAGCATCGAACGATAGCGATCGCCATTCACCGTAACGTTGCGTCCAACAGCATCTTTGAAAAAATACGGTCCAATGATTCCACCAGCGTACAAACCACACCAAACAGTGCATTTTTCGGGATGCATGGGCAGTTCTTGAACGGCTTCTGGTTGCTCTTCACCCCAAATGCGGCAATTTTGCTTATTTACGTAGCCATTCAACCAGAAATGAGCCTCATCGCTGAACAAAATTTGTCGATAAAAAAGCGGATTTTCTGCCAACTTTTCTAGGGCCCATTCACTGAAAATTCGACGTTGTGGCAGATCGTTCGGCTTCAGTTCTTGCACGAGCTGTATTTTATACGGTTTTACACCAAGATCTTTGCGTAAAATCTTCCATGTGGTCGAATAACACAAACCCAATTGCTGCGAACGGCGACGAATCGACATTTCACGGTCTTCAGCCACACTCTCAGAAACAGACGCAATATTCTCTTCTGTACGCACTGTACGCATTCGTGTGGTTGGTTTAATGTCCAATAAAGTAAACTGAGTGCGAAACTTGGTCACAATCGCATTAATTGTTTGCTCACTTGGTCGATTATGTAGACCATAAATCGGACGTAAAGCGCGAAACACATTTCGAACCGAACACTGATTTTGGTAATAAAATTCAATGATTTGCAAGCGTTGCTCGTTAGTAAGTCTGAAATCCCACGTGATCTGTCAAATACTAATGCATGAAAACCCTAACCTCAAAAAAATCACCCGTTATATACAATTGGACGAAAACTAAACCTATCCACCATATAACTAGTACCAGGATTTTCGAACATCCGGCTGACTTTGGTCCTTATCATTGGTGATTTTGTGTGAGGTACCTTAATGAAACCCAAGCAACATTTTTGTAGTATGTGGCATAATAACACGGGTCAACACAAAATTTGACTATAACTTTAAAGCAGTAAATTTCCATGTTTTAGGACGTAATTAGACGAAAAAATATATGCCATGAAAAAGATTTTTTTATTTTTATTTAGGAAACCGCTTTAACGATAGTATAGTTATATAATAATTATTACTATAACTTTTATAAAAGCAAACTTTATACGAAAAAAACGTATTTTCTTATTGTTTTTGTCCATAATTAATCAGAAAATCATAAAATAAACTTTAGGACGAAGAATGAAACTTTTTTGTAGAGTCGAGTAATAGTTAATAGATAAAATCGGGTCGATACTACCCCATGTTTTACTTATAATACTTATCGTTTTTCTAACAAACCTTATCATGTTTTACTTATAATACTTATCGTTTTTCTAACAAACCTTATGATGAATATGTCGGTCAGTGTATCAGTTATATAAAATATATGATTTATAAATTTGCTTAGAATTCCATCCTTTGGCTGACGTAAATTTTAAGGTATTTCCCTGGCTTTAATTCTTGCAAGTTGCAAGAGTATAAAATGCTCGTTTGCACCCAGAACTCAGCCCCTCCTTACTTGTTATTTTTAATTTTTATTATAAGACATGTAATTGAGATCACTGCATACAATTCGTTTTTTCGACCTTCGCCATACTGTGAACGTTTTAAAGCAGACGTTTTAATGAAACAACGTAAAGATCCTTAACTATTGTTCTCCTTTTTGAAAAGAATTCATTACGCAGTCAATTTGCCACTTTCTTTGTGAACTCTAACACAATCCAGATACAAAATACTTAGAACCCATAAGGCACCAAACATAAAAGACTGTATTGTGAGCAAGAAAACATCAGCCTGAATTGGATCAATGTCCATAGTTATAGTATAAAGATGTGGTTTGCCATTATGTTTTAAAAATGATTTTCAAGAAGAAAATTTTCATCACTTTTTGCAGCATTTGTGGTTGTATGTCTGCAAAGCGCGCCAAATATTCCCTTTCAAGGCGTCAATCGCCTCGGAATTTCCGGCGTAGACAGCGAATCATATAACCCCAAAACATATAATCAAGCGGTGCTAAGCCGCACGATCTTGGAGGTCACACCATAGGCCTACGAACCGAACCATTACTATGGCATTTACTACAGTGGTCAGATAAAGGAGCGCAAGTTTGGTGTGGAATTCGTGATGGGAGAGAGACTTCGTCGCCAAGTACTATCATTCACTCCGGTGAATGAACGTCTAGCCACAATCCGCATCAAAGCGAGGTTCTTCAAAATATCGCTGATTTGCGCCCGCGCCCAGACGGATGAGAAGGAGGATGTGAATAAAGATGCCTTTTATGAGTGCTTGTAGAGCACTTATGAGAGATGCCCCGCCACGATGTCAAAATCGTGCTTGGCGACTTTAACGCAAGGGTGGGCAAAGAAGGTATCTTCAGCACTACGGTCGGTAAATTCAGCCTCCACGAGGAAACTTCCCCAAATGGGTTGAGGCTGATCGACTTCGCCGGGGCCCGAAATATGGTTATCTATAGTACTAGATTTCAGCATAAGAAGATTCATCAAGCTACCTGGCTGTCTCCGGAACGAAAAACTACCAACCAGATCGATCATGTTGTGATAGACGGAAGACACGTCTCCAGTGTTTTAGATGTGCGTGCGCTCTGAGGTCCTAACATCGACTCGGAACACTATCTTGTTGCAGCCAAGATTCGCACCCGCCTCTGTGCAGTAAACAACGCACGCCAACAAACACAAGGAAGGTTCGACGTCGAGAAACTGCAATCACAACAGTCAGCCGAACGATTTTCTACTCGGCTTGCACTCCTGCTTTCTGAGAGCACTCGTCAACAACGTACAGTTTGAATCGAAGACATTGGTTTTCGGAAAATGTAAAAGAACAGCTGGTCGATGGATAGATACCGAGAGTTGAAGAGGGAAGCGAGACGCATTTGCAGACGGAAAAAGATAGAGGCCGAAACGCGTGAGTACAAAGAGCTTGATAAGCTGGCCGACAGAGGCAATGCTCGAAAAGTCTTAGAAAAAATGCGGCGGCTTACAGAAGGTTTCAAGACCGGAGCTTACTCTTGTAGAACCCCCAAAGCTGATCTAGTCACCGATGCCCAGAGCATACTTAAATTATGGAGGGAACACTTCTCCAGCCTGCTGAATGGCAGTGAACACATAGCATCAGGAGAAGGCGAACCCGATACCCCAATCGATGACGATGGAGCAGACGTTCCATTGACCGATCATGAAGAAGTTCGAATAGCAATTGCCCGCCTGAAAAACAACAAAGCGGCAGGGGCCGATGGATTGCCGGCCGAGCTATTCAAACACGGCGGCGAAGAACTGATAAGGAGCATGCATCAACTTCTTTGTAAAATATGGTCGGACGAAAGCATGCCCAACGATTGGAATTTAAGTGTGCTGTGCCCAATCCATAAAAAGGGAGACCTCACAATCTGCACCAAATACCGTGGGATTAGCCTCCTTAACATCGCATATAAGGTTCTATCGAGCGTATTGTGTGAAAGATTAAAGACCACCGTCAACAAACTGATTGGACCTCATCAGTGTGGCTGTAGACCTGGCAAATCAACCACCGACTAGATATTTACCATGCGCCAAACTTGGAAAAGACCCTTGAAAGGAGAATCGACACACACCACCTCTTCGTCGATTTCAAAGCTGCTTTCGACAGCACGAAAAGGAGTTGCCTTTACGCCGTGATGTCCGAATTTGGTATCCCCGCAAAACTAATACGGCTGTGTAAGCTGACGTTGAGCAATACCAAAAGCTCCGTCAGAATCGGAAGCACCTCTCCGAGCCGTTCGATACCAAACGAGGTTTCAGACAAGGCGATTCCCTATCGTGCGTCTTTTTCAACATGCTTCTGGAGAAAATAGCTCGAGTTGCAGAACTAAGTAGAGAAGAAACCATCTTCAATAAGAGAGTACAGCTGCTGGCGTATGCCGATGATATTGATATCATCGGCATCAACACCCGCGCCGTTAGTTCTGTTTTCTCCAGACTGGACAAGGAAGCAAAGCAAATGGGTCCGGCAGTGAACGAGGGCAAGACGAAATATCTCCTGTTATCAAACAAACAGTCGTCGCACTCGTGACTTGGCTCTCACGTCACTGTTGACAGTCATAACTTTGAAGTTGTAGATAATTTCGTCTATTTAGGAACCAGTATTAACACCACCAACAATGTCAGCCCAGAAATCCAACGTAGGATTACTCTTGCCAACAGGTGCTACTTCGGGCTGAGTAGACAATTGAAAAGTAAAGTCCTCTCTCGACGAACAAAAGCCAAACTCTATAAGTCACTCATAGTTCCCCTCCTGCTATATGGTGCAGAGGCTTGGACGATGTCATCAACGGATGAGTCGACGTTGCGAGTTTTCGAGAGAAAAGTTCTGCGAAAGATTTGTGGTCCTTTCCGCGTTGGCCACGGCGAATATCGCATTCGATGGAACGATGAGCTGTACGAGATTCCTGACGAGGAAGAGGAAGAGGAAGACCTTTACTCCGTTGGAAGGACCAAGTGGAGAAAGACCTGGCGCGCCGTTGTTAACTCGGCTATAATTGCGGAAGCGATGTCTACGCCAATTAAGAAAAAGATATAAAGAGATACATTTTTTGTATATCTATTTAAATGTAATTTATGTATCAAGAAATTTATCCTTAAAATACAGGTTGAGTAATTTAGTGCTCGATTATCCAATTGTTTTTTTTGTTTTTAAATCTTATTAAAATACTGGAAAGCCGTGGCGTCGAATTTCGAATTGCGTCTGAATATATAAATAACTTAGATTACATATGTATGTGCAGCCAGCATTTCACAACATTAGAAATGTATACCTAATTGCACTTACGAAAAGCTGATTTTGAGGCTATCATCCCTGCATGCCACCCATTGGTAAAAATAAACAATATAAAACTATAAATGCTATCGATAGTCCCATCGATTGTTTTGCAGTTCTACTTCCTCCATATAACTGGCGTCCGACAAGAATTTTAGCCGAACCGCATGAATGGCTATTGAACAGTGAGATTTAACTCGTTCCCCTTCCGATGTGAGGGGTAAGGCTCCTCTTGCTAGACTGATGATGAAATAGCTTCATGCAATTTCTAGTGAGGACATACACTCTTTGACTACCTTTCAGGGTACAGTTAGCCAGCACAGCGCTAATACTGTTGCTCCTTTTTTGGAGTCATCCACATGTCTCCGTCGATATGTGAGCAAGGAAAAAATTATCGGCTTGACTACGGTTTCGTATAGCCAAAACACTACTTATCAGAACAAGGGGTAAAACACATCATCCTGCGGAGTGTCTCTGTTATTCTTTCGATATTCACTATTGCATTCCCCTACGTCCAAAAAAGTCTTTATAAGGCACCCTCAATATCGAGAAAGGTGTCTATAATACATTCCTTGTACATAAATGATACCTCGAGCCATCGTGCAAAACAGTATCGAAAAACATGTCCTTGCTGTAGGCATGCAGGGTCCTTAACAATTTACACCTTTTTATTCTATTCCTAATGTACAAGTCCATGAGATTCTCCAACGTTTTCAACAAATACGAGCATAGACTAATGTGCCTTATATCCTTAGAAATGTTTTGAGGGTTCTATCCGTATCCAAGCCTTATATATAAGTTCTAATTTAACCATCCAGGAGCAACTTTAACAACTCCTTACACCACTATATACCATCTGCACTTCTAAAATAACCCAGTTAAATAGGGTGTTTTCGCGATAATGTGATTCAATCTTGGGGAATAATGACAACCCCTAATACTTCCGCGGCCCGCTTTCCAGGCGGGTCTCTTGGTTCTCTTTAACTTGGACATGTACCTAACTAGTCCTGCCTCATACAACGCCCAGCGGTCACAAGAGTCCCTTTTACGATCTTTGTTGAAAAATATTCTTTTCGAAGATGTGATCTTAGTCAGCTCCGAAAACCTTCGATAGGAGTGTCCATTCAGTTTCCTTAGTTTGTAGGGCTAAAAACTCGACGTATTCATCAATCGCGCCGCGGATAGGCTCGAGTCTTTATCGCGAACGATTGGAAGAGCTGTGTGTTCCGTTTTGCATTCTCGTAGGTTCATCGCAATTAGGATGTGCGCCGAAGTTTCGTTAGACCACCTTCAAAAAACCGCGGACATAGCGGCCATTAATACTCTCGCATACCGGATTAAAAAATATATTAAAAAAAAAATTATTTATAACTTAAAAAATTTTTTAGAAAAAGTAAACTTTTAATAACAAGCATTTAGGTAAGATTTAAAAAAGATATTGTTTTAGAATTACTATCTTTCGCGTTTTTGTACTTCACTCAACAAATACAATTTTCATTTTTAACATAATAAAAAAATATATTTTGATTCCCAATATCGGAATTAAAACCAAAATAAATTAATAACTGCGAAATAATTACGTATTTTATAAATTGCATGCTATAAATTCGTTTTAGTGACTTTATTTGAACTTATGGCTGTCAAAATTTTACCTAGCTAATGGACTGGTAATAACTGAAAAGTTTCCACCGTTTGGTACACAGCCTAAGTACAATAATTCAAATTAATCGTGTGTGCAATTGAATAACATCACTATGCAAAAGATAATAATCCATTTATTAATTCAACTTGATAAGAAATACACATACAAATGTATGTATGTACAGCAGGCATGTAATCATTTATGTTCAGGCATGTTCAGTTGACTTACATAGGATTGTCAAAGCGCAACTATTGCTCGTGTTAATATTTGTACAAAGCTATGCGTATATGTATGTATATATACATACAAATATATTTAGTTATGTGAATACTTGTGTGTACAATGTTAAAAAATATTTAAACAAAATTTCATACAAAAGACCACTTCGTACTAAACCTCTCTTTGATCCGTGATATATGAGTACGTAATACATAACACTTTATCAAATACGTGTTTTTAAGAGTCGAGCATAGACCTGATTTATAGTTTTTGCTTATGTTTAAATAACTATATAATACTAAGTTCATATTGTAATTATATTTCGTAGTGAATAATGGAATAGTGCAGAATTTGCATTGTAAAAATTTGTGATGTTCTGCTTTTAACTTCCTTTAAACAGCGTTTATTTTATTAAAGACAATGTACGAAAAATATAAATAAAGGTGAGGCGAAGTTAAAATTTTAAATTATTTATTTATTTAGATAATAAACCGAGTACCAGAACAAATACAGATTTAATATAGCGAAATAACACTAATCAAAAAGGTTTGAATTCATCAATATGCGGCTGCTTTAAGTTTATACTCTAAAGGGATGATAATAGACAATGACGAATACGAAACTCTCTCATTTTCCTTAATTGGTTGCGATGAAGGTCAGTGAATTATGAACAGCTGATATCAAAAAAGCAGCCTGCCAGAAATAAACCAACTAAAAGTAATTGACAAAGGCAATGCGAACCGAAATTTCAAAGAACGGTACAAATAATATTAAATTTCGAGCAACTAAGGCCTTTTTTGCTATTCTTTGCTATACCATAAATATATAAAAATATTTTTTAATTAAAAAGTTAACCAATTTATCTCATTATGAGTTCTTATGTTTCTTTGTTACAGTGTTTTTTTATTTTGAAATTCCCCAAAACGGACAGGCAATATAACCGCGCACCCACCATAACCGGACACATTTCATAATTGAGCTACTACCCCGCACGAAATACGTGTAAAAATTTAACGATGGGCGTGGCACCGCCCACTTTTAGGGGAAATCACATATCTTGTGACCTGCTCGACCGATTTCAACCAAATTCGGCAATATAGCATTCACATATAAAACAATTTGAAATTCCATCTCTTGCTTTCACATTTCAGTATAAAATTAGGGCAAAAATTAATATAACTCGTCAAAACTGTGCACGAAGAATACCATTTTATGACGAAAACTTTCCAAGTCGAACTAAAACTGTTTAAGCCTCTGGCTACCGGATATGTGGATCTCAGTGCCTATAATTGACTTTTTAACGAAAAGATCGGTCAATGTGAGTGGTATGTAATTGTAATTCGAAAATAATCCCTTTCTGATATTAGTATGCCCGAATGTAAAAAATAGGCTGAATCAGTTGAACACTGCTCTTAGCCCCATATACCTAATATAAAGATTTTCGAGTTTTTGGGTAACTTTATACCGCGCATATCGGCAAATATATTTCAATGTAAATGTTATCTCAATGTAAATGAGAAAGCGTGTTTCTTATTTGTGCTTAGAATAAATGGGTGAAAACTTGATCTCGCGCCTATATAACTAATAAAATATTTTTTTATTATAACATTCGTTTAACTTTACTCCATATAGATTGGTGATGGTATTT
The DNA here is from genome assembly GCF_023373825.1 of Bactrocera dorsalis. NCBI lineage: Eukaryota > Metazoa > Arthropoda > Insecta > Diptera > Tephritidae > Bactrocera > Bactrocera dorsalis. The sequence continues at coordinate 60,805,272 of NC_064304.1, read as the reverse complement.
GAAGTACCTTAATGAAGCCCACATAGCATTTAATTAGTATGTGGTATTGGCTAAAATAGTTAAAATCGATTAAGGATGACTTAGTATAATTTTAATATTTTAATAATTGATTGCAATCCATTCACGATTTCGTCGAACAATGCTCTGGCGCCTCTGGTTCACACAACAAAAACTAACATGCTAATTGTCATTAATTCCTTCTGAAATATAGTTCTAAGTAAAAGTATTTATTTTTATTTCTTGTGAATTTTATTTAAGTTGTTGTCGTCTGTTCAAATTTTTGGCCACCTATTCTGAAAAGAGTTGACTTATTTATCATTTTGGTAAATCGTTTCGTGGATATTTATTATTAAAATTTTGTAAAATATGTAACATGAAATTTTAATTTTTGTGGTTTTAAGAGTAAATTTTAAACACAAGTTTATGCTGCGTCTCTATATATGGACAGCTTTCATATCCGAACAGAAACACTGCAACGCGTCCCATTATGAGAACACTGTATTTTATTATGTTAAATGATTATTGAAAAATTGTAATTGTTTATCTACATACGTACTGACTCAGTAATAATGTGGTATTGGTCTACTCCGAATCCAAGCATGTAAAAATAAAATTGAAATGCAAAATGCCCAAAAGTTATTTTTAAAATACCCTATTATTTTTGCGATTGGCATCATTAACAAATGTTATAAAAAATGAGAGTTTTGTCATCTCTCCCCCAAATTAAAGAGTTTCGTGCAATGTCATCTTTGAAAATGGGTTGAGTTTTTATTATTGATTTTTCTAATCATGCTAATGGGAAGATAATTGAGCTTATTTTAAAATTTTAGTCTCTTGTATAATATGTGAGTATTTTTTATACATAACACAACATGTGTTATTTTTACTTGTAGCGTACTATGTAAAAATCTAAGCGTTCATCTATATATCTTTTGCTTGTATCTGTATCGTGGGCCGATGCCCAAAAATTACTAAAGTTTTTTGGTCAACAGTTTTCATAAATAAAGAATATAATCTTAAGGTTAAATTCCATTTAAAAAGTAATTACATCTACATGTGTTGGTTCGTCTTCAATCCTGTGTTTCTTCCGGCGATTTGTAGTTTTGCAGGAGAGGTAAGCGAGGGTAAAGTAAAATATACTCGCGTTCAGCAACAGTTCTCCTGTTTTTGTTTACAATACGCTGTTTAAATTTTCCAATAGGGATGAAATGAGTGCTAAGTGTCGTTTTGGCAACTTTTCGTGCGGTTTTGATAGTTTATGGTCGTAATACGAGTAGTCGGCCACCTGTTCGCTGTACATAACGCTGAGCACGGTGTGATTTACTAGATATAGTGAATTTGCCGTCTGGGAAAATATGATATGGATAAAATTATTCAATACGTCATATCTAGCACCCATTGCTTATAAAGGCACTGGTTCTCAAAGTATATATTTTGTATATTAAGTAATATTGAATCATTGCAGAATTTGATATTATTCAGAGTTAACTTTTGAAAATAAACAATATGCTTTTAAAACAGATTTCAGATTTCAGGATCCGCGAGCATACCACTCTTTTGTGAATTTATTGAAATATATACACATTCAAGTACTAAATATACTTTGGAGTTTTTAAAAGTCAGGATTGCGAAGGGAAAATATCTGATTATTTGCACAATATTTTAGTGAAATAAAGTGAGCTGTGGTAGAATAAAAACATTATATTAGCTATCTGGGCTCTTTTGAAACGCTGAATCGATTTTGTCCACTTTTAGCACCAGTTTAAAATTCTATTAAGAAAGATGATAACAAAGTACGATGTGTAAGACCAAAATGACAAATAACGTCATAAAACGTATATTTATTATTCAGATTCAAAACAAGGTCTGTCGCAAAAGAAACAGGACTGTTAAAAAAAGAACAACACAAAAATAATATTTTTCAAAAGTTATATTTTTTATTCAAAGTAGTTTATTTGTGCTTCGATACAGCGTTTAGCCCGGTCAATCTGCCATTTTTCGGAATGCTCTTGAGAATATCGGTCGTCGCCTTTTGGAGAGCTGAAATGTCCTGAAACCAGTGTCCTTTCATGGGCAAATAAAGTTTTCCAATTAGGTAAAAATCACAGGGTGCAAGGTCAGGTGAGTAGGGTGAGTGATTAATGGTTAAAATGGAGTTTATTGTCAAAAAATCAGTGACAAGCGTCGACCGATGACACGGCGCATTATCGTGCAACAGGCGCCAGGACCCTGTCCTGCTTTTTTCAACATTTGAAATGTTTCAGTAAAGGTTTTCCCAAGCTTAAAACAAAATTTAATATTTGCTCTTTATTCAAAATGCATTTTACGACCGATGACCAAAAGCTGCTGTCACTTTTTGATCGATAACAGTGATTGTAGTTATCTAATTGTCTTAATGTCAACAAGAGACCAAACTTTTTATTTCATATACCAACCAATAGGTGGCGCCACCAGAAACAGTTATATTTAAAAAGTTCTGTTTCTTTTGCGACAGACTTTGTGCATAAGTTATGGTTTACATAAAGGTGTACATATACATACGAATTTAAATTAACAGAGTCAAATTGCTTTGCTATAGGTGAATAATCGCATTTTCGGTTTTAAAGGTTTGCAGTTTTTAGTTTTACTTGGTTACGTTCCGTCATTTATTTTTAAATTGCCTTCAATTTGTTAGTTTGTTGAGCATTTAGAAGTTTGCTTCAATAATGGCTCAGTAAATCTCAATTGGCCTAAAGTCTGGGCAATTTTAATTCGCCTCTTTAAGAACAACAGCCCTACTGTCTTGAATACTTAAAAGCATTTTTCCATAATAACATCGTCGTAAGATCAGGACAGAAGAGTACTGAGTTCTTATGATGCTTAATTAAAGAGACGCTTCTGTAAAAGCTTCTTCTTCTTCTTAATTGGCGTAGACACCGCTTATGCGATTATAGCCGAGTTAACAAGCGCACGCCAGTCGTTTCTTCTTTTCGCAACGTGGCGCCAATTGGATATTCCAAGCGAGGCCACGGAGTGGAGGTCTTCCTCTTCCTCTGCTTCCCGCGGCGGGTACTGCGTCGAATACTTTCAGAGCTGGAGTGTTTTTGTCCATCCGGACAACATGACCTAGCCAGCGTAGCCGCTGTCTTTTAATTCGCTGAACTATGTCAATGTCGTCGTATATCTCGTACAACTCATCGTTCCATCGAATGCGATATTCGCCGTGGCCAACGCGCAAAGGACCATAAATCTTTCGCAGAACTTTTCTCTCGAAAACTCTCAACGTCGACTCATCTGTTGTTGACATCGTCCAGGCCTCTGCACCATATAGCAGGACGGGAATTATGAGTGACTTATAGAGTTTGGTTTTTGTTCGTCGACAGAGGACTTTGGTTCTCAATTGCCTACTCAGTCCGAAGTAGCACCTGTTGGCAAGAGTTATCCTGCGTTGGATTTCTAAGCTGACATTGTTGGTGGTGTTTACGCTAGTTCCACGATAGACGAAATTATCTACTACTTCAAAGTTATGACTGTCAACAGTGACGTGAGTGCCAAGTCGCGAGTGCGACGACTGTTTGTTTGATGACTGGGGATATTTCGCCTTGCCCTCGTTCACTGCCAGACCCATTTCTTTTGCTTCCTTGTCCAGTCTGGAGAAAGCAGAACTAACGGGGCGGGTGTTGAGACCGATGATATCAATATCATCGGCTTACGCCAGCAGTTGTACACTCTTATAGAAGATGGTACCTTCTCTGTTGAGTTCTGCAGCTCGAACTATTTTCTCCAGAAGCAGGTTGAAAAAGTCGCACGATAGGGAATCACCTTGTCTGAAACCTCCTTTGGTATCGAACTGCTCGGAGAAGTCCCTCCCGATCCTGACGCAGCTTTTCGTGTTGCTCACCGTCAGTTTACACAGCCGTATTAGTTTTGCGGGGATACCAAATTCAGACATCGCGGCATAAAGGCAGCTCCTTTTCGTGCTGTCGAAAGCAGCTTTGAAATCGACGAATAGGTGGTGAGTGTCGATTCTCCTTTCACGGGTCTTTTCCAAGATTTGGCGCATAGTAAATATCTGATCGGTTGTTGATTTACCAGGTCTGAAGCCACACTGGTAAGGTCCAATCAGTTTGTTGACGTGGGCTTTAATCTTTCACACAATACGCTCGACAGAACCTTATATGCGATGTTGAGGAGGCTTATCCCACGGTAGTTGGCGCAGATTATGGGGTCTCCTTTTTTATGGATTGGGCAGAGCACACTTAAATTCCAATCGTTGGGCATGCTTTCGTCCGACCATATTTTACAAAGAAGTTGATGCATGCTCCTTATCAGTTCTTCGCCGCCGTGTTTGAATAGCTCGGCCGGCAATCCATCGGCCCCTGCCGCTTTGTTGTTTTTCAGGCGGGCAATTGCTATTCGAACTTCTTCATGATCAGGCAATGGAACGTTTGCTCCATCGTCATCGATTGGGGTATCGGGTTCGCCTTCTCCTGGTGCTATGTGTTCACTGCAATTCAGCAGGCTGGAGAAGTGTTCCCTCCATAATTTAAGTATGCTTTGGGCATCAGTGGCTACATCACCTTGGGGGGTTCTACAGGAGTATGCTCCGGTCTTGAAACCTTCTGTAAGCCGCCGCATCTTTTCGTAGAATTTTCGAGCATTACCCCTGTCGGCCAGCTTATCGAGCTGTTCGTACTCACGCATTTCGGCCTCTTTCTTCTTCTGTCTGCAAATGCGTCTCGCTTCCCTCTTCAACTCTCGGTATCTATCCCATGCCGCACGTGTTGTGGTCGATCGTAACGTTGCGAGGTAGGCAGCCTGTTTTCTCTCCGCTGCGACACGGCACTCGTCGTCGCACCAGCTGTTCTTTTGCACTTTCCGAAAACCAATGGTTTCGGTTGCAGCTGTACGTAAGGAGTTTGAAATGCCGTCTCACAGTTCCCTTATACCGAGTTGTTGACGAGTGATCTCAGAGAGCAGGAGTGCAAGCCGTGTAGAGAATCGTTCGGCTGTATGTTGTGATTGCAGCTTCTCGACGTCGAAGCTTTCTTGTGTTTGTTGGCGTGCGTTTTTTGCTGCACAGAGGCGGGTGCGAATCTTAGCTGCAACAAGATAGTGGTTCGAGTCGATGTTAGGACCTCGGAGCGCACGCACATCTAGAACACTGGAGACGTGTCTTCCGTCTATCACAACATGATCGATCTGGTTGGTAGTTTTTCGATCCGGAGACAGCCAGGTAGCATGATGGATCTTCTTATGCTGGAATCTAGTAGTACAGATAACCATATTTCGGGTTCCGGCGAAGTCGATCAGCCTCAACCCATTTGGCGAAGTTTCCTCGTGGAGGCTGAATTTACCGACCGTAGTACCAAAGATACCTTCTTTGCCCACCCTTGCGTTGAAGTCGCCAAGCACGATTTTGACATCGTGGCGGGGGCATCTCACATAAGTGCGCTCCAAGCACTCATAAAAGACGTCTTTTGTCACATCGTCCTTCTCTTCCGTCGGGGCGTGGGCGCAAATCAGCGATATGTTGAAGAACCTCGCTTTGATGCGGATTGTGGCTAGACGTTCATTCACCGCAGTGAATGATAGTACTCGGTGACGGAGTCTCCCTCCCACCACGAATCCCACACCGAACTTGCGCTCCTTTATATGGCCACTGTAGTAAATGTCACAAGGACCTACTCGTCTCTGTCCTTGTCCCGTCCATCGCATTTCTTGGACGGCGGTGATGTCAGCCTTTGTTTTCACGAGGACATCAACCAGCTGGGCAGCGGCACCTTCCCAATTAAGGGACCGGACATTCCAGGTGCATGCTCTCAATTCGTAGTCCTTATTTCGTTTGCCATGGTCGTCATCAAAAGGAAGGTCTCACATCCGAGGCTGTTGGTGTTTTTTTTTCATTGGGCGTGTTTTTTACGTGGCGGGTTCCAAACCCAGTGCACAACCCTATGCAGGGGATGTTTCGTCTTCTCACGTTAGCTCGCCTTCAAACGGATGTTCTTAGGCTACCCAGAGGATACTTGGTCAAAGACCGGAAGTCGTGAGCTGCTTGAGTCACATGTAAAAGAATCGTTTCTGGCCACTCCCAAGTGAATGGCAATCAGAGAACTTTCCTCACTTGCGTGAACTTCTACCCATGACTCCATCCTCCAAAAAAAAAAGCTTAGCAACATAAATTTCTTGATTTACACTTCCAACGCCCATAAATTTTTCGATTTCCTAACCACAATGGCAAATAGCGTGCCAAACAAGACTGTTTTTGGGAGTTTACCGTCAATATTTGCCATTTTGTTTGCTGTATAAAACTGTTTGTTTAAAGTGCACTTTTTCGTTGGACTCTTCGCCCACTACAAAGCCGTTAAAGTTAGTTATGAACTTATTATATAACGTACGTTGCTCAACGTTCAGACATAGCGGCATAAAGTTAATTCCTTTTCGTACTGTCAAAGGCGGCTTTAAAGTCGAGGAAAACGTGATGTGCGTGGCTGTTTACTTTCTCTACACTGAGATATTCTGTCAAACTTAAAGAAAACAAATTGTTTCGCTTGCAGCTGTACGTAAAAGCTTTTAATGCCGTCCCATAGTTTCTTTGAACCGAGTTGCTGATGAGTGCTCTCAAAGAGCAGGAGGCCAAGTCGAATAGAAAGTAATCGGAGCGAGCGCGTATATTTGTTACAACAAGATAGTGGTCCGAGTCGATGTTAGGTCCTCACAACGTACGCACGTCAAGGACAATGGAGACATGTCTTCCATATTAACCAAATTTAACAACATTATCCATTTGGTTTCGAACTTATCGATCCGGAGAGAGCCAAATAGTTTGACAAATTTTTTTCTGCTGGAATCTGGCACTAAAGCCTCAACCCATTAGGAGAGGTTTCGTCATGGATGCTGAATTTTTCAACTGTTGTACCAAAGACACGCACTATTTTTACATCGTTGCGGGGTCAATCGTCATAAGGACGCTCCAGCCACTCATAAAAGGCATCTTTGGTCATATCGTCTGGCTAGAAGGTCATCCACTGGAGTCAATTCCGGAACGAATCCCACATTGCATTTTCGTTTCTTTATATGGTCGCTTTAGTTAATGTCACAAGGACCTACTTGTCTCCGTCCTTGACATCTGTCGGCACCTTGGCATATGTCGAAGGGGGTTCGCTGTCTCGCTGTCAGTCTTTTTTGTTCGTGACCCCAGGCCCAACATGTGTTGGCTACCGCGTTTTACACAAGAGTTACTAACGTTTCCCGGCGGCGGGGCGATGACGAAAGAACAGGAATTGGGTAACTGCTTTTCTTTTACATGCCGAAAACATAGAACTTCATTCCTTTTTATACGTTTATATCGTATCAGTATTATGCCCATCGGATACAAAATATACTGAATTATTTACTGTACCAATTTTATTTAATATGCAATATTCTTACACTCTCGCAACATGTTGCATCAGAGCATGATAGCGTTTTCCTCTCTTGATGATGTTGCCTCATTTATACTAAGTTTTACAAACCAAATAAAGTAAAAGAAATTATTTGATATTAAGACATATATATTTATTTTAAATGTTATAGATACAAAGCAATAAACAAAACGAAAAAAAAATTTGCCGCACTCATAAACACTTGACATACATAAATGCATGCAACGTAACACATGCAACACTCGTGGGCTTGTGCAATCTACTAGCGTTGCATGTTCTTAAAATTAAACACCATTTCTGGAACGTGTGACATCAGACTGCATTTTCATTGGCCTCCACGGTTGCTGTGGCTCATTTCGTTTGGGATGTATAGTCGTGAGTGAGTTGATTGTATATTAAGCACAATGAGGATATATTCTGAGTTTATTACTAAGAGAAAAAATTATTAAGACTTTGTTCATAATTCTAAAATGATTAATTTATTCTTCAAGCTCTATGTTGTCCCTCTAAAAGTAAACCCCCTTATCCCAAATAGTCATGTGCCAATGTCAATGCCAGATTCAATACAGTAAGCGACGTTACATTATTGTGGTGCAAAAACCAAAAATTGTCGGCTCATACTTTTTACAAATAGCTTCGCGTAAACGACGCATAACACTCCTCGTTCATAGTTTGGCGGATGGAATTCGGGGAGCAGAATCGAAAAAAACTATCACATAACTTTGATTTTTTACCTGCATGTAAGTGGAGTTTTTGGTTTCGGCTCACTTTACTAGGATATTCCTACGATAGATCGTCTGTTTTCGGGTCGTAATCATAAATCAAAGGCTAATCGCCAGTAATAATAAGTTTCATGATATCCTGGTAGCCGAAAAGCATTGTTTCATAGACTAAAAAATAAAGTTCTTCGAAAAATTTATAAATGTCCTGTGCAGACGCAACTCAGATCTCATGGTTCGGAAAGTCCTTCACAAAATGGCATCGTAACATGCCATAAAGTTACACAATCAGGTAACTGCTATGGCCCGATAACTAAGAGAGAATAGAAATAGCAGGCGCAGACTAAAAAGAATAACATTTCATGACCTTCGGCAAATAACAAATATTAATATATTTAAATTTTAAAACAAAGTTTAGTTAAAAAAACACTTTTAAAAGAGCTTTTATTGTTTTACCATATAAGAAAAATATTGCTTGTTAGTTTACCTTTGTCACTAGTTGCAATATGCAATCATGCTTTAGTTTTACTTAGGTCCACATTATCTTTCAAAATGATTTTTACTTATCATTCCGATAATCCAACGATGTCAGTAAGATCTTTGTATATTAACAGCCGATTCTTATGCACCATTTCTCTTATTTTGTTGACGTCATCATCAGTTTTCAGATGAACACCGTCCTGAACCTGGTTCGTTGTCAATGTGTTCTCGACCCATTTTGAATAATTTTTACCAAAGTGCTAGATGGCTTTTTAGTAATTTTACTACTCTAAAAAATTTTTAAAGTAACAGAAATATAATACAGTCTGTACATTTTACAGTCTGTCAAGTAAGAGCGTGGTCGTGTTAATTTATAAAAAAATTGTTTTATGAAACCTTCATATTTATACAAGTATATACATTTTACACATTACAAACAATGACTCAGTTTGGTCAGTAATATTTCCAGTCACCACCGGCGTCGATAATTGCCTGGCAATGCCTGGCATCCGAGGCATGCTTTCTACTAATTTGACGCGTATTCTAGTGGCAAGGATCTCCAGATCCGACGAATTTCGTAAGACAACTGCTTCAAAGTGTATGTGCGTCTTCCACGAAGCTTCTGTTTACTATATGCCAACACATTTTCAATAGGGCTTGCATCGGGTGACTGCGACGGCCAATCCAATGTAACCATGCCAGATTGGGTTATCCACTGAGTACAGAGCTTGCTGCGGTGTTTAGGATTGTTGCCTTCCTGCAGAATCCAATCTTCATTTTTTCTGATGAACCATCGTTTGGCAGATAGCAGTAAAGCATTTTTGTAGATTTTTGTCATTTTCTCGGCATTTAAGTTGTAGGTACAAAGTGCCGAATCCCTGCTTTGAGAAGCAGCCCTGAAGATGCACCTTTATTCCATGTTTTACGGTCCGCTGAGCAAGCCTATTGGTGGAAGTTGACTAGGCTCGCGTGAGAACAGAACGTGCCATATAGAACATTCATCAGTAAAAACGACATTTTCAAAATCTCTATCAATATTCTCATGCGCCCAAGCGAGTCGCTTTGTCACAAGTTTTTCAGTCAACAGAGGCGTTTTCATTGTGTTGCACCATTTCAGATCATGAGTATGAAGAAAGGTTCGGATAGTTTCGTGGTATATATTTAAATCGTTTTCCATTAATTTTGATTGTCCTTGCCGCAGTGTTAAAGCAGGATTCCGCGAAAATAGATTTCCTATTGAATTGAAAACTTAATTATATATTAGAATAAATCCGTGTGGGATCTCTGGTGATCCAAAGTTACGTAGAAAGCGTTTTATCGAAAAAAGGTATCAACCGGTAAGGTGGTGTGACACTTGGGCCCGCTGACGCAACAAAATGTATTTCCAAACCGCACATGATCGGTGTTGATCGAAGCAAGTTAGCGTAGATATCGACTCGGCGCAGTGTATATGCGAATGTGACGATCGAAAGTTGACGTGCAAAACTGATGTGCGCAGTGTGTCGAACGAATTGTGAGTCCTATCCTGTTGTTCATCCTTTTTGTTTAGTGGGTAGGGGTACAGGTGTGGTGAGCTGTGTTGTAGTGCCGTCAGCTGTGGTGAATTACGTTGTTGTATTAGGATGCGCCAGTTTTACCGGGTAGAGGGGATGGATGCTTAACTCTTTTAAACATCCTGGGGCCCCTAGGCGAATATTTTGCTTAGTTTTATATATTATATATGTATAATCTGTTATATGTAATTCGGCTTACTGTTTTTGAAGTAGCCGAGGACGCAGAATATTAGGTGTAATAAGCGATTTTGGTTTTATTAGAAAATTGTATTTATTTGGTGCTTGAGGTAGTAACTGATTTTGTGTGTTTTGACGACTTATTGTATTATTATACCAAAAAAGTTGTTTACTTTTATGAATTTTACTAGCGGTTATCAACTATTTATTTTTTATCGGTTTGGTACACCGTTTGTTTATTATTTGCCTTTTCTGTATTATCGGCTTATAAAGGATAGCAGCTCCACGCCTGGCTCATATATGGCCAGAATGGATACTCCTTAGCCCTGGAGTTAGGACTATGAAATTAGAGGGATCTTGCGAGGAAGTGGCAGTGAATAGAAAACAGCTTCGATTCGTGGAGTAGATAATCCTGTATACTTAATTTGAAGCTTTGTATAACTGATTTCCATAACTCACCCATATGAGGAACGCTTGGAAAGATGCGATAAGGCGACCTTTGCTTTTTGTAAGTGTAGGTGCGTCACTCTATCGCATTGGGAGTATGGTGTTCCCTTAATTTCCTTTTGAGATTTTATTTATTTTTGAAAATTTATGAAAAATGTCGATTTTTCGACTTTTTGATACAACTGTGTTATATTTTATGTTTTTATGTATGCCACCGCTCTAGGATTTGTTCAAAATTGTTTTTTTTTCCATTATTGGCGAAAGCCATCCTGCGGGGCCGAAAAGTTGTATGTTTTGTTGCTTTTAATAATTTTGACTGTCAGAGACTTTGTTATACTCTCGCAACAAAGTTGCTAAGGAGAGTATTATAGTTTTGTTCACATAACGATTGTTTGTAAGTCCTAAAATTAAAGAGTCAGATATAGGTTTATATATACCAAAGTGATCAGGGTGTCTACGGATGTCTGTCTGTCCGTCCATCCGTGCAAGCTGTAACTTGAGTAAAAATTGAGGTATCATGATGAAACTTGGTACACGTATTTCTTGGCTCTATAAGAAGGTTAAGTTCGAAGATGGGCAAAATCGGAACACTGCCACGCCCACAAAATGGCGAATTCGAAAACCAATAAAGTGTTATAACTAAGCCATAAATAAAGATATTAAAGTGAATTTTGGCACAAAAGATTAATTAGGGAGAGGCATATTTGAACGTAATTTGTTTGGAAAAGTGGGCGTGGCCCCGCCCCCTAATAAGTTTTTTGTACGTATCTCGGAAACTACTATAGCTATGTCAACCAAACTCTATAGAGTCGTTTCCTTCAGGCATTTCCATATACAGTTCAAAAATGGAAGAAATCGGATAATAGCCATGCCCACTCCCCATACAAACGTTATGCTGAAAATCACTAAAAGTGCGTTAACCGACTAACAAAAAACGTCAGAAACACTAAATTTTACATAAGAAATGGCAGAAGGAAGCTGCACCCAGCCTTTTTTTTTTAATTGAAAATGGGAGTGGCGTCGCACACTTATGGACCAAAACCCTTATTTCAGGAACTACTAATCTAATTAATTTTACAGCAAAATAAAAAAATATGTAAATGACGGATAATGAAATCTCGATTATCACTTTATCATGCGAGAGTATAAAATGTTCGGTGACACCCGAACTTAGCCCTTCCTTACTTGTTTTTTATACCAATTTGTGGAGTATTGGAAAATTGTGGGTCTAATGGTAGTCATACGACATACGGGCTATTATTTGATCGAGTAGTTGTGGCTTTCGAATAGCCCTTACAATACTGATCTTCTAGAGTTTTATTTAATATTCGGGGAAGTTTCCTATCTCTTGAAATTTCCTTTATTGTGAATTAAGGTATTGATTTGATTTTGTCTTAACTTGAGTTGGTATGGTAAATAGTTCTGTAACTAGTCCACTTTGTGTTTCGCTGTGCAGCGTTTGAGCTTTTTGTCCCTTTGAGCAAAATGATGTCTCTTGGCAATTTTTAGAATTTTGCTTTTCGGGATTTGCTTTTGCAATTAAACCCGTGATTATTTTTATGTAAGCGCTTCTTTGGGATGAGATAGGATATCTGCTGTAATGAAGCATTGAGTAGTGCCTTTGTGCCAATATAAGCAATTAAATTTGCTTTTGCACTTTTTAAGATTGTGTGTATTGAACAAGAAGTTTGTACAGAGTCTTTTTGATCTGACAAGATTGTTCCTTTCGTTAATATTTAATTTTTTAAAATTCTCGCAAGATATAAGTGTATGCCCTCCTGTTCACATGACGTTTGTTTTTTCTGTACGGATATGAACGAGTGCGTTCTTTGAAAGACTTTTGTTAAATTGGTTTTCCTACTAACTTGGGGTCTATTTAGGCTTATATTTTTATAGTGTTTTATATTCTTAGTTCTGTAAATTTTTTCCTCAACCCTTTCCGCAATTTCGCACAATCTTTCATTTGTTGCCACGTTGGGCATTTTTTTCGTGATGAGAGCGATTACTAGGGTGGGTCGATTCCGAACTTTTTTCGATTCGGTATTTCTAATAGTGCGGAAAAGTTGCCTTAGTACTTCCTGATTCCAATGCAACTTTTTGTTTTGAGATCGGATTGCATCTTCAACCCGAACCTCGGCCTTGAAATTTCGGAAATTCGCCTAAAATCGTGAAATTGTCTACCTAGCACCTGAAATACGCATCTCATGGCAAAATGTATGAAACAAAAGTTATTTGTCACGTCATTTGCCACCGAAATGGTATAAGTGATCATGGCCGTAGGACTAACCGTTCCCGAGATACGAGCGAAAATGCGGCGCGCCACAGCGTTGATTTCGCCGAGTGCTATCACTCACATTCATTCACCTACGCCAAAGGACACGTTCGGATAGGTCTCCACACAAATATTTTTTCATCGAGTTCCTTCACTCTTGTCGGTGATTTCGCCGACTTCTATCACTTACATTCATTTCCCTGCGTCAATCGACACTTTCGGACTGGTCTCCACATTAATATTTTTTCATCGAGTTCCTTCACTCTTGGCGTTAATTTCGCCGAGTGCTGTCACTTATATGCTCTCAACAGAACACAGAACTCAAAATGTCTGTATCTAAATTTAAATTTAGACAGAAATGTCCTGTGTTTGGCATATATCCGTACAATCTCTCTGAGTCCCAGTTACCTACTTACCAGGATGTTCTTTTGTGTTATCAGTTTGAAAGATTTGGTATAGGGCGACTCCGAGGCGACAACTATGAACCTAGGAGCAAAGAGGTTACAGAAATAGTTGCAAAAAAGGTTGAAAATACTTTCAAAAAGTCATCTATTCCGATGTTTCACACACCAGAGTTGTACAAATGCTCACCACATACCATAAGAAATTTCTGACTCTTAAACAAATGTTTTTAAGGAACCCAATAGGTTTGAGCTCTAAAAGAGACAACTTTGTCTCTTCTGCCGGAAATTTATATGACATCGCTGCTTGTAATTGCATTTATTTTTCTTCTTGCACGTGTCCAAAGGAAAGGAAAGTTCCTATCAATGAACAACCATTTCTCTTGGACCAGAAAACCACTTACACAAGTCAGCGAAGGTGAAAAGTACTACCGCGACACTGTCAAGGAGGAACATATTTCTCTTATAGCGGAACCTGGTTGTTATTACTTTGGCCACGTCACCTCTCCTTCCGGGTCAGCTGAGGATGAGACGCAAGCTATGTACCAACATTCACAAGACAATTCAGTTGATGTGGAACATCTAGAATTTGTCGGTGCTGATGGCACCAACACGAACACAGGCTGGAAAGGTGGAATCATTCGGAAACTAGAAGAAAGAATAGGTAGGCCATTACAGTGGGTTGTTTGTCTTCTACATTTCAACGAACTTCCATTTCGTGCTCTTTTCGAACACATAGATGGTGTCTCAAAGAGCTCCCTGATTGTGAGAAGTTGCCTGTTGTGAAATTTGAAAGTTTTCCATCCTGCCAATTACCTTCTGAGGTTATTAATCCGACCCAACTTAGCACAGACCAAGCTTATCTCTATAAAATATCAGAAGCTGTTATTTTCGGTCAATATTCCTCAGATTTAGCGTCGATGCATCCAAGTAACATGTGCAAATCTCGCTGGCTCACCAGTGCAAATAGAATTCTGAGATTATACATTTCTACTGACAAACCAACAAAGGAAATAAAGATTTTGGTCAAGTACATACTTACAGTTTACTCACCTTTGTGGTTCTCAATAAGATTCAACAGTTCAATCAAAGATGGCTCGCGCCATCTCTATGCTGCAATTCAAAGGTCGAGATACTTACCTGCTAAACTGCGCAAGTTTGTCGATTCATCCCTTCAACAGAATGTTTTCTTTGCTCTTCCAGAAAACATTCTCCTTAGTACCATGACTGATGAACGGATAGAAGTCAGAAAGTTGGCCCTTGACCGTCTTCTGGCAGCCAGAGAAGCAGAGTCTGACACTGTAAATGGAAGGGTTAGATGTAATAAAGTGCCAAAGAATTTTAAAGCTAATAATTATTACGATATTATTAACTGGAAGACTATTACCTTGACTGTTCCACCAGTTCTTGTTCAGTTTCTAACGAAGAACTTATAAAAGGACTGTCGGGAGACACTGCAGACGGATGGAAATTTAGACGGTCGACTTGCTTGTCGACCTGAATTCGAGGTTTTCATATCTAGCTTCTAGAGCTTCCCAAGCCAAATTGAAATTTTCGTCATTAAGAGCGAACTGTTTTACTATTATGCCTGCTTGACCTTTAGTTTTGCAGCTGAGGTAATACAATTTTTGCGCTATATGTCCATATACTAAAGGGTGATTTTTTAAGAGCTTGATAACTTTTTTAAAAAAAAAAACGCATAAAATTTGCAAAATCTCATCGGTTCTTTATTTGAAACGTTAGATTGGTTCATGACATTTACTTTTTGAAGATAATTTCATTTAAATGTTGACCGCGGCTGCGTCTTAGGTGGTCCATTCGGAAAGTCCAATTTTGGGCAATTTTTTCGAGCATTTCGGCCGGAATAGCCCGAATTTCTTCGGAAATGTTGTCTTCCAAAGCTGGAATAGTTGCTGGCTTATTTCTGTAGACTTTAGACTTGACGTAGCCCCACAAAAAATAGTCTAAAGGCGTTAAATCGCATGATCTTGGTGGCCAACTTACGGGTCCATTTCTTGAGATGAATTGTTGTCCGAAGTTTTCCCTCAAAATGGCCATAGAATCGCGAGCTGTGTGGCATGTAGCGCCATCTTGTTGAAACCACATGTCAACCAAGTTCAGTTCTTCCATTTTTGGCAACAAAAAGTTTGTTAGCATCGAACGATAGCGATCGCCATTCACCGTAACGTTGCGTCCAACAGCATCTTTGAAAAAATACGGTCCAATGATTCCACCAGCGTACAAACCACACCAAACAGTGCATTTTTCGGGATGCATGTGCAGTTCTTGAACGGCTTCTGGTTGCTCTTCACCCCAAATGCGGCAATTTTGCTTATTTACGTAGCCATTCAACCAGAAATGAGCCTCATCGCTGAACAAAATTTGTCGATAAAAAAGCGGATTTTCTGCCAACTTTTCTAGGGCCCATTCACTGAAAATTCGACGTTGTGGCAGATCGTTCGGCTTCAGTTCTTGCACGAGCTGTATTTTATACGGTTTTACACCAAGATCTTTGCGTAAAATCTTCCATGTGGTCGAATAACACAAACCCAATTGCTGCGAACGGCGACGAATCGACATTTCACGGTCTTCAGCCACACTCTCAGAAACAGACGCAATATTCTCTTCTGTACGCACTGTACGCATTCGTGTTGTTGGTTTAATGTCCAATAAAGTAAACTGAGTGCGAAACTTGGTCACAATCGCATTAATTGTTTGCTCACTTGGTCGATTATGTAGACCATAAATCGGACGTAAAGCGCGAAACACATTTCGAACCGAACACTGATTTTGGTAATAAAATTCAATGATTTGCAAGCGTTGCTCGTTAGTAAGTCTATTCATGATGAAATGTCAAAGCATACTGAGCATCTTTCTCTTTGACACCATGTCTGAAATCCCACGTGATCTGTCAAATACTAATGCATGGAAATCCTAACCTCAAAAAAATCACCCGTTATGATGCTATGAAATGAAATTAATACGCTCACTTTGATTTGGAGTTAACGTATGTATGTATGTATGTATATGCCCCTTTTCTTGCCAATTCCTTTTGTCTTCTTCCACTGTCTTCCAGCTGCCTGACTTCTTGTGCGTATTGCTGTTTGTATGTAAGTTTATGTTTTTAAGTTCGTGCCCAAATGTTTGTTTTATTGGTGCTTTAGTTTTTCGCGTCCGATTTATTTTTTGTGCTTAGGTTTCGCGCGTTCTTGTTGCTATTTTCTTTTGTTTGTTGAAATTGTTTTATAAATTTTGTTTTTCCATGTAATTTGTTTTTATTTTTGCCACTTCACCTTCTCTTTTGTCCACCGTGAATCTTTATACATATGTATATTTACATAAAAACACTGCACTGTTCTGCATTTTCTTTTGTTACATGTTTTTTTCTCTTAATGCACTTTTTTTTTTTGTTTTTGGTTGCCACTGCACTTCACTACACTAGTTTATTTTGTTCGATTTTCGTGAGATTTCTTTATTAATTTTAATGCTTTTGTTTTATTTTGTGGTTGGTTTTGTGGCTGTTATTTTATAGTTCCTATCTTGGAGGCTCGAAGGACCATAATTACTTGGGTGCCCAACGTAATGGGAAGCCAACACTACTGCATTTAAGTTTTCCTGGACTCACTTACACCCGCGTTTGATGTTAATAGTAAAAAGCATTCCTCTTAACCAATAGGAAATATGTAAGTGATAATTTATTTTTAACACAATTTTTACTGAATGGAAAAGTTAATTATATATAAAAATAAATAAGTGCGGGATCGCTGGTGATCCAAAGTTACGTAGAAAGCGTTTTATCGAAAAAAGGTATCAACCGGTAAAGTAACACCGCACAGGATCTGTGTTGATCGAAGCAAGTTAGCGTAGATATCGACGTGGCGCTGTGTATATGCGAATGTGACGATCGAAAGTTGACGTGCGAAACTGATGTGCGCAGTGTGTCGAACGAATCGCGAGTCCTATCCTGTTGTCCATCCTTTTTGTTTGGTGGGTAGGGGTACTGGTATGGTGAGCTTTGTTGTAGTGCCATCAGGTGTGGTGAATTGCGATGTTGTATTAGGATGCGCCAGTTTTATCGGGTAGAGGGGATGGATGCTTCTTCTTCTTCTTCTTGGCGTAGACACCGCTTACGCGATTATAGCCGAGTCAACAACAGCGCGACAGTCGTTTCTTCTCTTCGCTACGTGGCGCCAATTGGATATTCGAAGCGAAGCCAGGTCCTTCTCCACTTGGTCCTTCCAACGGAGTGGAGGTTTTCCTCTTCCTCTGCTTCGCCCGGCGGGTACAGCGTCGAATACTTTCAGAGCTGGAGTGTTTTCGTTCATTCGAACAACATGACCTAGCCAGCGTAGCCGCTGTCTTTTAATTCGCTGAACTATGTCAATGTCGTCGTATATCTCGTACAGCTCATCGTTCCATCGAATGCGATATTCGCCGTGGCCAACGCCCAAAGGACCATAAATCTTTCGCAGAACTTTTCTCTCGAAAACTCGCAACGTCGACTCATCAGATGTTGTCATCGTCCAAGCCTCTGCACCATATAGCAGGACGGGTATTATGAGTGACTTATAGAGTTTGGTTTTTGTTCGTCGACAGAGGACTTTGGTTCTCAATTGCCTACTCAGTCCGAAGTAGCACCTGTTGGCAAGAGTTATCCTGCGTTGGATTTCTAAGCTGACATTGTTGGTGGTGTTTACGCTAGTTCCACGATAGACGAAATTATCTACTACTTCAAAGTTATGACTGTCAACAGTGACGTGAGTGCCAAGTCGCGAGTGCGACGACTGTTTGTTTGATGACAGGAAATATTTCGTCTTGCCCTCGTTCACTGCCAGACCCATTTGTTTTGCTTCCTTATTCAGTCTGGAGAAAGCAGAACTAACGGGGCGGGTGTTGAGACCGATGATATCAATATCATCGGCTTACGCCAGCAGCTGTACACTCTTATAAAAGATTGTACCTTCTCTGTTGAGTTCTGCAGCTCGAGCTATTTTCTCCAGCAGCAGATTGAAGAAATCGCACGATAGGGAGTCGCCTTGTCTGAAACCTTGGTATCAAACGGCTAGGAGAGGTCCTTCCCGATCCTGACGGAGCTTTTGGTCCCGCTCAACGTCAGTTTACACAGCCGTATTAGTTTTGCGGGGATACCAAATTCAGACATTGCGGCATAAAGGTAGCACCTTTTCGTACTGTCGAAAACAGCTTTGAAATCAACGAAGAGGTGATGTGTGTCTATTCTCCTTTCACGGGTCTTTTCCAAGATTTGGCGCATGGCGAATATCTGGTCAGTTGTTGATTTACCAGGTGTAAAACCACACTGATAAGGTCCAATCAGTTTGTTGACGGTGGGCTTTAATCGTTCACACAATACGCTCGACAGAACCTTATATGCGATGTTGAGGAGGCTTATCCCACGGTAGTTGGCACAGATTGTGGGGTCTCCTTTTTTATGGATTGGGCATAGCACACTTAAATTCCAATCGTTGGGCATGCTTTCGTCCGACCATATTTTACAATGAAGTTGATGCATGCTCCTTATCAGTTCTACGCCGCCGTGTTTGAATAGCTCGGCCGGCAATCCATCGCCCCCTGCCGCTTTGTTGTTTTTCAGTCGGGCAATTGCTATTCGAACTTCTTCATGATCGGGCAATGGAACGTCTGCTCCATCGTCATCGATTGGGGTATCGGGTTCGCCTTCTCCTGGTGTTGTGCGTTCACTGCCATTCAGCAGGCTGGAGAAGTGTTCCCTCCATAATTTAAGTATGCTCTGGGCATCAGTGGCTAGATCACCTTGGGGGGTTCTACAAGAGTATGCTCCGGTCTTGAAACCTTCTGTAAGCCGCCGCATCTTTTCGTAGAATTTTCGAGCATTACCCCTGTCGGCCAGCTTATCAAGCTGTTCGTACTCACGCATTTCGGCCTCTTTCTTTTTCTGTCTACAAATGCGTCTCGCTTCCCTCTTCAACTCTCGGTATCTATCCCATCCCGCACGTGTTGTGGTCGATCGTAACGTTGCGAGGTAGGCAGCCTGTTTTCTCTCCGCTGCGACACGACACTCCTCGTCGTACCAGCTGTTCTTTTGCACTTTCCGAAAACCAATGGTTTCGGTTGCAGCTGTACGTAAGGAGTTTGAAATGCCGTCCCACAGTTCCCTTATAACGAGTTGTGTACGAGTGCTCTTAGAGAGCAGGAGTGCAAGTCGAGTAGAAAATCGTTCGGCTATCTATTGTGATTGCAATTTCTCGACGTTCAACCTTCGTTCTGTTTGTTGGCGTGCGTTGTTTGCTACACAGAGGCGGGTGCGAATCTTGGCTGCAACAAGATAGTGGTCCGAGTCGGTATTAGGACCTCAGATCTCACGCACGTCTAGAACATTGGAGACGTGTCTTCCGTCTATCACAAGATGAAGGTTGGTGGTTTTTCGATCTGGAGACAGCCAGGTAGCTTGATGAATCTTCTTATGCTGGAATCTAGTACTACAGATAACCATATTTCGGGCCCCGGCGAAGTCGATCAGTCTCAACCCATTTGGGGATGTTTCCTCGTGGAGGCTGAATTTACCGACGGCAGTGCCAAAGATACCTTCTTTGCCCACCCTGGCGTTGAAGTCGCCAAGCACGATTTTTACATCGTGACGGGGGCATCTCACATAAGTGCGCTCCAAGCACTCATAAAAGGCGTCTTTTGTCACATGGTCCTTCTCTTCCGTCGGGGCGTGGGCGCAAATCAGCGATATGTTGAAGAACCTCGCTTTGATGCGGATTGTGGCTAGACGTTCATTCACCGCAGTGAATGATAGTACTCGGTGACGGAGTCTCCCTCCCACCACGAATCCCACACCGAACTTGCGCTCCTTTATATGGCCACTGTAGTAAATGTCACAAGGACCTACTCGTCTCTGTCCTTGTCCCGTCCATCGCATTTCTTGGACGGCGGTGATGTCAGCCTTTATTTTCAAGAGGACATCAACCAGCTGGGCAGCGGCACCTTCCCAATTAAGGAACCGGACATTCCAGGTGCATGCCCTTAGTTCGTAGTCCTTATTTCGTTTGCCATGGTCGTCATAAAAAGGGGGGGTCTCTCATCCGAGGCTGTGTTTGCTTTTTCATTTTTTACGTGGCGGGTCCCAAACCCAGCGCACAACCCTAAGTAGGGGATATTTCGCCTTCTCACTTTAGCTCGCCTTCAAACGGATGTTCTTAGGCTACCCAGAGGATACTTGGTCAAAGACCAAGGTCTTATGACAGCCGTATACATTAACACCATTATACTAGGTTTGAGATCCCAATTCTTGGTGACGATTCTCTTGCAAGTATAGTAGACCATGTATGCTTTATTTATTCTTTTTTCTATATTTATTTTCCAGAGCAGTTTGATGTCAATCTCCACCCCCAAGTATTTAGCCGTCGGGAATAGAGTGAGTGTTGTACCTTTTAGTACTGGAAGTTGAAACTGAGGGATTTTGGTTCTGCTTGTGAATAGCATCAATTCTGTTTTGTTCAGGTTAACTCCTAGTCCATTGTTCTTAGCCCATAAACGCCACCAACCTGATCGATCATGTTGTGAAAGATGGAAGACATTTCTCCAGTATTCTGGACGTTCGTACGCTCCGAAGTCCTAACATCGATTGTTGCAGCCAAGATTCGCACCCACCTCTGTGTAGCAAAAAACGCACTGCATCAAACACAAGGAAGGTTCGACGTCGAGAAGCTATAATCACAACAGACAGAAAAAGGAAGAGGCCGAAATGCGTGACTATGAAGAGTCTGACAAGCTGGACGGCAGGGGCAATGCTCGAAAATTCTACGAAAAAATGCAGCGGCTAATAGAAGGTTTGAAGACCGGAGCATACTCTTGTAAAATAATCAAATCGACGGCCAAAGCATACTAAAATTATGGAGGGAACACTCCTCCAGCCTGCTGAATGGCAGTGAATGCATACGCCTGGAGAAGGCAAACACGATTCCCCAATCGATGACGTTGGAGCAGACGTTCCATTGCCCGACCATAAAGAAGTTCGAAAAGCAGTTATCCACCTGAAGAACAGCAAACAGGTGGCTGCCGATGCATTGCCGGCTGAGCTACTAAAACACGGCGATGAAGAACTAATAAGGAATATGTATCAGCTCCTTTGTAAAATATGGTCGGACGAAAGCATGCCCAACGATAGGAATTTAAGTGTGCTCTGCCCAACCCACAAAAAGGGAGACATCTCGGCCAACTACCATGGAATAAGCCTCATTAACATCGCGTGTAAGGTTCTATCGAGCGTATTATGTGAAAGACTAAAGCCCACCGTCAACAAACTGATTGGACTTTCTTCTTCTTTACTGGAGTAGACACCGCTTACGCGGTTAAAGCCAAGTTATTAGTGCGCCAGTCGATACTTCTACGTTTCGCTACGTGGAGCTAATTGGATATTCAGAGCGAAACCAGGTCCTTCTCCACTTGGTCCTTCCAAGGAAATGGAGGTCTTCCTCTACCTCTGCTTCCCCCGGCGGTTACTGCATCGAATACTTTCAGAGCTGAAGCGTTGTTATTGAATGGTTCGGAGAGGTCCTTCCCGATCCTGATGAAGCTTTTGGTGTTGCTCAACGTCAGTTTACACAACCGTATTAGTTTCACAGAGAGTTTTGCAGCGCCTTTTCGTGCTGTCGAAAGCAGCTTTGAAATCGACGAAGAGGTGGTGTGTCCGCATCGCCTTCTCCTGGCGTTGTACGTTCACTGCCATTCAGCAGCCTGTAGAAGTGTTCCCTCCATAATTTAAGTATGCTCTGGGTAAAAATTTAATAACTTTACAAGAGTATGCTCCGGTCTTAAAACCTTTTGTTAGCCGCTGCATTTATTCGTGGATTTTCTAGCATTACCCCTGTCGGCCAGCTTGTCAAATTCTTCATACTCACGCATTTCGGAGTCTTTCTTTTTCTGTCTGCAAATGCGTCTCGCTTTCCTCTTCAACTCTCGGTATCTATCCCATCCCGCACGTGTTGTAGTCGATCGTAACCAATGGTTTCGGTAGCGATGGTGCCAAATGGCTTGATGAATTTTCTTATACTGGAATGTAGTACTACAGATAACCTTATTTCGGGCACCGATGAAATCGATCAGCCTCAATCCATTTGGGGATGTTTCTCCGTGGAGACTTAATTTACCTACTAATGCGCCAAAGACGCCTTTTTGACCACCCTGGCGTTAAAGTCCCCAAGCACTATTCTGATATCATTGTGGTGGCAGCTCTCTTAGGTGCGCTCCAAGCTCATATAAGGCATCTTTGGTCACATCGTCCTTATCTTCCGTCGAGACGTGGACGCAAATCATAAATATGTTGAATAATCTCTTTTTACTGCGGATTGTGGCTAGACGTTCATTCACCTTAGTGAATTATAGTACTCGGCGACGGAGCCTCTCTTCCACCACGAATTCCACAACAATTTTCTTTCCTTTATATGGGCAGTGTAGTGAAAGCCACAATGACCTACTCGCCTCTGTCCTGGTCCATTCCATCGCATTTCTTGGGCGGCGGTGATGTCAGCCGTCACTCTAACAAGGACATCAACCAGTTGAGCAGCGGCACCTTCCCAATTAAGGGACCGGACATTCCAAGTGGTCCTTAATTCGCCTGCCATGGTCGTCATAAAAAGGGGAGTCTCACATTTGAGGCTGGTTGTAATTTTTCATAGGGGGTGTTTTTCTCACTTTCGCTTGCTAAAATGGATGTTCTTAGGTTACCCAGAGGATACTTGGTCAAATACCGGAAGTCATGAGCTGCTTGAGCCATATGTAAAAAAATCGTTTCTGGCCACTTCCAAGCGAATGTCGATCAGAGAACTTTCCTCTCTTGGGTGAACTTCTACAAATGACTCTATCCTCCAGTGTGGCTTTAGACCTGGAAAATTAAAAACCTCTTCGTCGATTTCAAAGTTACTTTCGACAGCACAAAAAGGAGCGGCCTTTATGCCGCGATATCCTCGATGACCTCTCGAGCTTCAATCTGCTGCTGAAATAATTCGAGCTGCAGAACTTAATCGAACAGGTACAATCTTTTAAAAGAGTGTTGAGCTGCTACCGTATGCCGATAATATCCGTATCATTGGCCTCAACACCCGCGCCGTTAGTTTTGCTTTCTCCAGAATTGACAAGGAAGCAAACCAAATGGGTCTCCCAGTGAACGAGGGCAAGACGAAATATCTCCTGTCATCAAACAAACAGTCGTCGCGCTCGTGACTTGTCTCTTACGTCCCTGTTGACAGTCATAACTTTGAAGTTGTAGATAGTTTCGTTTATTTAGGAGCCAGTATAAACACCACCAACAATGGCAGCCTGGGAATCCAACGCAGGACAACTCTTGCCAACAGGTGCTACTTCGGACTGAGTAGAAAATTGTGAAGTAAAGTCCTCTCTCGACGAACAAAAACCAAACTCTATAAGCCACACTTTATTTCCGTCCTGCTATGTGGTGCAGAGTCTTGGACGATGACAACAACTGATTAAACATTGTCATAGTTCAGCGAATTTAAAGACAGCAGCTACGCTGGCTAGGTCATGTTGTCCGAATAGACGAAAACACTCCAGCGCTGAAAGTTTTCGACGCAGTATCCTCCGGGAGAATCAGAGAAAAGCCTCCACTCGTTGCAAGGACCAGGTGGAATATCCAAT
Organism: Bactrocera dorsalis; assembly: GCF_023373825.1. Classification (NCBI taxonomy): domain Eukaryota; kingdom Metazoa; phylum Arthropoda; class Insecta; order Diptera; family Tephritidae; genus Bactrocera; species Bactrocera dorsalis. The sequence goes on along the minus strand of NC_064304.1, from coordinate 60,781,164 downwards.
TGGCGCCACGTAGCGAAAAGAAGGAACGACTGATATAATCGCGTAAGCAGTGTCAGTAAAGACGCAGTTAGGAAGAAGAAGTGAAATAGTGACCGAGCGTCTTTAAAATTTTACACTTTTTTTGGATTTTTTTTAGTTTAGCTAAGAGATAATTTATTAAAATATCTATTTGAAATCTATTCGAGTTTTGTGTTTCCGATAGAAACTTCGACCTGCATCCTGCCCGCCGTCCGACAAATGCACATGCGAGATGCATTGGGCAATTGTTTCTTAAAGGCAGAATATCATAGATTACGTTTCCAAAAAATTTGTAAATGTTTTTTAAATCTATATATATAAAAGAAAGTGACGTTAGTTACTACGCTTATAACTGGAGAACGCCTGGACCGATTTCGGTGATTACCACCAATTCGGACAGGTCTCCGCTCAAACAAGGAGAATACTTAAGAAAATTCTGGAAAATTTTCCGAAAAAAAAATTATAAAGAAAATAAATTTTCAAATACGATTTTAAAAAGGAAATAAAAACGAACATGATTTTAAATGCTGTATTGCCAGTTGTGTGCACCAACTTTTGACAGCTGCATGCATATGCACAGTTGGCAACCCACGCAAAATGCAAGGACATATGTGACTTGAGTTTAGTAACATAAATATGGGCATTTTCTTAAGCTTTTATCGGCTTTCGTTAGTTATTGTAATTCAATTTGATTTAATACATCTATATATATAAAAATGAAATGGTGTATAGTTGTAACGCTAAAACTCGAAAACAGCTGAACCAAATGAAATACTTCCTTTGGGGGATTTGTTTGTTATTACCACGCAGGTCATGTCTTAAAATCAGAACAAAACATTAAGAGGGCGTGGCACCTCCCATACAAATTGAATTTTTCAAGTCGAATATCTTCAAAAGTGTTTAAGGTAGGAACATGAAAATTGGTACAGAGCTACAGGATAACAACATCACTCTCACCTATAAAACCGGGGGCTATCGAATAAGGGGACGTGGTACCTCCCATACAAACTAAATTTTTTAAACAGAATATCTGTTAAAGGGTTCAAGGTAGGGACCTGAAAATTGGTATAGACCTATATGGTATCAAAAGCCTTCTTACACATAAAAGAAGGGGTAATTGGAAAAGGGGGCGTGGCACCTCCCATACAAACTGAATTTTTCAAGGTGAATATCTTCAAAAGTGTTTAAGGTAGGAACATGAAAATTGGTATAGTGCTATAGGAAACAACACCATTCCCACCCACAAAACTTGGCGTTATCGAACAAGGGGGTGGTACCTCCCATACAATCTTTAATTATTTTGGTTGTTAATCCACCATATATTCATCTCATTTTCCACCTAGCACGACATTTTGGTTGTTTCTTGCTATTTATGTTTATTTATCGGTGACAGTAGCGGTTACATCGTAATTTTGGTTGTGTTAGTACTATTTTTGGTTTATGGAAATGGCAGTTTTATGAAACAAACACAAATTAAATTAAACGTCAATTTTTCATTGCAATCGAACACGCAAAATTTAGAGGGCAATAAAAATGCGCCTTGCTTTACTGATATATTGATATATTTTGTTTTAAAAAGTGAGTTATTTAGTGAAACTGATTTAGCGTGTTGGCGAATACCGATTTATGTACATTGGAATTTATCATTCAATTGGTCTGCTTCCTTAGTTTAATTCATTCATTTTTGGAGTTTTCAAAGGTAAGTTATTGGTCCGTAAAACCTTATATGAACTTTATGCAAATGAATGATCATTTCCAATTAGATATTTGTTACGATGCCAAGAATCGGTACGTATGTTAACACTTCTCGGAGTTCCCAGGCCGCAAGGAGAACACGAAATAGCAGAGCACGTCAAAGGGAAAGTGTTATTGAGAGGGTATCACCACGAAATAGACTGCTGGAGAATAGCACGCACCAGTTAGAAGATGTCAACCAAACATACAATCAGCAAGAACGATTGAGAAGAAGGGAAGTTCACAATCAGCAACAACGATCGAGAAGAAGGGGAGTTCGTGCTCGCCAAAGTGATGAAGTAAGATCACAACATGCGATTATTCGACGACAACAGCGGCAACATCTTTCTTTTGTGAACATTGAACGGGCAGGTTTTCGATATGATCCAAATATTCAATATAGCGCATCCATTCAAATCGGTCAGATGTCAGTAGTTTGCCAATATTGCAATGCACCGCCAGGGTTATGTTGCGCCGGGGGAAAGGTTAAGTTGCCAGAATTGCTTCCACCACCACAGCCATTGTTCCACCTGCTTTACGGTGAATCTCCTCACTCGAGCCATTTCTTAAAGCACACTAATATCGGTATTCTGCTTGAGACGATTGTCTCATGTCTCTAATTGTCGAATTCTTCATTTAGTGACTCTGTTAGTTAGGAGTCTCATTTTGGTATTCTGGCAGATACAGTATACTACTATACAGTATACTACTTTACTGCATCTGCCAGAATACCAAAATGAGACTCCTGACTAACACAGTCACTAAATTACTATTGTGACAATTAGAGACATAAGACAATCGTCTCAAGCAGAATACCGATATTAAATGTACAACGATTGTTTTCAAATGACGTCGTGTGGTGGTGAAATTGTAAATGAACAAAACTACAATCCAACGTTTAACCCTTGTGTTGCCACCCAAAAAAAATCACACTGTCTGCCGCCCAGGGTACCCGGGTACCCGTACGCAAATTCGTGCGTATAAGTGCGTTATACTTAAAAATAATTGAGTGCATTCTATCAGGATCTATGTATTGACATCTTAGAAAGGTATACCTACTTGAATTTACCATATTAATTATGTACAGCCACCTTCAAAGTCCTAAATCAGGGATAAAACGCGCTCTGCTCTAACGTAAATTTCTCGTTTCTCGAAAGGCAAATGCGTGGAGTTCGAGTGCTAGAGAAACAGGTCGCTCTCTGAACTGCTTTGTACTTCAGGAACGTTCGAGAATCCCGTGAAACGAATGTAATAAAAAATAAGTAAATAAATAAATAGTTCAGTTTCCGTCGTTGACTCGAAGAAGCCAGGCGTATCGCTGCAGTCACTCCAGTCAGTTTGGATAGTTCGTTAGCGTGAATGCATTACATATCGATATTCGTAGTTATTTATTTATTGCAATACTATTGAAAAAAGTTTGTGAAGTGATAAGTAAAGATAATTGTATTTTATTTACATACCTCAGATAAATAAAAGGATGGAGGAGTTATCGAAAGCACAGTTTTTGAGGAAACGTATATACGTATACAATAAATACACGATTTATTTACCATGATAGGTTTTTAATTTTATCGAAAATTTAATGCGAAAAATATGAAAATAAAATATTTTTTTTGATGAGTATGGGGTATATATAGTAATGTAAAACATATTTTCGTATACTCTCACATATACTTTTATATATTCCAAAGAAAAACCAAGCTCTAATACTTCTTAGTCCGATGCACTATGATTATGAAATCTCTGATGCAGCTCACAAAAAACCAGAAATGATTTTGTTTAATAAAACAAAAGATGGCGTTGACACCATGGGTCAAATGTGTTCGAGGTACTCCACCCAACGGCGAACGTGTAGATGACCGCTGGCTTTCTTTTTCAGCATCCTCGACATTGCAGGTGTAGCTGCTTATGCAATCTACTATGAGAATAAGAGCATGCTTCGCAACAAAACAAACAGACTTTTCCTTCGGCAATTGTCAGAAGAATTACAATGCCGATGATCGAAGAGCGAGCCCCGAACCAGCAAATAATGCGAAACCACTCTACCAAAATCGCAGTCGAAAGTTTCTTTGAAAGGCCAATTTCTGGGTGGTACCCAGAAATGACCAACGTTGAGACGCCACTGCGAGAAGAGCTGTTGTAGGATCTTTTTATATTTGTAAGGAGCAGCCTATTCGCAAACGACGAAAACATGGAAATCCTGCGTTGAGTGCGATAAGCCCGTATGCGATCAGCGTTCGGTGAACATTTCTAAATGTTTACATTGCAATGAGTAATTTTGATTTTTTCTTAATTTTCTAATTAATTCTTAAAATTTAGTTATTCAAATTGACTTGTTCAAATTATTACTTATATTTCACTGTGCAAAAAGCAAAAAAATCATTAATTTTTTTGAAACTCTATACAGTATATTTTATCAATAAATGTTTAATTAACATAATTTGTTATAGTTATCATACAAATACTTATTTACTCCTTTTAGTTATAAAATAAAATTATTATCATAATGTATTACACGAACTGCGCCGAATTTCTGTCGGGGTACCCTGGTACCCGGGTGGCTGAGACGTGTTTCTATTTTCAACTGTAACATTTCTGAAGTTAGAAAAAAATTTGAGCTATGTATAATGCACAATTCGCTCGATAATCGGTTAAACCATGGGGATCCAAGAGGATTTTAGCCTATCCTTTTTAGAAAAAATATTATTCAACAAAATACACGCCGGTGGGTACCCGGGTACCCGGGTAGCAACACAAGGGTTAAGGTATTTTTGCCAAACAATATTCGACAGAAACTACAGAACTTTCCTCCAATTATACAGGTTCATGGGCAAATTTTTCATCTCGCTGGATCGCTGCTACTTTCTGGGAGATTCACATGATGAAGTAAATCGGCGTTGTGCTATCTTCAATACAACGAAAAGAGAAATAATCGAACAATTGCAGCAAATGTTCCACGATCACAATGGCCTCATTAAACTGTTTACGATTTTGTTGGAACGTATGCCAACAAATGATCATAGTATAATCATACAAGCGGACAAAAGACCAACAGGGACACATGAAAGACAATATAATGCACCTACAGTTAGCGAAATATCAGTTGTTGTTGTTGGAGAAAATTTGCAGTCGCGTGATATTGTTATCAAACGTAGAAATCAAAACGCACTAAAACGGATAAGTGAGACACATCGGTCTTACGACGCAATGCAATATCCGCTCATGTTCTGCCGTGGAGAAGACGGATATCACTTAGGATATAAGATGATAAATCCGGTGAATGGTTAGTAAAAAAAAAATTTTGTTTGCTACTTCATACAGGTAATTTACGCCTTTAGGTGTCGAGACAAATAAAAAAGTCAGTTCAATGAAGTTTTACGCATATCGAATGATGATTCGCCAAAACTATGACAACCACTTACTGAGATATGGACGGTTATTTCAACAGTATGCAGTTGACATGTACGTTAAAGTTGAGACAGAACGACTTAATTACATGCGATACAATCAGTCGAAGTTACGATCTGAAGAGTATATTCACTTAAGAGATGCAATGAATGGTGATGCGGATATTACAGATATTGGTCGACTCTATATTTTGCCATCGACATACATTGGCAGTCCTAGACACATGCATGAGTACTCCCAGGATGCGATGACTTACGTGCGCAATTATGGACGGCCGAATTTTTTTGTTACATTTACTTGCAATCCAAAATGGCCAGACACTACGAATCTATTCCATCCCGGTCAATCACCAAGCGATCGCCACGACGTTACAGCACGCGTGTTTAAACAAAAACTCAGATGTTTGATGGACTTTATTACGAAACAACGTGTATATGGCACTGTTCGATGCTGGAGTGGCAGAAGAGAGGTTTGCCCGACGCACACATTCATCTTTGGATGGTGGAGAAAATTACACCTGACCAAATTGATGACATCATTTCCGCCGAAATTCCTGATGTTGAAATAGATCCAGAGTTGCACGAAGTGGTGATGGCCAATATGGTTCATGGGCCATGCGGAGAACACGATCCATCTTCGGTTTGTATGTCGGACAGTAAATGCAAAAAACGCTATCCCCGTGCTTTTATTTCGGAAACTCAAACTGGAAGTGACGGATACCCTCTCTATCGGCGTCGCTCACCCGCTGACAATGGCAGAACATTCATCACTCAATTGAAAGGAAAGAATTTCGTGGTTGATAATACATGGATCGTTCCATATTCGCCAATTTTGTCTAAGGCATTCAAAACACATATAAATGTTGAGTATTGCAGTTCAATAAAATCAATTAAGTATGTTTGCAAATATGTCACCAAAGGAAGCGATATGGCGGTTATTGACGTTGAACGAGATGAAATTAGCAAATTTCAAATGGGCAGATATGTGAACTGCAATGAAGCAATCCTACTGTTGTGCATCTGGCAGCTCATTTGGAGAATGGCCAGCGAGTTTATTTTAACGCAGAGAAGATAGTACGCGAACGGAAATACCACCAGCAACCACTTTAACAAGTTTCTTTGCAACTTGCGCCAGTGATCCGTTCGCGAGAACATTGCTTTACTCGGAGATGCCTCGGTATTATACATGGAATGCATCGTCGAAGAAATGGTTACGCAGGAAGAACGGCCATCCGGTAGATGGTTATCCAGGTGTTTTTTCAACTGATGCATTGGGAAGAATTTACACAATCCATCCAAAGGACGATGATTGCTTTTACCTACGTTTGCTTTTGATTAATGTACGCGGTTCAACTTCATTTGAATCATTGAGGACTGTAGATGGTACCATTTGTGCAACATTTCGAGAAGCATGTCAACAATTGCAATTGCTTGAACACGACAGTCACTGGAATCAAACGCTAGCGGATGCAATAGCTTCTTCACCAGCCATTACAGTTCGTACACTTTTCGCTATTATAATTTCGACATGTCAGCCTTCAAACCCGCGTCTATTATGGGATACGTACAAAGATGACATGGCAGAAGATATTTTGCATCGCCTGCGATTAGCGACGAGAAATGTCGACTTACAAATGAACGCTGACATCTACAATGAAGCATTAGTCCTTATTGAAGATTTATGTTTACTTATGAGTGGAAGACTATTGATTGAAGTTCATATGCCGGCACCAAGTCGTCAAACAAGGGATTTAATGAGTCGCGAATTGGAACGCGAGCGTGCCTACGATATAACACACCTGCAACAACAAGTACAAACAAATGTTCCACTTTTTAATGAACAGCAAATCAGTGCGTAGAATTAGCTAATAAATGCTGTAGATAGTGGAAACGTTGGCATATTTTTCCTCGATGCGCCCGGCGGGACTGGCAAAACGTTTCTATTATCTTTAATACTAGCAGAAATACGTGGTCAAGGTGGTATTGCATTAGCTCTTGCATCTACCGGGATTGCTGCAACACTGTTAGAAGGTGGAAGAACGGCACATTCAGCATTAAAGCTTCCATTAATGCACAATGGCCCACAAATTATCATTAGAAGCACTCGACCGAACACTGAGAGATTTGCGCAACAATAATGGTTGCTTTGGAGGAGTGATGATATTTCTCTCGGGCGACTTTAGACAAACACTTCCCGTGATTCCAAAATCAACAGCGGCGGATGAGCTAAACTCATGTCTGAAGTCATCGCATTTGTGGAGGTTTGTTAAAACCATTTCATTGACCATGAATATGCGAGTTTTGCTGCAAAACGATAGAACTGCGGAGGTTTTTTCAAAAGAGCTGCTGCGAATCGGAAATGGACAAGTTCCGATAGATCCTTGCAGTGGATTAATATCGATTCCAACTACGATTTGCCGATTCACATCTAATAAATATGAACTAATCAGTAGTGTATATCCAAATATTGCTCAAAATTATGGTAACTACGATTGGTTAACACGCGCGCAATTTTAGCAGCAAAAAATATGGATGTCAACGACTTGAATTGGACGACTCAAAATCAAATTCCGGGAGATCGTGGTCATATAAATCAATCGATCGCGATGAAAATGAAGACGAGGTAGTAAATTACCCAGTTTAGTTCTTAAACTCTTTGATGCCGCCTCATAATTTGCGTCTCAAAGTTGGGTCTGTAGTTATTATGCTACGGAATCTTCATGCTCCCAAACTGTGCAATGGTACTCGACTGATTGTGACCAAGCTAATGGACAATTTATTAGTGGCAAGCATTTTGAAAGGCCCGTTCAAAGGAGAGGAATGCTTACTTCCCCGAATTCCATTAACTTCAACAGATTTGCCATTCCAATTCAGACGTTTGCAGTTCCCACTGAAACATGCATTTGCGATGACAATAAACAAGTCACAAGGACAGTCGCTGGAAGTATGCGGCATAAATTTAGAAATGTCTTGCTTTTCACATGGCCAGCTATGTGGCGTGTTCCCGTGTTGGAAAACCTTCCTCACTCACTGTTTATTTACGCCGCGGAACAGAAAACCTAAAATATCGTGTACCGTGCAGCACTAAACTAAATATGTACTAAAATTGTATATTTTCGAGACTCGATTAAAACTAATAAAATTGAATGAGAATAGTACAAACTTAATTTTATTAAATTGTCAACAAATCCTGGACGCGATGTGTCAGCATTATTGAAAAAGAGTAGCATTTTTCAAGCAATTAATTTCAAAAAGCATTAATGTACCCTCGTAAAAAATGTTTATCAGGCAGGTTCTGGCAATTCACTTCCGAGTAAAATTTGTAAAAACTTTGTCAAATTAGGTACAGAAGGTATTTTCCACAAAATTTCACTCGGAAGTAAATTGCAGAACCTGCCTGTATATCATGTTTTTTTATTTAAATTTTTTATCAAAAACAGTTCAAAAAACTCAGCAATAATTTTTCCCTCACTATTTTTCAATATTGGGAATTTAACAAGGACAAAAAAGGCGGTATTTAAAGTATACACAATGAAATTAGGAAAAATCGTTCATATTCTATTAGAACCAATACCGGTGTAATTTTTTAAATGAAAAAAAAAAAATCTATTTTGGGCAGAACGAAGTTTGCCGGGTCAGCTAGTTATCTATATATATAAAACAATGAAAACTCGATAAAATTGGATAATTCCAAATAGAAACTTTTTTCCATACAATTTTTTTTTTTAATTTTTTTTGTTTTGTTTTTCAATATTTTGATTTGTAAATTATTTGAATACATAGTTTAATTTCGGTCGCTTGCTTTTTTATTCCGGCTATTCAAAAGAAAAATTATTGAAAATTATTCAGAGAAAACTTTACGTGTGTTTCACAAAAAGGGGTCAATTGCAGATTGAAATTTGTTACGAAACCACGAAGAGGTCGCCCTAATATCGGTCGGCGTTCGTTTTGCCATCAAAGTATTGCAGCCCAAGGCAAGGCAAGGCAAGAAGTACTCCCAGGATGCGGGGACATACGTGCGGAATTATGGATCGCGGTCAATCAGCAAGCGATCATCGCAGCACGACTTTTTAAACAACAGTTGCGATGTTTGATTGACATTATCATGAAGCAACGTATGTATGGTGCTGTTGGATGCTAGATGTACTCTGTTGAGTGGCAAAATAGAGGTTTTCGGCACGCACACATTCTTCTTTGGATGAAATCTTTTCTCCGGAAATTCCTGATGTAGAGAAAGATCCAGTATTATATGAAGTGGTGGAAACCAATATGGTTCATGGACCTTGCGGACACTACAATCTCTTTTCGGTTTGTATGTCTGACAATAAATGCACGAAACAGTATCCACGTGCTTTTCTTTCGGAAACACAAACTGGGAATGATGGATATCAACTCTATCGGCGTCGCTCACCAGATAACAGAACATTCAGTATTCAACTTAGAAGAGTGAATATTGAAGTTGACAACACATGGATCGTACTATATTCACCATTATTGGCTAATTCATATTCAAAACTCATATCAGTGTTAAGTATTGCAGTTTAGAGAAATCGATAAAATACGTTTGTAAGTACGTCACCAAAGGAAGCAACATGGCGATTATTGGTCTTGAACGATACGGTCGATACGTGAACTGCAATAAAGCGCTTTGTAGGATATTTACTTTTGCAATTCATGAACGTTTTCCGACTGTTGTGCGTCTCGCAGTTAATTTAGAGAATGGGTAAAAGGTGTATTTCAACCCAGAGAATACAGTATAGCCAGTGGAAACATCGCCAGCAACAAAATTAACATTGTCGAGTTTTTTCTCAAATTTCGTCAGTTATCCGTTTGTGAGAATATTGCTCTATTCGGAAATACCTTGATATCATACATGGAATGCATCGTCGAAGAAATAGTTAAGCAGAAAGCAAGGCCAACCAGTAGATTGACATCCAGGTGTCTAATGCATTAGGACAAATTTACACAATCCACCCGAAAAACGATGATTGTTTCTACCTTCAGTTGCTATTGATTAATGTACGCGGTTCAACTATATTTGAGTCATTGAATGGTTCGATGTGTGCAAGTTTGGAGAAGTAAGCCAGCAATTACATTTGCTGGAACACGTTAATCACTGGAATGAAAATGAAGTTCGCATACTTTTCGATATAAACATCGACAATGCCAAAGACATTTTACATCGTTTTCGCTAAAAATTGGAAATGGTACAATTTCGGTTGATACTTCCGGTGGCTCGATATCAATTCACGAAAGATGAACTCATCACAAATGTTCGGACATTGGCTAAATTATCGTAACTACGATTCCTTAAGTGCACGCGCAATGTTAGCTGCCAAAAATACCGATGTTGTTGACTTAAACTGGAAGATTCCGGGAGACTTACGCTCATACAAATCGATCGATCGTCTTGACAATGAAGACGACGCCGTGAATTATCCAGTGGTATTTCTAAATTCTTTGGACAGCCTTGGTATGCCACCGCATCATTTGCGTCTCAAAGTAGGATCCGTCGTTATTATGTTTTGCAATGTTCATGCGCCGAATACAAGGGGAAGAATGCTTGATTCTACGAATTCCATTGAGTTCTAACGATTTTCCATTTCAGTTCAAACGTATTCCGGCATAAATAAGGAAATGCTATGTTTTTCACACGGTCGTGGCGTGCTCACGAGTTGGAAAACCATCTTTTCTGTACACCGGAACAGAAACCAAAAAACGTTGTTTATAAAGCTGCGTTACATTGGGAAAAAAAAAAAAAATGAAATAATAAATTTAACTTTCTTTTCAACGTGAGCAATCCTACATACATAATTTTACGCAGGACAACGGCTGCGGGGTCAGCTAGTATACTATAAAACTATAAATCCTAGAAATTTTGCTTTATTTATATTTGGGGGACAAAAATTAATTGGTGAAATTTTTTTGAATGAAAAATCGAAAGTTCCTATGTTAAATGAATAAGAGCTAACAAACAAAACAAGCGACCCCTTTAGAGTTAAGCTACAGCACGTGGCTTGAGGGAGGATTTTTTTGGGACAATCAATAACATTTGAGGGGGTAAGAGTTGAAAAAAAATTAAAAAAATTTTTTGAAGCTACCTAATAAATACTGTATATGCACCAATCTCCACCTATCTCCTTCTATGGCATTTCCGCAATAGCTGCGAGCTTGTTAATTGCGTCAACGGTTGAGCGTTGTTTTCGGAAGCCGTACTTGTTGCTAGATAGGCTGCAATTCTCCCCTTCTAGATTATATTTAACTGCGAGCTTCAGGTCCTTGTTCGGAATTTCATCCAGGCCTGGTTCTTTGGAATTACTGAACCGTTCAGCAGCTTGTAGCACTTCGAGATCATTTACTTGTGCTGTATCTGTGGTCTCTGCTTTTTCAAGAAGTAGCCTTCCGCATTCTTGGCTTTGTAGGGAATAGCGTTTCTACCACATTTTTAAGTAAGGTGGAACAGGTCGGTGATTGCCCCTCCTGTATTTCCCATTACGATTTTATACCTTTTGCTACAGGGGTTTCGTCCAATTTGTTGCATAGCATTTGGAGTAAGAAGTTTTGCTCGCCTTTTTGAGATCACTGCGCTTTTTCCTAAAGATTTCCCTCCATCTCATACAATCGCCGCTGCCTATGCTCACAGTAAATCGATTTCATTGTTCCACCAGTATACTGACTTTCTTTGGCTGTTTGTTTCCTTGTGGCCATGGCCGCTTCACAGGCTATGATCTACCAGCAGTTTGGTCTGATGATCTACGCCAGTATCTTCCTTCAGGATTTCCTCCAACTTAAATTCAAAAATTTCCTCATCAAGTGTTTCAATCTTCCAACTTTGGACTGCACTTTTTGGCGATAACCGGTTCTTCGTAGTCACTGCGCGTGTTTGCTAATGTTTACCATTATAGCCAGGTGATCGCTCTGGGTATATATGTAGCGCACCCTCCAGTCGGTTGATCGAAATGTTCTTTGTCTCTGTGTTCAGCAGGACAGCGTCTAGCACAGCGAAGGCTTTAATCAGTGCACTTCTTCTTTGGTTCGTCTAGTATTTTTTCATATTCAACAAGTGATATGTTACAGAAATTAATTCCACATATTTTAGTTCTTGCATAGTATGCCTTTCCAGCTAGAGGCTTCTGTTGAAATGATTTGTCTCATCATGCCCATATTGCTACCTTTTTTTGATATCAAAGATCCAATTGTCAGTGCATTGTTCAAAAATTATTGCTACATCGATATTATTTTCATATACCGTTTGCACGTTGCTATGTTAATGGTCATTTTCGGCTTCTTATTTAGCGCAATACAAAACGATTTATTAATAGAGGATTTCCCAAAGTGACCCTCCGCTCCGCATTTTATAGAGCATTTTTTCCTGTCTTCCAAGTTGCTGCTCGCCTTCGCCACATGTTCATTCCTAACACCTAAACCACTTCTTCTTCAGTTGAGCCTTCTCCTTTATTCTGCAGATTGTCCAGCCGATCTTAATATTTTGAGCCTGTAGTAAATATCTTGCTTCATGCGCCGAAAGACTTCTTTAACTTCTGGACGGATTGCTTCTGTTATGACTTCTTTTGTGGTGATATTGTAATTTGATTTAACTGTTCGAAGAATGTCTGCGTACGTCATTTCCTGTCATGCTTGCATTCTTCTCACTTTTTTCCGCTGTGTCTTACGCTGGACCTTGACCCAGTCTTCCTCTGTTCTTGGTTTCACTCTACTCGTAGCATGTTTAGGATAACTTCCTCTTCCCTCATTTGACAAGTCGCCTACCGTTTTCATCGATGGCTCTTCATGAGCGGTTTTAGTTTTTTGGAGGCGTCCTCCTCCCCATTTGCTTGCAGTCACGTGGCCTTTTACGTGTTATTTCAACAACTTCTGGCTGGCTTGACACGTTACGCTTTAATTCACCCTGTCGGATATGCTCATCCTTGGCGCATGCGTAAAGCTTCGCGATTGACCCGAGTAATTCGCTCAATCGGGCGCATCATATCAGTTAATTTGTGTATCATATCTCCTAGATCACCCATGTGGTCTCGTTTGCCTAGTCTCCGAGGGTGAAGTTTTGGCTTGCGCTGCTCTATCCACCGATTGCTCTTTTACAGCCGATCTGGCCATCTCTAAATAATCGATATTTTTGTTGTTGTCGTTGCAAATTTTTTCCACTATTTTCTCCATTAATCAGTTTTATCAGAGCATCCACTGGAACCGAGACCTGCAGGTGGAATCGGGACCAACCGACTTGTATGTATGTATATACATTAGAGTGTGCCATTCTGAGGCAACCTTTTTTTTTCAACTGAAAAACAGGCTCAAAACTTTCGAAAATGTGTAAAAAAAAGTCACTCAAAAGATTAGCTCTTAATATTAATATTAAGAGGTGCCTATTTCAAATTTTCTGTTTTCCATATAAATTACATGGAAAAAAAATCTTTTTTTTTGTGGTGGTTATTGTGCGGAGGTTTTACATGTGCCCCGATGGATGCCAGTACGGATGGTAAACTCGATCCCGATTCTACTCGAGAATCGAGTTTTCTCGTAAAATAATCGATTTTTCGAATGTCAAGAACCGATTCTTAATCCACTTCGACTACTGAAAATCGATTTTAAAAATCGATTATTTTACGAGAAAACTCGATTTTCGAGTAGAATCGGAGTCGAGTTTACCATCCCTACTAGCAGCTATCGGGGCCCATATAAAACCTCCGCACAATAACCCCCACAAAAAAATGATTTTTTTTCCATGTAATTTATATGGAAAACAGAAAATTTGAAATAGGCACCTCTTAATATTTATATTAAGAGCTAATCTTTTGAGTGACTTTTTTTTACACATTTTCGAAAGTTTTGAACCTGTTTTTCAGTTGAAAAAAAAAGGTTGCCTCAGAATGGCACACCCTAATATACATATGCATGTATGTTAGTTGATTTGCTTACATCAGATTGGTAAAGGTAAATCACTTTTATGGTAAGTATCTTGTTGTAGAGTATATCAAAAATTTCGTTGGTATACCTATATGCAAGTATGATTCTGATACTAAGTATGGATGTGTACAAGTACATTCATTTTTCATTGACCACCAAACTTTATTGTAAAAGTTAAATATATATATACCCGTATGTACATACGCTTGGCTTTTGTCTCAGCTATCCGGTCACAATTTTCATAAAGCAATGTTAAATCCTTTCACGTTTACTATTATGTCTTAAGTTAAAAGCTTTACACTTTAAAAAGCCCAATTGCTGTGAGTTTGTACAAAATGGAGTGATAAGAGTGGTCGAAAAAAACGTGTGTCTTTATCGAATTGATTTGACTTTATAAAAATAAATCTGTTTAATTTACATCAGCTTTTTTAGTAAGTTTCAATTCAGTCAATGTACCCTAAGCAATGTGGCAGTCCACTGAAACTTGTTTTAGGATTACGTGTCTTCCATTTGAATCAGGACTGTCTCTGATATATTTAGACCACACTTTTAGTACTTTTGAAAAAAAAATGATATCGGATGTTGGCGAGACAATCACCCGACTTCCTAATTTTTATGATATGACATATCTTAATCCATTTTTGTCCTCTATACCAAATATGACCTTTCTCCTAGTTTGTTTACAAATACGTACTGTCTGTTTAAGATAGTAGTCTGGTAACTTATGCTTATTTTCATAACTTCTTTGGAAGGTGGTTTATATAGGAAAATAACAATGAATTATCTCGAATGTTTAGAGTGTTGTTATTTACATATTGAAAATATAAAAAAAAAATCAAGAAGCAGCGTTAACTAAGACTGCACCGAAGCTAATATACCCTTCACATGTGCATTTTTTTTAGTAACTTTGTATGGAAGCTACTGAACAATTTTTTTGGAGATTGTAGTATTACCTTAAGCAGTAATCCACGTCAAATTTCGTGAAGATACCACGTCAAATGCTGTAGTGAGCTGATCTGAACAATTTCTTCCGATATTACATTATTCCCATGAAAAATAACTCATACAAAATTTCGTGAAGATATATCGTCAAATGAGGAAGTTTCCCATGCAGGTATTTGATTCCGATCCTTCAGTTTGTATGACAGCTATATGCTATAGTTAATCGATCTGAACAATTTCTTCGGAGCTTACATTGTTGCCTTAGAAAATAACCTGTGCCAACTTTTGTGAAAATACATTGTGAAATGTGCACGTTTTTCATACAAGAACTTGATTCCGATCGATCAGTTTGCATGACAGCTATATGTTATAGTGGTCCGATATCGGCAGTTCCGACAAATTAGCAGCTTCTTGAAGAGAAAATGACGTTTGCAAAATATCAAAACAATATCTTAAAAACTGAGGGACTAGTGCGTATATATTCAGACGGACGGACGGACAGACAGACAGACGAACATGGCTAAATCGACTCAGCTCAACATACTGATCATTTATATATATGTATGTAGGACTAAGAAATGCAACCGTGCGGACTGGACATTTTTGACACGCGACAACACTGACTGAACGAAAAGGGGACGCGAACGGAAAAAAACCAATAACGGACGGCACTTGAATAGCGGACGGCGACTAGTAAAGTGTATTAGCTACTTAGAGTTATATTGTAAAGCGCCAGTTAAACATTTAAGAAGAGCAATTGAACATTTGTAAAGTTATAGTGAATAAAGTGAAATTAAATAAAGAAAATCTATTTGTGAAGCGAAATTGATACGATTTATTTGTGTGCATCAGTTTATAATTATATATCGGTCGGTTGGCCGTACGCTATACTCGTCACCGGAGGCTCAACGCAAGCCTTCCTACAAATCGGAGGCTCAAAGTGAGCAATCCTACATATATATATACTTTATAGAGTCTCAGACGCTTCCTTCTGGGTGTTACAAACTTAATATACCTATAGACATGTCATTCTGGTCGGAACTACTGAAGTTAAATTTCAAGGGTAAATGGGGGACTTTGAAAAAAAGTCCTTTTATTTTAGCAAAGAAAGAGTTGTAAAAAAAAGTTAGAAGTGAAAAAAATTCTCGTTAGTACCGACGAGAACTATAAGTGTGTAGAATAGCCTGTTAAAATTTGAAAGCAATCAGTTCAGTGGAACTTCTGTCAGAAATTTTCAGAGTACATTCTCAAGACAGTGTACTTTCAAATTAACCAAAAAAAATTTCCATTTTTGGAACCCAAGTTATCAGAGTACTACCTTAAATATAGGAATATCAATGTAAACCAAACCAACTTCGTTATATGTATTCTATGTTATACTCATATGTATCCACGTTCTCGTTAAATAAAGTTTTGCTATATAAAGTTTCTATTATATTAAACATTTTCTATAACTCTACTAACATACACATATAAATTCATTAAAATATCAAACATAAGGTCTTTTGGGAATCACTATTATATCGGGTATATCGTGGCTAGAAGATCAATTTGTACTGATTTCAAAAGTCTTTGGCATTAAACTTATGTTAGCTTGGGAACCTATTTCGATATGATTTGTTTAAAAGAACGTATGCATTGATCAATGTATTCGGTATGAAGTCTAATACAGTAACGGATATAACCATATTGTATGGGGTTGGGATACAAAGAATACTTAACTAAACTTTGTAAACATGGTGAAAAATCTCAAGCTTTTTTGAGATACGAAAAAGTTACTATAACTGGGATGCGCGATTAAAAAATAAAAAATCACCAATTCCCTGTTTCGAAAAATAAAGTTCAGCCGACAAATTAGAATGCGTGAGTTATAATTTTATTAATTGATCAAACACGAAATTTATAATATTAATTTATTTATAATATAGAATTTACAAAATTTGGTTGATACCGTTTACAATATAAGTCCACTTGCTTTCAAGAACGAAATAAGAATAACGAATGTGTGAGAATATGATGTGCTGAATAAGTACGAAAGTAATGCCCATGAATAGTAGGGTGAATAGTACAATATGTAACTTATGAGTAGTGAATAAGTACAAAAAGTGATGACCATAAATAATACTGTGAATAATACAATATGTAACTTCTCCATCGCTAGAATTGAAGATATATCTTAAATTCTAATAGAATTTTCGAATTTCAGTTTTCTCTTAATATTAGAGATATGAATATTTTCTAAATTAGAATATTTATATTTCGGTTGTTCTTTATGTCTTAAAGATTTATAATTTTTTATATATCCATTACACCTTTGTTCTTTGTAAAATTTTCTCTTTTCATTTATTTTATTTATACATTTATTTTTTCTTATTAAAATGTTTTCATACATTTTTCTTTTATTACAATTTCCTTGTTCAATGTTTATTGGTTTTTCTTTTGTAACTGAATGGTAGGAATTGTTATAATATTCTATTGCTTTACTAATTTTTTCTTTTATACTAAGAGATTTTTGTTCAATCATTAAAACTCGAATTTTTTCAGAAATAGTGTTATGCAATCTCTCAATATCGGCATTGCCAGTGTGGTTATTAGGCTTCACTAGATGAAGACTTATATTTTCGGTTTTTAAATAATCTTTAATGTTTACACTTTTGAATTCATTATCGCAAATTAATTTATTAAAATGTCACTTTTGAGATTTATAAAGTCTAAGTTTTTCTATTATTGTTTGATTGGTTCTGTCTTCAAGATAATAAGCAACAGCAAATTTTGAAAAACGATCAATAAATGTTAGAAAATTTGATTTTGTATTTGTGTATACATCCATATGTATTATTTGTTTTATGTCTGTTGGAGTTTCAGTTAAATGGAATTTTGCTTTAATTGATTTGGTACAAGTGGAGCAATTACACTAGCCGACAATTTTGACATTTTTTTTCTGCTCTGAAACCAAACTTGTTTTTTTATGTTGCTTTGATAAGGTACATATATGATTTGAATATAAAAAAAAATTGCTAGGTCCAGGTTAAGAGAAAAATAAAAGTAAAGTTTTTGTAAAAAATATATTGAATATTACAAATTTTTATCCCTCAATTTATATTTTCTTGTACTTTTTTGAACTTCTGCTGTATTGGTAGTCAGGATTATCACATACACATATCCAGCAATAGTCTGCCAGCATGCTAGGAGTCCATTTGCCTTGATACCTTTTCTCCATACGGAATATGTTTTGGTGAAATCTCTCCCCATGTTCATCACTGACTGCACCTAAATTGGGAGGAAAAAAATCCAAGTGCGAATGTAGGAAATGTATTTTCAGGGACATGTTACACCCTAAAGCCTGAAATCCGTCAATAGGCTTGATATGAGTTCTTCATAATCGGGTGATTTGGTGTTACCCAAAAAATTTTTTACAACCTCAACAAATGAAAGCTATGCTTTTTTTTCTAGCGTATTTAGTTTAGAGACAGAGTTTTGATTCTTCATAACTCGTCGTATGTCTGGCCCCACAAAAATCCCTTCTTTTAATTTCGCATCACTAAGTCTCGGAAATATACTTTTAAGGTATTGAAAACCTTCTCCCGTTTATGCATTGCTTTTACAAAATTTTTCATTAAGCCTAATTTTATATGAAGGGGTGGCAATACAATATTCTCGGGTTCAACAAGACGAAGATTGGACACACTTTTCTGACTAGGTACATAGTCTGTTCTTTTTGGCCACTCTTTTTGGATATAGTGTTTGCTTCGAGCTCTGCTATCCCATTCGCACATAAAACAGCAAAACTTTGTGTAACCAGCTTGCATACCTAGTAACATCCCAACTACTTTTAAATCAGAACAAATTTTCCAAGAATGTTTACCATACTGTATTTTTTGTAGTAGATTTTTGATATTTTCATAGGTTTCTTTGATATGTACTCCATGCGCTAGAGGTACAGAAAACCGCCTTCAAACTTATTTTCGATGAATCAATAAATAGTCTCCACTGATCAGGTGAATAGGTACAAAACATTTTTTCCATAAGCCCATATAGATCTTTGCAATAGACTAGATCGTTTTCCTTTTCAAAGAAATCCACAACACTACTATGTCGTTTCCGATAAGTACAGATTCTTGTCTCTGGATGCTATAAATTCCATTGTTTTAGTCTAGAAGCTAAAAGTTCTGATTTCTCTTTAGGTAAATCAAGGTCACGAATCAGATCATTAAGTTCGCTTTGAGTTATCAGATGTGGCTCTGTTGTTGACCTTGTTGGTGGTGACTCGTAGTCATCGTCGTCAAAATCGGTGTGGTCGGAAGTGTAAACATCAACACTACTTTCTAAGCCATAACTACCACGAGAAGTTGACGGTTGACGAACAATATTATCGTAATTGGACCTAAGGATTTTTTTTGATTATTTTTCTAATGATGCACATACTAACAGGAACCAAAATATATAATTTTTATTTCAGAGCAAAATCCATTGTCGGCTGGTGTTATTAATGTATTTTTGGATTAAAAATTTCAAATTAGGAATATAAATTATCTTTTTTAGACCAAAGTAATTTTCGTCAATACCGGTATGACCAGTTTCATTTTTATGGAAATTATTGATCAGTTTAAAAGCTTCTTCTTCTGTTTCAACATCTTTTGCATGATATGAACAACGAACAAATCTGATATTTCTAAATCCTGAAAATAATTCTATTAACTTATTTTGTAAAATATTATAATGATTGTCATCTAACTCTGTATACATTCCAACTTTTCCTTTTGTTAAATGTTCTTTTAAAATTTATTCTAAATTATTTTCTAAATCGAAAAGGTTAATATAAATCTTTTTATTTTTATGTTTTAATTCCATATCCTTAGTTTTATGTTGTGTTAAAATAATTGGAGTTTTAAATCTATTTACGACGGTTTCCAAAATTGGACTGTGGTCGTGAAAGTCTTCAGATTGTGAGTGAACGGTATCTAAATCGTCAGATACATTATTATATAGAGAACCAGTAGATGCATTTATCATGTTAATTTCTTTATTGTCTGCATTAATTCTACTAAGAAAGTCCGCTATTGAGTTGTCTCTACCTTTAATGTAGGAAATATTTATGTTGAATTCACTTAACTTGATTAACCAACGATGTAACCTTGGACTCATTTTCTCCTGCGATTTAATGAAAAGCCATTTTAAGGGCTGATGATCTGATAGAATATCAAATTTGACACCACACAAGTATGGTCTAAAATAATTAGTAGCCCAAACAATAGCAAGCAGTTCTCGTTCAGTAGCTGAATAATTTTTTTCGTGATCGTTTAACGTTCTACTCGCATAACATAGTGGATGATTATCCTGTTGTAAAACAGCACCAAGAGCATCTGAACTTGCATCTGTGACGAGCTGAAACTGTTTTTCAAAATTTGGGTACTTAAGTACCGGGGACTCCGTTATTACACAAGCTTTTCAAATGAATTAATATTATTTGGGTCATTTACATTTAATTTAACGCCTTTTTTCAAGTATCTAATCATTGGGTAAGCTACTTTTCTCTTTTATAAATTTTCGGTAATAACCAGTAACACTAAAAAACGACTTAATCTATTTCACAGATTTTGGCAATCCCAATTTCAAAATTTGATCGATTTTACTAGGATTTGGTCTAACTCCTTCAGGGGTTAATATATGACCTAAGTACAAAGTTTCTTTTGAAAAGAACTTGCATTTATTTATTTGGATCTTTAAATTTGCCTCACGAAGTTTCGTTAGAACTCGGTTTATATCATTGAAGTGCTCTTGAAGACTTGTGGAGAATATCAAAATATCGTCTAAATAGACTACACATATTTTATTAATAAAATCCTTCAGTAGGTTGTTGATGAATCTTTGAAATGTGGCAGGCGCATTTTTTAGTCCAAATGGCATTCGGTTGAACTCGAAATGTCCATATGGAGTGGAAAAGGCAGTTTTCGACCGGTCTTCTTGTTTAACAAGAATTTGGTGAAACCCTTTTGCCAAATCAATTGTAGTGAAATATTGCGCTCGACCCAATTTATCCAAAATATTTTCAATATTTGGTATGGGGAATTTATCGTCGATTGTAATATTGTTTAATGCCCTATAGTCGACAACAAGCCTCCATTTCTTTTCACCTGAGTTGTCTAATTTCTTTGAAACAACCCATAAGGGACTATTGTATGGTGAATTACTTTCTCGGATTATACCTTGTTTAAGCATGTCGTCGATTTGCCTACATATTTCTTGTTCTTGTATCTGAGGATAACGATATATTTTCGAATATACCGGCCTGTCTGATACAGTTTTAATTTCATGATTTATTATATTAGTATTTGTTAGAGTCTGTCCTTCTATGTAAATTAGGTCTTTATACTTATTAAGAATTTTTTTTACAACTGATTTTTCTTGTTTGTGTAAGCCGCGAAATAAATTGTCAAGGACTTGCTTATCCACATTGATTTCTTCTAAGATATGCATTTCACTAAACATTAATGGTTGAAAAAATTTTATTTTATTACCATTAAATGTAACGGTTCGATTGTACATATCGATAACACTACGCATTGGAGTCAGTATATTCTGTCCAATAATTGCATTGAAATATTTACCCTTAAAGTCCACTAGTTTCCAAGTCATAGTTGCATTTTCACTAAATTCAAAAGGAAGATTTTTGATTATTTCTTCTGTAATATAAGTACTATTATTCAATGAATTAAGGCGAATATTTTGTATAAGTTGTATTCTTTTATATTTTACTAACTTATTTGTATCAAGTAGCGATGTTGTTGCACCCGTATCTATCAATGCTAAAATTTTTTCATTGTCAATAGTTAATTCTACTAACGGTAATGATTTATTGAGGCAGTTGTAAAAAAAATTCAAATTGTCATCATAGTCGGAAACCCAAGATCCTGCATCTGCTTGTAAATGATCTACTTCCATAGGTGACATGTTATTCGCATCATTATTTCTATTACGAAATTGAGCGGAGTGGGTTTGTGCATTATTATTCCGGAAATTACCATTATTTCTCATTTGAGAAGGTTGGTTTAAAAAAACATTATTGGTGTGAGAGTTGGAAAATCTTCGAAAATGTTTATACCTACTCGAATTTTGATTATTAAATGTTTGAGAAGGTTGTTTATAAAAAAACTTGATTTTGTGTTGCAATATTGCTAGGAAACATTGAATTAGGATATTGCAAATTTTGATTACACTGATTAGTATTAAACTTATCAGGATTTCTTAAATTAGTTTTACTTTCAGTACGAATCAAATCATTTTCTTCTAATATCTGAAAACAATCCCTAATATTAGTAGCTTTAGAATTAATTATAAACGAAGCTCGGTTTACATCAATATTATTTAAAAAAGTACGCAAAATAAATTTATCAATACGTTGTGGTTCATACTCCACTGGCTTTTCAATGTCAAATTCAAATTTTTCGTTGATTTTGCTACAAATATTACAAAGCTGTGTATAATAACTTACAATATTCTTATTGATAGTTGTATGTGCACGTTTGAATAGTTCGTCGTATGTCTCCTTCACACCAAAGTTTTTTATTAGCGCTCGTTTCACACACTCCCATGTTGGCGATCCACCCAGCAGGGATAAAGGGTTGTTAAACTTATTCCAGTGTGAGAGCGCCTCAAAATAAGCGTTTTTTATAACATTTTCCATTATGGCCAGATCGAACAAAATAAGAATTTTTGGGCATTTTAAATTAAAACACCCAACATTTGGTACGAATAAAAATTACTATGTAGTGGTTATTTATTATATGGAGAAACTATTTAAATCTTTTTAATGTATATTACAAGTACTGAATTTTGACCTTTCAATACCCAATAAAAGAATTTAATCCTGTTAGCTCTCAATCATTAAATGTTTTTAATCATTGTCCATTGAAAACAATACTATGATGCCTCAAATTACAAAACCTTTCATCAAATACCTTTAAATTTCACAAATTTATTTAATTTTCATTGTTTTTCATTTTTATAAGTGGTCTTAAACGATGCAACAAATCCCTCCGTTTACATATTTTTTTTGGTAAGATTTCAATCTGGCCATCGCTCGTTTCCAATTGATAAACGTCAAAACCTACTGAACTCGATTAGCTGTCAAAGTTCAATAGGTTTTGACGTTTAGCAATTGTTCTCTCACTTCCAGTGAGATAGGAGTTAAACATCTCTTTATCTCTGCACCCAGCGTTCGTAAAATGTGAAGAGCGGAACCTTGTAATTTATTAAGAATTACGTGTTCATATATATACGTTTGGAGAGTAGGTTGCTCTCTCACTAGAGTTTGTATTGACTCCACTTCTCTTATGAATGATGATAACGCATATGTATTGTCGCCTTTAAATATGACGATTGATTGTGCATCTTTGATGATGTCGCTCGCAGTTAGCTGAAATGCCATGATGCACTGGTAATTCCTATATTTTGTTGCTTTTCCAACCAGTTCGCTAAATAAACGTCGTTGCGCTAATAATTGTGTTCGTGTACGTTTGAATCTCTGGAACAGCAGTCGTCGTTGTCGTCGTTGATACACTCGTGCACAATGTTGCTGTGGCTGCGCTGCTACCGTTGCCGCTATTGTGCCTATGCTGTTTTGTACTGTTGCCTCTGCTGCTGATACGTTCAAAATGCGAATAACACAGAAACCGGCACACAACTTTTTGTCTTGCTTTGTGCAACACCACTGGAAATATACACACAGAATCTGGCTGCTGTACCCAGATTTTTAATGTTTCCCGTTTGCTTTACGTTCCAAGTTCGTTTTTTACGTGATACAACTGTGTGAGAGGACCCACTTTCTGTTTTAATTACTACTTTAGATTTTATGTATTTTCCAATATTCAAAATTTTGTTCAATACACTTTTACGATTTTATTTTTTTATGAAGTTTGTTTTTCTTTGAATGAATTATACATATTTAATCGAAACTTTATAACACTGCTTTTAAATTAATTGTGTTTCTATTTTACGCTGCTCTTCATTAACACTGGCAACGTCTTTGCCGAAATGTCAATTTGTGTGTTCGTTGTTTCTGTTTTTTTTTCTTCTTTTCGCAATCACCTTTTTCTCACTTTAGCTGCTGTCTCTGTCACCGCTTCTTTCTTAAATCTCTTCTTCTTTTTTTTTTCTTCAATCGTCACTGTTCTATTTCCATAAAATTCTATTCGCTTTAAAGTGTGTTTCACGTTGCTTTTTTTTGTGTTAGCAGTATTTTCAAAATCCGTTAGCTTAACTCTCATATACATATACAAACTTTTGCAAACTGTACGATGGCTTTTTTTCAATTTAACTTTAGTTAATTTACTTTAAATTCACATATGTATATATAATAACTTATACCGCAAAACTGTACGATGGTTTTTTTCAATTTAACTTTATTTAATTTACTTTAAATTCACATATATATAAACTTATGCCGCAAAACTGTACGATGGCTTTTTTCAATTTAACTTTAGTTAATTTACTTTAAATTCACGTATAATTTTATTAATTGATCAAACACGAAATTTATAATATTAATTTATTTATAATATAGAATTTACAAAATTTGATTGATACCGTTTACAATATAAGTCCACTTGCTTTCAAGAACGAAATAAGAATAACGAATGTGTGAGAATATGATGTGCTGAATAAGTACGAAAGTAATGCCCATGAATAGTAGGGTGAATAGTACAATATGTAACTTATGAGTAGTGAATAAGTACAAAAAGTGATGACCATAAATAATACTGCGAATAATACAATATGTAACTCGTGCGTATCGTTTCACGGTTCAATTACAATAGAATTCTTTATTTCACCTAATTGCTAAGTCTAAATCTTAAAACTAACGGCTTAAACTAGTGGTAATATAAATATATATTAAAAGGGGTAAGTATAATCTTCTACAACTTTTCGCTCAATATTGCAAAAAATTATGGTAATAACATTATTAGGGTAAGTATTTTATAATAGATTTTCTTAATTACAGTTTTTACAATTAATTTACAGGATCAATTTACTTCAACCTCCATTGAAAGCAAGGCCAGCTTGTGGATGGGACGCTTGATTGTGCCCGCCTTAGTCGCCACTACTGCGACTCGCAGCTTGCCGTCTTGCCCTTCGACGGTTGCGTCAACGCGTCCGAGTACCCACTGCTGTGGCGGCACGTTGTCCTCGTGGACGAGGACGAGGTCGCTCAGCTGCAGATTGCGAGTGGGGTGCAGCCATTTGTTGCGTTCCTGAAGGCCCGTCAGATATGTTTTGGACCACTGTGGCCAAAACTGTTGCTTGAGAGAGCAAACAAGTTGCCATCTCTCGCAGCAACGAATTGGGTCCACTGGCTCCTGCTCTGGAGGTAATGCTCGCAGGGAGCACCCTATCAGTAAATGCGCTGGGGTTAGTGCCTCGCCATCGTTGGGGTCCTGGCTCAGCGGGGTTAGGGGCCAAGAATTGAGGATGACCTCCACTTCTGTCAGCAGTGTTAACAGTTCCTCTGCGGTCAGTAGCGCTTTGCCGATTACGCGAACGACGTGATGCTTGGCGGACTTCACCGCGGCTTCCCATAACCCGCCGAAGTGCGGCGCCCTCGGTGGTATAAAGGTGAAGCTGAATCCTTCTTCTGCGGCGAATCCCTTCACTTCTGCTGACTGGGCAAGAAATGCCTCTTTCAGCCCGCGCAGCTTGCGGTCGGCGCCGACGAAGTTGGTGGCGTTGTCGCTGAATATCTTCGTTGGCATCCCTCGGCGTCCAATGAACCTTTTTAGGGCGAAAATAAATGAATTAGAAGATAGGTCCGAAACTAATTCTAAATGTACTGCTTTTGAAGTGAAGCAAACGAAAACTGCAATATATGTTTTTACGGGTGGTCGACCGCGTATTTTTAAAGTTGTGTATATCGGACCACAAAAATCTACGCCACATATAAGAAGGGCCGTAGAGCTCAAAGTCTTTCGACAGGCAAATTTCCCGTTATTTGGTTTTGCAACTTCGGCTTGTAATGAAAACAATGTATACAGTTTCTTACGGTTCTACTGCAAACTTCTCGGGCATTAATTAGCCATATGCGTTTTCGAAGAAGTGCTACCAACGCTTTAGCCCCAGCGTGGTGATTTCGAATATGCAGGAACCGTAAGTATGTTGTAACGAAGTGCGAACTTTTATTTAATAAAAGCGGAAATTTGGCATCGTATGGGAGAGGTGCATTTAATAAGCAACCTCCTACTCGGATTAATTTGAACGACAGCGACTTATCCGAGTACTCATGCAAAAACGGGTTGAGTTTTTGCAAGTTTGTGGGTAGGGTGGTGCCTTTATGCAATTTTTGAATAAAATCCGAAAATTCTGAATGTTGGACCACCTGTGCAATTTTTAGAAAGCTCAAGTTTAGCTCTTCTGAAGTCAGATCTTGGCCCCTGGAGGATTTTGGTGGTCGCCTGATCCATCGTAATATATATGCAACCACACGAAGCAATTTTTTATGAGAAGAGAATTTTTCAATGAGGTCCAATATTGAATTTTTCTCAGCAGTCGAAATTAATGTAAATGTAGTTTTCTTCTTCTCTAACGCTTCGTCTTCTGGTGAGAGCTGGAAGTGGTTATTAATTGGCCATAATGCAGGGTCTTCTTGGAGGAACTGTGGACTGCCAAACCATATTGAATTATTCAATTCGTCCACGTTACAACCCGGAGACACTTGATCCGCAGGATTTTGTTTCGTTGGCACATGTCGCGAATGTACTTTGTCAGTCAACTCTTGGATTTCGGACACTCTGTTTGCGACGAAGTTTTGTAGTGAAGATGGATGTGTTTTAATCCAATGTAAAACGATTTCAGAGTCTGTCCTAAATGTAATATTTTCGAAATGTCGACTCAACATAGGCGCTACTCTTGACCATAATTTCGAAGGAAGATGTGCTGCCGAGAGCTCGAGACGCGGAAGAGATTTGGTCTTCAGCGGAGCCACTCTAGACTTTGCAGTAAGCAGCATGCATTTAATACCACTAGCAGATTGGCTTCGTATGTATATGCAGCATCCGTATGCCCTTATTGAGGCGTCGGAGAAGCCATGTATTTGGCAGATGGCACTCGACTCAACGTTTACGTAACGAGGAATGCTTATGGATGAGAGCTGCATTAGGTTGGCTTTAAAGTTCTCTTCTAGTTTTTGGATCCAAAGCTCTTGCAATAAGATTTTTGCTTTGGTAACTAGTGGGGCTAGTAATCCAAGAGGATCGAAAAGGCGAGCAGAAAATGATAATATGTTTCGTTTAGTGGCTCGCAGATCATTAAAATTGTCATCTAAAACAAATCGAAACAAATCCTCTTTCGGCAACCAATGGATTTCTAACGTTTTAGTGGAACTTTTGTCATTGAAGCTTAATGACTTTTCAGTGCAATCACTGTCGAAAAGTTTAGGGTGGTTCCAAAACCACTTCGTTAAGGAGAATCCTGCCGAGTTTAATATTTTAATTATCTCACTTCTCAAAAGATCTAGAGACTCAAAATTTTCGGACCCTGTTAATAAATCATCAACATAAAAGTCTCTTTTGATGGCCAATGAACCGAGTGGGTATTTCATTGTATTGGCATCACTGAGCATTTGCAAACAACGTGTTGCGAGAAATGGAGCAGGCGCAGTGCCGTATGTTACGGTGTTAAGACGAAAAATTTGAATTTGCTCAGAAGGATGCTCTCCCCACACAATAAGCTGACAATTTCTGTCTTCTTCATGCATAATTATTTGACGGTACATTTTAGTAATGTCCATTGTTAGTGCATACTTATGTAATCGAAAACGAAGAAGAGTTGAGTATAACTCTTCTTGGATGGTAGGTTGATGGTAGGTCCACCATCAAAAGTTCATTCAACGCTATTTGAGTTGAAGATCGACTCGAGGCATCAAATACAACACGTAATTTGGTTGTTGTGCTCTCGGGCCTTAAAACGCATTGATGCGGAATGAAGTAGTGTGGCTCACCCGGGATCTTATTGTTCGTTGGGCTCATGTGACCCAATGCTCCATATTCATTCATAAAGTCCAGATACATTTTTCGAAGTTCTGGATCTTTTAATGTCCTTCTTTTTTTTTTTTTTTGTTTCAATATCTTTTTATTTATTGAATCTGCTTTTTGTTTTGAAAGCCTAACAATAAGTAATAAAATCTTAAACCTATTTAAAAACTAGACAGGCTCAAGCAAGTGATTGAGCTGTTTTGGTGATACATTGCTCCTCAGTACGCGGGCATATCTCTTCTTTTAAGGCGTGTTTGATCGTAGGAATGTACCAAAGCATTAGCCAAAGGGTTTGGGTGATCACGGAGTTTAGATATATATTTATTTCTGCTGTCTTCTACTTCTTTCCTTACCATAGAAATACCAAGGTCTTTATGGATATTTTCATTACGCATGTACCATGGTGAACACGTGATTGATCTAAGCATTTTTGATTGGAACCTTTGTATTATGTCTATATTAGTTGCACAGGTCGTACCCCACAGTTGAATGCCATACATCCAAATCGGCTTTATGACCGCATTATATAAAAGCACTTTGTTGTCTAGGCTAAGTTTGGAGTTTTTATTTAATAGCCAATTTAAATTTGCAGCTCTTATCTTCATGCAAGTTATTTTACTAGATATATGTTTTCTCCACGTAAGTCTTCTATCTAGGTGAATACCAAGATAAGTTACTTCATTCGCTTGGGGTACTAAAATATTGTTCATTTTTACTGCCGGACACATTTTTGGTCTAAGCGAAAATGTAACATGCTTACACTTTTGTTCATTTACCTTTATACGCCAGTTGGCTAGCCATTCTTCGACAAACCTTAAGTGCTCGTCTAATATTCTTGATGCTATTATGTGGCATTTGTTACGGCTCACTATAGCTGTGTCGTCCGCAAAAGTAGAAGTTAATACATTGTTAGCTGTTGGAAGATCTGCTGTATAAATGATGTATAGTGTTGGGCCTAGAACACTGCCCTGGGGTACACCAGCCCTTATGTGTCTTTCATCAGATATGAAATCTCCCACTTTTACGATAAATTTTCTATTTTTTAAATAAGATTCCAATGTTTTATATAATTCTGGAGGTAGAATATTTTTAATCTTGTATAAAAGGCCCTCATGCCATACCTTATCAAACGCCTGAGCCACGTCTAGAAATATAGCCGAACAGTACTCTCTGTGCTCAAATGCTTTTCTTATTTCGTTAGTAATTCTATTTACTTGCTCAATCGTGCTATGTTTTTCACGAAACCCAAATTGGTGCGTTGGTATTATATTATTTTCGTGGAGGAAAGGAGTCATCTTTGATAGTAACAATTTTTCAAATATCTTTGAAAGACAGGGTAGAAGACTGATTGGTCTGTATGAAGACGGCTGTGTTAAGTCTTTCCCAGGTTTGTCTATCAAGATGATCTGCGACTTTTTCCATGAATTTGGATAGTATCCGAGATTAAGAATTGCATTGAAGAGCAAAGAGAGCACCCTTACGGCAATATTTGGTAACTCAATTAGCATTTTTGGGGTAATATTATCATGTCCTGGTGATTTTTTGGGGTTAAGTTCTTTTATTATTCTAGTAACTTCAGAAGTAGAAGTCCTAATAGACACATGCGACTTGTTTGCGGTATTGGGCAAGGTTGGCAACTCAAAGTTGTTCTTTGGGCAATTGGGTTGAAATACCTTTTCTAGGTGATTTGCAAAGCAATTTGCCTTATCCTCATCACTACGTGCCCAATTACCATTCAACTGTCTTAGAGGCATGTTGGAATCTACTGGTGGCTTGAAAGACTTTTGTGCTTTCCAAAGAGAGTTTTGCTTGCGAGAATTTGGACACAGATTCTTTATATAATTTTCAGTGCTGTGTTCCTCTTCGAGTTTAAGCGCTTTTTTTAACTTTCGTACAGCAGATTTCAGTTGAAGCAGAGTTGAAGGGGATCGATTTAACTGCCATTCCCGCCTAGCTCGCCTTTTCTCATTTACAAGTTTCTCTATTTCATTATTGGTGATCTTTCTAAAACCAACAGGTTTGTTGTTTCTTTTTGGTGTTGCCAATACAGCTGCATTAGTTATTATGTCATTAATTTCTCTTATATTTTCATCAATCTCTCTTCCTGTATTTATTTTGCAATCAATATTGATGTGGGTGCTGATATACTTTCTATATTTCAACCAGTTAGTTTTATGTGATGTTAGAGAAACTTTCGGCTCAAATATCATGGGCTGTTCGTATAACTTTATTAGTACAGGAGAATGATCAGATGACAAGTCTGTACATGTATCAGCTGTCATAAGAGATCTATCTATATTTTTGACTACAGCAAAATCTATTAAGTCTGGTATTTTTCTTCTATCACTGGGCCAGTATGTCGGCTTACCAGGAGATATTATATCCAGCTTATTATGCTTATTCATAATAGTGTAGTACAACTGTCGTCCTTTCGGATTAATTAGCCGTGAGCCCCAATACGTGTGCTTTGCATTGTAATCTCCACCTGCTATAAATCTATGGCCTAGTGATTCAAAAAAGTCTTTGAATTGTATGTCTGTAATTTTAAATCGAGGTGGGCAGTATATGGCCGTCAGATTTAAGTCCCCGCAGCGATTTTTTATAGTTATTGTTGTAGCTTGTAATTGCGCTGTGGCATAAGATTCTGATGTGTGGTGATTTAACCGTTTTCTAACCAACACTGCTGTTCCTCCATGTGCCTTTCCATCTGGGTGGTTTGTAACATAGAGTCTAAATCCCGGTATAAAGAAATTGTTTTTGTTCGTAAGATGAGTTTCGGACAATAGCATTACATCGATACTATTTTCATCCAGAAATCTAATAAGTTCCAATTTATGTTGGTTAACACCGTTAGCATTCCATAAACAAATGTTCAATACACTCATTTTTTACTTAAAAAAGTTTGCAACATTTGGTTTTGAGATTTGATTATCTCTTGAATCATATTTTGCATTGAAGCCATAAATTGTGTCATACATTGGGTAAGGTTTAAAATCATAGTTTCAACGCTTCCATTTGGTTGGTTTTGGGGCAATTGCATTTGTGTAGTATTGCCTTTCACAACGTTTGCATAACTCCCTTGTGTAGCATTGTCTTTAAGATTTTCTGGTTTCGAGATATGGACGGGGATTTTAATATTTTCATTAGATGGAATATTCATCATTTGATTACGACGTGCTTGGATACCCTGTGACAATTTCGATTTTAAATCTTTGTAAACAGGGCAACCCCTGTAGTTAGCAGTATGATTTCCTCCACAATTGCTGCATCTTTTATTTAAATCCTCTTTTTTAAGAGTACATTTTGAAGTGGGATGTAGATCACCACATACTACACAGACACTTCGTAGAGTGCAATATGCTTTCGTGTGTCCATACTCTTGGCAGTTTATACATTGTACTGGACCATTTCTCTTGTGTGGTTCCTCAACGGTGATTCTGCGATGGAGAAGATATTTTAAATTGTAAATCGGGTGTATTTCATTTTTCTTTAATTTGTTAGAATCTGGCATCAATTCTATTTTGAACATAGGTTGTGGGACTTTGTTCCTGTTAAAAATATTTACTACTGATTTAATGCTAAAACCACCTTCTTCTAGTGCTTCTTTAACGTCGTTAGAGTCTACCGAAGACTCTATACCTTTTATTACAACAACTAGGCCTTTTGAGCTCTTCAGTTGGTAAGAGTAGTAATTCTTGTTATTATCTGATAGGAATTTTACAATATCCATGAAACTTTTTTCAGTGTATGTTTGAATTTTAGTTTCATCTATGTTACCTTTTTTCAAAGGCACAATGTGAAAAGTGTTTGTGCCTATTACATTGCTCAATTTGGAAACAAGCGCATTTGAGCTACGCTCACGCAAATAGATTGGAGGGGGTTTGGCATTCACGACCGTGGTGGTACCCTTTGCTTCGTTAGGCTCTTTGCTTAATAAGGCAAATCTGTTGCCATTAAGAATTTCTGGCTTTTTACTGTTTGGTGTGCCTGCTTGAAATTTTTTGGTATTGACCGCTGTTTTAATAGGACTCAATTTCCTTTTTACATTAATATAGCGATCAATACCAGTCTGAACTGATGGCCCTTTTTTGCTTGGTACATTCTCACCTTGCATTTTCTTTTCCTTCGCTGTCCGGGTGCTTGCTGGTACCTGCATAGTGGCTGCTGTCAGTTGATTTGTTGTTGCCCGATTGCTGTTTACTGCTGCTTCTGCTGACTGCGCTTGCTTAGTCTCTCTTTCATCTGATCGCTGCGATGACTCATCATCGCCGTTACGTTTGTTTTTGCCAGGCGTTGTTTTTGTTGGCTCGACAAAGCTGAAGTAGGTATTTAAGGAATGCCTACGGTTTTGCATGTGAGGCTGCGAAGCACTCATTATTGTTTGTTATTTTTTGTTTTGTCTTTTGTTTTTATATATTTGTTTGGTGCACTGTTTATTATTAAAAGTTTGTATGCACTGTTTTTTATTTGTTTGTTTATTTTTATTTAGTATTATTGTTTGTTTACTTTTTGCAAAAAATCAGAATCACGGAGCGAATTCAAAAACACGTCCGTACACTTTAAACACTGATATAATAAAATGTCCTTCTCTCCATAGCCTGAAACCGCCGAACTGCGGTTTCATATGAATGACCGAGTAACTTACGGTCAGCTTTAAAAGGCATTCTGACTTAAAGCCGTCCTGAAGGCAATACTTGAGTTCTATTTACGAAAAATTTTTCACATTCTTGTTGCTCTTGTGTGAATTTAATGCCATTCGATTCTGAAGGTAATTCTTCTAGAGCCCAAAATTTTTGGACTACTGAATCTATTGACGTGAAATCTTCTTCAGCTTGGCATAATGTGCTATGTAACCTGGGAGGAGAACTTAGATTGCTGATGTATTTGCCAGATACAATCCATCCTAAAAGGGTTTTCTGAAGTGTTGGTTGGTTAGAACCATTTTTATTTTGGCCAACAGCTAAAAGGTCGAAAAAATTTTCAGCACCCAATAGGATATCCACTTTTTTAGATTTGTGGAATTCTGGATCCGCCAATTCAATATTGTGCGGAATTTTCCAGCCATTAACATTGATGTTATGGTCTGGATGATTTGCCAAAATGCATCGCATTACCCAGAATTCGGTCGAAAATTCAAAGTTATTTAACCGCGACTTGACAAACGCGCTTAGTTTTGACCCCACTTTTGTATTGGAATTGCCAATTCCAATTACGCTTAATGTTTTGTGCTGACGTCGAATCCGCAACTTCTGTGCTAAGTCCTCCGTCATAAAGTTGAGCTGGGAGCCTGAGTCCAGCAAAGCTCTCGCAGGTAGGTAATCTCCACAGCTGGTCCTCACTAAAATTACTGCTGTTGCCAACATTACCCGATCCGGCATATTCGCAGTATGCATGGCATATGTAGTGGATGGTTGCGGATGAGGTGCAGCGGGGAAAGAGACTGGATATTGGTGCAACAGTGTGTGATGCGATCGATTGCACTCACGAAATCGATCCGCTCTGCATTTGGAAACGTTATGTCCCTTATGCAAGCAATTTATGCATCAGGGTACCGATTTGACGAACTCGAACCTCTGTTGCACCGGTAGAGCCTGGAAAGTAGGGCAGGCAGTTAGATGGTGATCCCTCGATTTGCACTGTTGGCAAAGAGGCTGCCTCGTATTTGCAGCAACTAGCGCCGATTTGGTCCTATCCTTATGTTGGTGTTTCCCATGACTCGCACTGCTTGTTGGTATGGGCTTCGTCCTTGAGTGTGATGCTCCTTCCGCTGATAGTTGCTGGTATCTCCTATTTAGGGTGGCTTCACAGTCCTTCCACAGTGGCGGTTTGTCATAGTCCAGCGCTTCTTCCCATTTGGATCGGGTGGCAGGGTCAACCTTTGTCATTACAATGTGTATGATTATTGCGTTTGTTATTTGTTTTTCATCGCCCAGCGATAGAAATGAATCATATACCGCTGACACTTCGTCAATCATTGAACGCAGGGAAGGCGCAGAAGGCTTTGGAATTGTTGGCAGCTCAAAAAGTTTACGTATTGTATTGAAAAATATCAAACATTTATTATCATAAACTTTTTTGAGACTTGCCAACGCTTTCGGATAATTTTCATCCGACATCTGAAACGCTTTAACTGTTCCCAAAGCCTCTCCAGATAGACAATTATCCAAATGGTTAAATTTTTCAATATCTGGGATATTTGGATCGTTATGAACCAAGCTCTCGAACAAACTCCTAAAATTTTTGAATTCTGAATATTCTCCCTTGAATTTCGGGAGCATTTTAGATAGCCTTGAGCTGTGAGAAGCTACAAAAGATGTTTCGGCAAGTGAATTTTTGTTTTTCGCTAAAATTGACTTAATTATGGACTTCGTTTCAACGATTATGTCCCATAACTCCCCTCGGGCCATGTCGTCCTCATCAATTTCTTCAATCTTTGATTGGCATTTTATTAATTTTTCACTATGTGAATTTAATATATCTAAACGACATTTCAATTCTATTGGATCTAGAGACATAGTCTTTTCGAGAAGGCCCGTTTTAATGCGCAAAATACTACTTTTCGCAACCGTTCTTTGACGTCTTAACGATTTTAAGTCCGTCAACTCCTTACTTGGCTGCTCATTTTGCGTTGGTTAAATTAAATTTCCGAAAAAAAGATTATAAACGTTGGCAACGGATATATTGAGAATCGATAACGAAAACGAAAAAATATATCGCTCATTTGCTGCAAGACCGGCATAAATCAAAAAACGTGATTTTTGAGTTAATGCTGCAGAATTGTTCGTTATATCATACTTCATGTTGAGTGAAAAATTCATATGAATACCTCTTATATGCTCCGCTTGAGAAGAGATGTAAAGTTGGAGTCACCGTGTAAGGTTGTAGTCAGTTGAAAACTTTAAACGCGTTTTCTGGAAAATCGATTTTTTTGGCTTATGCCGGTCTTGCAGCAAATGAGTGATATGTCGATACCCAAATATACGAAAGCCAAACCAATAGCAATAAAAGTTGGCAACAAATATATTTGGAATCGGTTACGAAAACGAGAAAAAAATAATATCGATAAAATAGTATACGAAAGCCAAACCGATAAATGCGCAAAATGAGCAATAGCACAAAAAAAGTAATTTAATCGGAAAATATCCGAACGAAAATCGACAAAAATTGCGAAAAAACGACCGATAATTGCAAACGCGGATCGAAAAAAATTGCGAAAAACGAGATAATTTAATTTTGCAATTAATAATTTTTTCACCTCTATTTCAAAATAAAGGGCTACCGCAAGATCCCAGAATCCCTTGTTCACTTTGAATTCGTATATGTAAATCACAATATAATACCAGCAGCGACGGGATGGCAGCAGCGGTATGATGATAGCAACGGTGGCACCGGTGGTGACAGCAACGGTTTTAAGTACAACGGTTTTAAGCTTACCGGTTTTTCATTAAGCGGAACTTTAAACAGTTTATAAAACGGTTTTTTTTTTAACTGTATTGTAATTATTACTTCGAGCTTTTATTTGCGCCCACCACTGTACCGCATAAATAATTCACCTCGCACAGTACTTATCAAGTACCACCTTTTATTTTATTTCTTAGTTTGGTGAACTTCTCACTTTACACTATGCTACGTATTCGCACACACTCCACAATACTTCCCTTTTCTTCTTTTTTGATTTTTACACTGAGGTAAGTATACGGGTAAGTATTTCAGCACTGCACTTTACGCTGTATGTATGTATGTAAGTATGTATATTATTTTTTACAGATTTCCACTCGTCACGTATGTATATATGTATTCTTTTTTACAGGTTTCACCGCATGCAAATCGTATATCTCTATATGTACTTGCACATATATACGTATAATTGGATTTTTAATCCTTTTTATATATTTATTTTTTGTGTTATTTTTTTGTTTTATAATTCGTTCCTTATTTAGGTGTCACTATCACTGCACAGCTTGGTCACTTCCACTATATGTATGTTATTGTATTTCATTGTGTTTCACTGTATTTTATTATTTTAGTTGTTGTTTTTTCTTTTTTATGTTTAATTTATTTCCACTTCACTTTCACGAAGGGCCGAAAAGGAACGAATTGACAGGCAATTAGCACGAAATTAGTTGAATAAACGAAAACGAAAGTAATGAAATATATACTAAGCTCACGCACTTAGTCCCTGCTCGGGCGCCATGAAAATTCTCAAGCGTTTTTGAGAAGCGAAAATATAATTTAGGGAATGCGCGAATAATATAGAAAAGCCTAATTGCCTGCCGAGAATTAATTGCGAATTGAATTGCGCCCGAGCAGGGACTAAGTGCGTGAGCTTAGTATATAGTATTATTAATTTTATTCGCGTATTCCCAAGTTTTTATTATCGCTTCTCAAAAAGGCTTGAGAATTTTCATGGAATCCGGCTCGAAGGACCATTTGTTTAATTGTAAATCCTTTGTTCACCCTGATATACTCACTTGTTGCACTTGCACCTGGAATGTATAATTCGCAAAAATTCGTTGAAGTAAAGAAAAGAAATATTTCACTTTCAAATTAATATTTTGTTTGTATTTCTTTATTCCCTTTTTTTCAATGCTTATTTTATATTCTCACAAAATGTTCTTCTTCTTTATACACAAATTATTAGCACTTTGGTTCACTTAACAATTTGAAAATTCCGTTGAAAGTTTAGTCACTAGTGTTACGCAGCGTTGCCGCGACGATGGCGAAAACCTTAGAGGTCACGGGTAAAACGAAAAAAGACCCTCATTCCGATGTGACTAATTCTTTTGTATCGGTTGTGGGTGGTGAAAAAGGCGAAGTATTGGTGTGTAGTGTGGTTGGTATGATGTGTAGCTGTGGTTGTGTGGATGACATGTTGTGTTGTATTGGGTTGTGTGACCTTTAGTATGTTGTGTGTGGATTTTGTGCGATGAGTGCTATGCGGCGTAGCAAAATATCGCACGACCAGATGTCGCATAAACATCCCGGCCCCCCTAGGCGGATTAATCGCCTAGAAGTCTTTGCAACCGTTGCAGAGTGCTCACTACGGCGTTCAGTCCCGTTGGTTTGCGTTGTGGATTACGATGACCGCAGGTTGGTGCAGGTAGTCGTGAGTGCGCTCCCCTGGTGCGTCTGGAATGGTGCCCTCTTCGGCGCTGGACAGGATCCTCGTGTTGTCTGTGTCTGTTTTTTGTGTGGATTGCTGGCGGATTGACTCGACGAGGGAATCGATGAAACAGTGTATGATGAGGGCGTTGACAGTATTGGCATGACCCGTCGGTTGGACATTCGAATGTGGTGTGGGAGTCTGCCAAGCAATTCATGCAATGGCCGTGTGCGCGAGCGACCTGTTGGCGCTGAGCTGGCTTCATGCTTTTGAAGATAGTGCACCTCTTCAGAACGTGGGGCCAATGGCATAAGCTACATCGTGGAGGCAAGTTTTCTTCAAATGGATCTTCATACGTATCCCTGGGTGTTGCAACAGATACTTGCCTTGGCGGACTCAAGACTCTTCGTATCCTTGGTGCGGCGATGGGTGGAGCTGATGCTCTAGGTGCAGCAATGGCGGTTTTCACAGTCTTGGGAGTAACTTGGATGTCTTCTATGTCCATTTCTATTGGAATAGGAACACACTATATTAAAACATTGTATGGTTCATATATTGAATTATGTAATTGGATACTTGTTTTGAGAGATAGATACATATATCATCGTATACTATACATATTTTTACGGTTCAATTGTTATCGCTCATTATTTTAGGTTGTATAACGGTAGTACTTAGAATTAAACGGATTGTAAACGGTGTATTTTTTAATTAATTATTGTTTAATTTTATGTATGCGTTTGCGTTCGCTTGTTTTCGGTGATCGGGTCTTCGGTATTTGGAAGAAAACACAAATTTACTATGGAGATCTTTAAGATAGTCCTCCATCCATCTGTGGCTGAATTCATGTTGGAGAATCTTGATTCTTTCCCATCGATTTATTAAACTGAGTGAGTCTCCTTCTGTCTCAGGTAGGGCAAGAAGAGGAGCTCCTCTGAGGAAGTGTCCAGGTGTAAGAGCTGTGAAATCGGAGGGATCTTGCGAGAGGGGTGATATACGGCTTCGATACGAGTGAGTAGTGTAGTAAACTCCTCATAATTGAATTTATGATTACCAGCCGTTTTCTTTAAATGGGACTTAAAGCTTTTTACTGCTGATTCCCAAAGTCCGCCCATGTGTGGAGAACATGGAGGTATAAATTGCCAATCGATCCCTTGGGGTGCATATTTGTTAACTATGTCAGGGGAGACTTCTTTCATGAAGTTTATAAACTCCTTCTCTCTTGCTCTTTGGGCTCCGACAAACTTTTTCCTATTATCGCTCATTACTTTTGAAGGAAATCCGCGTCGTCCGACAAAGCGTACAAATGCTGCAAGAAAAGCCGCAGTAGTCAGATCTGAACAAAGCTCGAGGTGTACTGCCTTTGTCGTAAAACATACAAAGACAGCCACATACCCTTTTCTAAATGAAGAAGACCTTAACATGGAGGCCTTTATCTGGAAAGTTCCAGCAAAATCAACCCCAGTGATGGTAAAGGGTAGAGCATAGTTGCAGCGTTCAGGTGGTAAAGCTACCATGATCTGGGTACGCATTTTGTGTTTGTACATGGTACATGGTTTACACATGAAAATCGTCCTTTTGATTTGTGGCTTTAGTCGCGGTATATAAAATTCTTGACGGACCATTTGTTGCATCAAGCGATGCTCACCATGCAGTGTAAGATGGTGCAGATATGCTAGAAATAGGTAAGTAAAACGGGATTTCTCTGGAATAATGATGGGATGTCGTTCGATATAACTAAAGCTGGAGTTCGCCAATCTTCCATTTGCCCTTATTAATCCCTTAGAATCTATGAATGGATTTAAGACGAGAAGTGAGCTTCCCTTTTCGAGAGGTCGCTTTTCGAGCAACTTTGATTTCTCTTTGCTGAAATAGCGAGTTTGTGTATATAATATTAGACTGACCTTAGCATGTTGCAAGTCGGAATGCGTTAGTTGCACGCAAGTATCATTTGGTGCCCCTTTCATTTTTAGTTTAAGTCTTTGAATGAATTTGTGCATGTAAGCGACTACTCTTAGTGCTTTAGCAAATGACGAAAATCGATGGAGAATATCATCCTCTTCTGGAGTGATATGAAATTTTTCAATTTTCCGACTTTCTGGCGGTATTATATTACGAGCTGGAGACTTTGGCCAGAATTCTTGTGATTCTGTTAGCCATGTTGGACCATTCCACCAGAGTGTAGTGCTGGTGAGGTGCAGTGGCTTGCAACCTCATGTCCCAAGATCCGCTGGATTATCTGCACTTGCAACATGTTGCCATTTTGCTGGGCCAACTAAGTCTACAATTTGGGATATTCGGTTAGATACATAGGTCTTCCAGCAATAGGGTGGTCTTTCTAACCAAAGATCAAAGATACATTTTATGATCGTTTAATTTGAGATGGGTTTGGATAATTGAAATTAATTTTGCTAACAGAAGAGCACCATTCAGTTCAAGCCGTGGCAGACTGAGTGTCTTCAAAAGTGCAACTTTGGCTTTGGCTACCAGGAGGTGTGAAGATATTTTATTATCGTACTGAGTGCGTACGTACACTGTTGCGCAATACGCCTTTTCAGAGGCATCACAGAAACCGTGTAATTCTGCGTTAATGTTAGGAGTGAAATTTACCCATCGAGGGATTCGAATTTCAGATATAGTATGTAAATTGTTAGCAAATTGAACCCATTTCGCTAAACGTAAAGGTTTTACCTGTTCATCCCATTCAGTGCCATCTTGCCACAATTCTTGAATGAGGATTTTTGCTTGAATCATTATTGGCGAAAGCCATCCTGCGGGGTCGAAAAGTTTTGCCACCGAGGAAAGTACTTGGCGTTTTGTAATGGCGGACATTGCAGATATTGACTCAATTGTATATGAGAATTAATCTGTTATCGCATTCCATTGAATTCCTAGAGTTTTAGTTGTACTAGCCTTTTCAAATTTAAGGAAGTCTGTATCTAATAAGTCTTCTTTTTTAATGTCTTTTATTATATCAGGGTGATTTGAAGTAATTTTCTTTAGAGGGAAACCTGCTGAATTTAATGCTTTGATCACTTGCGATAGTGATTCGCATGCTAATGCGATACTGTGGCTGCCTGATAGTATGTCGTCCACGTATGTTTGTGTTTGCAACACAGAAGATGCTAAAGGCGAATTTGTTGCATTTGTTTTTGCCACTTCATGCAGTGTCCTGATCGCCAAATAGGGTGCGCAATTGATGCCAAAGGTGACGGTTTTAAGTTTATAGTCGCTGATTGGATTAT
Organism: Bactrocera dorsalis; assembly: GCF_023373825.1. NCBI lineage: Eukaryota > Metazoa > Arthropoda > Insecta > Diptera > Tephritidae > Bactrocera > Bactrocera dorsalis. The sequence continues at coordinate 60,740,771 of NC_064304.1, read as the reverse complement.
TACTCGATTTGCGGAAGACTATACGCTGGAAATCTTGGTCATCTTCATGTACTAGAATTTGTCTGTACATTTTTTCTTCATCCCCATTGAAAACGTATTTAAACATTCGCCAATTTAGAATTAGCAACATGAGATCAGGTTGTAATGTTGGCCCTGTGTATAGTACATCATTGAGTGATTTGCCTAAGCTCGTACACTTTGAGGTATTGAAAACCACTCTTACCTTTGTTGTAATTTTATCGGGTCTTATTACCCCATGATGTGGCATATAAAAAGATAAATATCTACCTTTAGATACCTTTCATATGGTACAGCTCCTTCCATATGATTGAGGTCAAGATATTCGTCCATCACATTATCGTATGCCGATTTGAGCTCACTTTTCTTTATCAGGCTTTTTTCCAGGCTTAGAAATTGCTGGACTGCTGATATTCTAGAGTGGCCTAGAGCTATGGTTTCAGGGAAAGTTGGTTTGAACGGTAATCGCACAACATAACGACCCTGTTAGTTTCTTGTTGTTGTGGATTTGTAATAGGCTTCGCTTGCCTGGTCTTCTTCTGAAAGCTGGGTAATTTGGGGTAATTCTTCTATTTCCCAGAATTTTTTAAGTTGATTGTTTAAAAACTCGTTTGAGATATTTTCCACTTGTGTGGTGAAAGAATTGATTTTTTCAGGGACTTGGCCACTTATAATCCACCCAAAGATTGTATTTTGGGCTAACAATTTATTGGAGATTTTCTCAATACCTTCAAGAATTATTTGAGGTATTAAGTCAGTGCCCAATAATATGTCGATTTGTGATGGAGTATGACAATTGGGATCTGCTAATTTGAGGTGTGAGCATTTTTCCCAGTGTATTTTATTTACTTCATAGCTTGGAAGCAAATTTGTAAGTTGCGGTAGAACGATGGCTTGTGCATCTATTCTCATATCCGCATTTGGAGATACTATGGTAATTGGGCATATTTTGTTCGATTTTTGGATAATTCTTCCGCTCATTCCCGAGATTTGGAAATTTGAATGTTTTATTGGCAATTTGAGCCGATTTTGAGCTTTTGATGATATAAAGGATCTTTGAGATCCTTGATCTATTAGTGCCCTTAGTTTGAATAAATCACCCTTATGTGCTATGGTCATGACCGCAGTAATTGAAAATTCTCAAGCGTTTTTGAGAAGCGAAAATATAATTTAGGGAATGCGCGAATAAAATAGAAAAGCCTAATTGCCTGTCGAGAATTAATTGCGATAAAAAATGAAAACGCGTGCGTACGGTTCGATGGTTCAATTACAATAGAATTCTTTATTTCACTTAATCTAATTGCTAAGCCTTAATCTTAAAACTAACGGCTTAAACTAGTGGTAATATAAATATGTATTAAAAGGGGTAAGTATAATCATCTACAACTTTTCGTTCAATATTGTAACGAATTATGGTAATAGATTAAGGTGAGTATATTTAACATTATTAGGGTAAGTATTTTATAATAGATTTTCTTAATTTAATTTTTAACAATTCAATATTTTACAATTCATTTCATTATTTTTATTTTATTATTCATTTATTATTTTTGTTTTAGATACAGATACATATGTCGCTTGACGCAGCACATGGAAACGCTTAGTTTTTGCAATTACTCTAGTATGATTCAGAACTTACTTACTTACAAGCAATTTTAAAATAAATAAATATAAACATTTAAAAATTTTCCTGCGCATAAAGTCTTTCAAATTTCCACTGAATTTGGTATAGTAATATTAGAGCAGGTTTGACATATTCTAATAGCGGTATATATTGGCTAATTTTCGTAAAACAACATGAATTTGAGGGACTCATTTTTACGTTGAAATTTTCACATTCATTCCAATTTATGTACTTTTTTTCAAAATTTCTTCGTAATTACTAGTTTCATTTTCTTATAAAAAAACTTAGGTACAGGATATTTTATAATAAAATATAAACTGTCACTGTTCAAAAACTTAATTTTAAACATTCCAAATACAAGTACATATATCTGTTATAGTTACATATCGTCACCTGAAATGCAAAATAACGTATCATCAAAAAAATCGAATCTTCACTACTTCAAATTATGTATATAATATTACATATGTTCAACATTTTCTGGTTCTGCCGTCATATATAAACCAGTCTTAACCAATATTAATATTTTGTTTCACTCATGTTCGATTTTATTTCGTGTTTCATTCATGCCACTGTAAATTTCTGAAAATGTTGTTACGTTATTTTGCATTTCAGGTTGGTTAACGCTATAGAAATTGTGACAGTTTGCAACTCGGCAGTTATTAATCTAAAAGTGACCTGTATCTATTTCTATGTTCGTGCAAGTATTATAGTTTTATTCACCTAACAGTTGTACGTATCACCTAAAACTAATCGAGATAGATATAGGGATACATAATAGTTTATGTAAATGGTCAGGAAGTAAATCTAATGTTTTATTGGATACCATTTATTGAAAATCTTTTAGGTTTAGAGTTTCTGAATAAAAATTTCCATTTTTTACGAAATTAATTGTATCAGCAATAGAGTATAATTCGTTATACACTTCGGCAACTAATAATTCTTCTGAAATTGGTTTAAGATCGAGAGTTTTCTATTGTTTTCTAGTTATTAGCATATTTAGTCCTGTTTTAATTTTAATTAAATCATCTTGATCAGGTGTACCTCTGATCATTTTTAAAGCTGATCTTGAATTAATTGTATTTTGAGTGCTTCTACTATGTTGTTTACTAACACTTTTCATACCCTGAACATGGTACATTAAGTTTGTCACGAAGTTTGTAACACCCAGAAGGAAGCGTCGAAGACCCTATAAAGTATATATATAAATGATCAGTATATTGAGCTGAGTCCATTTAGCCATGCCCGTCTGTCCGTCTGTCTGCCCGTCTGTACATATACGAACTAGTCCCTCAGTTTTTAAGATATCGTTTTGAAATTATGCAAACGTCATTTTCTCTTCAAAAATCTGCTCATTTGTCGGAACTGCCGATATCGGACCACTATAACATATAGCTGTCATACAAACTGATCGATCGGAATCAAGTTCTTGTATGAAAAGCTTTCACATGTGACAATGTATCTTCACAAAAGTTGGCACAGGTATAGCATATAGCTGCTATACAAACTGAAGGATCGGAATCTAGTGCTGATATGGAAAGCTTTTGCATTTGACTAGATATATTCACGAAATTTGGTATAGATTATTTTCTAAGGCAACAATTTACTCTTCGAAGAAATTGTTCAGATCGGATTACTATATATGAATAACTATAGCATATAGCTGCCATACAAACCGAACGATCGGAATCAAGGGCTTGTATGGAAAGCTTTCGCTTCTGACGTGGTATCTTCACGAAATTTTACATGGAAAATTACATGGATGGTCCATACAAACTGACTTACTAAAAGAGAGGCACCTGTGAAGGCTATATTAACTTCGGTGCAGCCGAAGTTAACGTTTTTTCTTGTTCTAACTGAAGCTGTTTTAAATTATATGCAGATTGAACTATTCATATGGTTCTAGTATTTTTTATTAATTTTCTGCATGATATAAAATATAGTATTTTTGGAATATGTATACCGGATCTGATTCTATCATTTATATTTTTTGTTTTTGAAATCAATTATACTATCACTAAAGGGGCTAGATATAAAAAGTAAAATTACCATTCCTTGTATGTTTGCACTCGTACACCATGTTCGTGTATAATTGTACCACGATTTGTTAGTATACAAGTATGTGTATCAGCTCTATCTGTTTTGTTTTGGAATATATAATTAGGGGTTTCACATAGTCTCATAAAGTTATAAGCATAGCGTTCAGAGTTGTATTTGCGTAAACTTATTTTAGTATACAATCCAACAATTTTTTTAAACTTTAAATTTTATTTAAATTTAAAATTTTTTTTTTTTTAATTTAAAAATTTAAGCTTTTTATGATTTTACGATACTTTATGACACGTTGTGAGTACCCCAAATGTCTCCTTTCTTGTACGTGATGCTTTTTCGGTTTTGGTTGTGATAAGAGAGCATTTTATTTCGATTCACTTCGATTTTTTATTAAGTTTCCGGGTATTCCCTTGGTTGAAAAACACGTCCTCGGGTCGCACGGCGTAAAAGATTTGTTCTCGGGGTGAATTATTATTTTTCTGTGCTAGGATTCTTGCAATTTCTATCAGTGTGCTGTGGGTACATTCAACTTGACTGTTGGTTGTTGAATGGTATGTTGGTGTCATTGTATTGTGGCAGTGCGTTAAAGATTTCGTCTCCTGGTGAGCTTAAAGGATATATCGGGTTGACCGAAAAGAAACCGGTGATTTTGCATACAAACGGCGTTGACAATTTTTTGAACGGCTTATGACTCTTTTATTGCATTTTTGCTTTTGCCAAATATCAGCTGGCACTTTTACCTTGCCTTAGAAAAAAAGCGCGCTTAATTTTATTTATATTTGTTTGTTTGGCAGCAATTTTAATATGGAGCCCACAAAGGAGCATTTTCGTCATATTTTACTTTATTATTTCCGTAAAGGAAAAAATGCAGCTCAGGTTGCTAAAAAGTTATGTAATGTGTATGGTGACAATGCCTTAAAAGAAACACAGTGTCAAAGTTGGTTTGTCAAATTCCGTTCAGGTCGGCCAAGTGCAGTTGATGATGACGTCATCAAGGCTTTAATCGAATCGGATCGTCATGTAACTGAGCGTGAGATTGGAGAGAAGTTAAATATACCACAATCAACCATACATGATCATATACGACGTCTTGGGATGGATAAAAAAACTAAAGCTCAAAAAAATTTTGAAAAATTCACCGGTTTCTTTTCGGTCAACCTAACATGTACATAAGGGGTGTCCTTATTTGTAAGGGGAAATTTCAAAATGTTTATATTACAGTTTCCTGGCCAGAATTTGGTTCCTTTATGTATTTAAAGTAAACAGTTAAAATTTGGGGTCAATACGATAACATTTAGTGGGCCCGGAAGCCACCTGAAAAATATAATAAGTAGGCCAGTATGGGCAAATATTGTACATTTTTATTTTTTTTCATACATATTACATATTTAAATTTATATTTTACATTAAATCAATTTTTATGTTTGATTTGTATTTTTTTCGATACGATTCAACAATTTGGAGTACCAGCTGCTTTTCCTCTTCATCATTCGTTAAAATTTTATTGTAGTCTTGCAAAAATTTTATTCCTCTTTCAGCGGGATCATTAACAACTTGTAAGTTGCGGCAAAAAGTCCAATTATTTTCGAAATCTGAATTATTTTCCTATTGGTATGGATCCACGTCCAAAAACTCTGAAGATAACCCAAAACTATTGAAAAAAAATTGTCTTTTCTGAAACAAAATCGCTAAGTTCGTAAGTTCGAAAATCTGTCAATTTTGAGTGGCTTCGGCTATTTTTTAAATGAACAACTGGTACCTTGTTTTTTAATTGTTTTATCATTTTACGTTTTTCTGCGTGGGTAACTGATAAGTCAAAAAATGATAACGCTACTGTTTCTTCGGCGATGTACCATAAGTGGGTAGACATTTTTTTAATAATAGCTTCTCAAATTATTGAATCTGTATCTGTATAATTTAGAGCCTCTTTAATAAAAAAAGATCTTGATTAGGTGCTGAATTCGCATTTGTACTTCCGAACCAACTTTTGATTATAACAATGAAAATACAAATATCGCGGATGCCACTCAATTCCCTGGTTGTAAGTTTAAACTGATTACGTAATAAATATATTTTGAGACAATGGATTGCTTTTGCCATCCACCGTGCGTTGCTGGTTGCACCTGGAGCGCATAAATTAAAGCAATCTGCACAAGGAAAGTTAAAGCAAGTTGTAGCATTTCTTTGTAGTCATCGCGGCTATGCGATTTTTTTAAGTGGTCCTGCAATAAGCTTTTAAACAAGGTTTTCTTAAGGTTTGGCCACACAAATCATTCAAACAAGAGTATTTCTGGAGCTGAGTTTGACATCATCTTTGATTCAAAAACATTGCGCAAAATAATTTCGTACATATGATGACGGCATGGTAGGTGCATGAGATTGCGTTGCAGTTTTTTTTCCAAAAGGACTGCGGCTCCATTTTTAACACCAGTATTGACAGCAGTTGTATCATAAGGTATGCCTTTAACAAGTTCAACAATGTTCCAATCGACTAATCTCTGATAAACAGTTTCAGCAATATTTGCACCAGTCGACGACTGTATCTTTGGTGCTCCAAGAAATTTCGATGTTCCATCGTAGCTAATTAAAACAGCAATTCTTTCCACTTTATTACGGCCCTTTATATCTGTCATGAACTTCCCATCAAAATGAACAACTAGTGCTCCATTTGCATTGGCCTTGTTAAGTGTTTGAATAAATTAACATTAATAAAAGTGCATTGTCAACTATAAGGAACTCACTTTTCTATAAATTCAGTAGAAATATCTTTGAATTCTGCAGACCGATTTTGTTGACGGTACGGCCATACCATCTGACACTTTGGCATTGTCTAATGCTGCTTACAATCGTGGTGTTATGATACTTTTAGTGCCTCGTCCCTTTTTACACTCAGTTTGCAAACACTTTTTTCCAACGGATTTACTACATTTTCATTTCCAGCTTCCACAAGTACTATATCATTTTCATTGCTTTCCTCGATTATATTAGAACATTCAGAATTTTGTTCTTCATACCGCCTTTTTCGTAATGCTGCTTTCTCCTTTCTTTCTTGTGCACGCACCTCACGATCGTACAAAACCTTATCAACACCCATCATGCAACCTGGCCGTCCTTTTTGACGTTGCATTTCAAGAAATTTCTTATCTTCTACTAACTTCATTTTTTCAAGCGCATTAGCGGTGGCCATGTCAAATAAATCATCCAAGCTTCCAACAAACATATCAACGACTTCTTCCTGTGAATTGGATCTCTTTTCTGGAACTGTTTTCAGGATTTTTTTCCAACTTTCGTACAGTTTCAATAACTTCTCAACACATTTATCTTCTTTTCTTATCGGTATTCGTGCTTGTTGCCAAAATATTTGTGCTGCTTTGATAGCAAGTTTTGCGCTTTCCTTTGCTGAAAGATCTACAAATATCATATTGTAAAACAAAACTTCTAAAACCTGCCGATTAGATGGAAGTTTTGCACCTGCAATTTGATGCATTGTGTATCCAATCAAACTAACTTTTCTTAAATTGGCAAATAACATACATGTTGCTAAACTAGACATATTAGTTTATTTTATATACTTCACTTTTTACACTTTAAACACAACCGCCCACCGAAATTCAAACAATTTTAAAGTATTTATTAAACCAAATAATTATTCTTCAAAATAATTGTTATTTCTTGCTTGTGAACGCTTACAATTTGATTTACTTATTAAAATCACAATATGCACAAGAACCTCTTGCATGCTTTTGGAAATATTTCACAGCAGAAATGTCCCGTTATGAGCAGTTACTATTTTATTTTCTGAACGACTTATTGTCGCCACACAGGTCACTTTTTCTCAGGAAATTTGTTTGCCTACAAACAGCGCGCTCAAAATGTAGAAACAAATTTCGGTAAATTTGCAAAATATCAAGCTTGTGTTGCATGCCTTTTTTTTTTTAAAACGCAAAATTATCACAATTATTTTAAATGTTATTACCGAATAAGAATACAAAAATGGAATAATTATTTTTGTATACATATATGTTTTGTTAAATATACTATAAAAACTGCGTCTAATATAAGGCGAATGTATGAACATTGATGAATTTGAATTTTTCAGCTGGCTTCCGGGTCCACTAAATGTTATCGCATTGACCCCAAAACCGATGTTTGAAAATAAGGAGCCCCTAAAGCGGCCCACTCACGACAAATTTGTTTGACAAATCTGTTTGAGTTTGAGGTGGTTTTTGTCGTGAGTGGGCATGTTGTCAAACGGATTGAAGGTTTGCGACAAATTTCAAAAACTAACAACCGATTTGTGGATTCGTTTGTCGTGAGTGGCGTGGTTTGCAAACATTTGGTCAGTTGCTTGAAATTTTTGCAGAGTAAACATCAGCGGATAAAAAAATGGCAAGCGTGAGCAAACATTTTTTGGAAGAGTTTATTGAATTATTTAAAAATGAACCGGCCTTATGGCAATACAAAAGTGAAAATTATAAGAATAAATGCCAAAAAGATAAGTCGTGGAAAAATTCAGCTCCATTGAATTTAATAGTTTTACATGTGAGTGGTTATATCTCTCACATAACCACTCTTTCATCCATTCTTTCTTCATTATTTTTTTTTTTTTGCATTTGGCTTTTTTCGCTTCATGCACTGGTGTATTACTAGTAGCGCAATTACATCATCCGCGTTATAATCAGACATGTTAACTCCGCGAAGCACACAATGGAAATAAAGTTTGTCAAATCGGTTTGTCGTGAGTGCTCAACCGTCTTCAAACAGATTTGTCAAACAAATTTGTCGTGAGTGGGCCGCTTAATGTACATATTTTTAAATGTATCAATAATCTCATTTTCAATATTGAATAGAGCTTCTTCGTCTATTTTAATAGCATTTTTTACTTTTAGATTTATTGTACGTTTCAAGTTATCTTTCCGTTTTAGTGGAATATATTTATGCCGGTTGAGTATGGTTATTTTGTTCGTTTTAATTTCTCTGGTGAGCTTTGAGCGGAATGTTGCGAGTCACTTGAAGTATTAGTAATCATTTCACGCGTCAGTGCATCAGCGACTAGTGATGAGCGATATTTCACTACCGGTGATTTTTTCACTGTGATTGAAAAATCGCAAATCGCAACTGCCATTACTTTTTATAAATAGCAGTTCGCTTCTATGAACTGCGATTGCGATCGCAGTTCGAAACTGTGATCGCAGTTCGAACCAGTGAATTGCGATCGCAGTTCGAAACTGTGATCGCAGTTCGAACCAGTGATTGCGATCGCAGTTCGAAACTGTGATCGCAGTTCGAACCTGTGACAGAGAACGTTTAATATAGAGAAGATTCACGGCGCGAATAACGTAAAAATATTTTTGGCTAACTCGGCAGAGATGGAAGAGTCTCACCACAGACAAGTTATGAGCGAGTTTCACCACATTTAACAGCGATTGAGGGGTTTTTAGAGTCTATGAGAATAACATGTAAATGTAAATAAGAGAGCCAATGCAGGGCAATATACATACATGCATCCTCCTTATGATACTCCCAACAACAGCATTGTGATATTTTCATGCTTCATGTTAGCTTTCAACCAGAGGATCGCTTGTGTGTGATACATATGCAAATACATACATATGTATGAATGTATGCTTTTGCGTTTTGCCGTCGGCAATTCAATATTGACATGTAAATATAATTATGATATGAGTATAATTTTATATGAATGCATAGTACTATTTACAGTCAATTTGGACTTAAATATTTAATAATTTTATTTGATTTTTACATAATATATTATACTAATAAATATTTTTGTATTATTTCTTAGTAATAGAAATTGAATTTATCACAACAATATATGTGTGTATAAATACATCGTCTATCATATTAATCTCATTATCTGCTCATATGATTGCATGTATACGCATGTGCGCGTTCAGAAATTCATATCATGATTTTATCACTTATCAATATATTACATGTGCGCGCATTGATCTGCATGTTCATATATTCTTATATACTTATATGTACATATATTTGTATACACTTCCGAACAAATAATGCACAAGCATACAAACATACATATGCGTACACATGTGAATATGTCACCACAAAAAATTGAAGCATTGTTCTACAAAAACAACAATTGTCTAAATAGCAGAAGCATCACAAGTCAATATGGCAGCCGAATTGGCGAAGCCCAAATGTAGTAAATTTTACAACAAAAACGATTTCATTCATAAACGCAGGCGCATATTCCACAAACGACCTCGTTTCATTCATAAAAACAGACGCCGTAACATCTCTCTGAGCATGCCTTTGCCAACAAGCGTCTTTTCGCGACGATGGCAAAAGCTAAAACTCATAAATTGAACAACTTTCTGATGATTCTTCACAGAAAGAAGTGAGAAAAGTGGCAACATAGGAGTTGTCGATTTATAATATTTGTCTAAAATATTTTTCCGTGACTCGCAAAAATCTGCGTCGATATGTATGCAAGCTGATACATATGCATACATATTTACGCTAGTTTGTTGGCGAAGCTGTTACAGCGGCAAAGGAAGCGGTCAATAGGCGGCCATTCATTTATTTTTTTCGGCACAGCTTGGATTTTCTATCATCACACAAGTGCTGAACACATTGAGTGCGACAGACTGTTCTGTCAAATATTAGAATACACACGTTCTTAGGGACACAGTTATTGAGGCAGCTGCACAACTACATAACTGTGTCCATAAGAACGTGTGTATTTTAATATTTGACAGAACAGTCTGTCGCACTCAATGTGTTCAGCACTTGACTCTTTGACAAAACGCCAGTTTCGGCCATTGGTTGATCTTGACAACGGAGATGCGAAAGATGCGTGCGCCTACATATGTATTTGGCTGCCATATTGACTTGTGACGCTGCTGATGCTATTTCAAACGATTGTTGTTTTTGTAAAGCAATGTTTGTAGTTTTTGCGGGTGACATATATACATGTGAACGCATATATGTACATAAGTATGTACATATGTTGTATGTGTGCCAATGTCATACGCACATATTTATGTATGTACATATGAGCAGCGCGCACATGTTATTATTGATAAGTGATTATATGATTTGAATTCGCGAAAGCGAACATAAACACTCTATCTTTGTTAATGTGAAAATAAAGCCTATTTTATAATTATTTTTTGAATATATCAAATCATACTTATATGTATACTTCATAACATACATATGTATGTATATAACAAACTATCATAATATTATTAAAAAAATGAAATATATTACAATTGTGACAAATGTACATTAATCGTAAATTTTATCATTCAAAACTTACATATATGCACATGTATCATAACCATATGTGTTTATGTTCGCTTTCGCGAGTTCAAATCATATAATCACATGTATGTATATTGCCCTGCATTGGCTCTCTTATTTACATTTACATGTTATTTCTCATACACTCTAAAACCCCCTTAATCGCTGTTAAATGTGGTGAAACACGCTCATAATTTGTCTGTGGTGAGACTCTTCCATCTCTGCCGAGTTAGCCAAAAATATTTTTACGTTATTCGCGCCGTGAACCTTCTCTATATTAAACGTTCTCTGCCTGTGATTTACGATATCAGTTCGAACCTGTGAATTACGATCACAATAGCAAATAGCAGAAAAGTAACAACTTTCTTCAGGGTAAGTATATACATATATATGCGTATACATATATGCTATTTTTCATCATAGCGGTTTGAAGTTTTAAGTGCAACGTTCTAATAATTTGTAATAATGGCAGGAAATTTAGCAAGGAAAAGAAGGGAATTATGGCAGATGTTTGAAGTGTTAGATGAAATATATGCAAATTAAAACTCTTTTCATGGTTGCAATATTCATAAATATTTAATTTAAGTTTTTAATAACACTTATTAATAAATTATATGAATTTTAATAAAAATGGAGTTACTTTTACTGTTGTATATTTATTTATTCTTTTATTAAGAAGCTCTTATAATTATTTCGTTTAACCGAATATAATTTAATTTAAAACAAGAATTGTAATTAATTAATTTCAGAAAAAATTATGGAATAAAAAAATTACGGGTTTTTAATATTTTCCCAAAAATTAGGAAATTCCCGTTATTAATTTGGTTTTGAAAATATTATTAGGGGGTATTCAAAACATTCTGATAATCTGATTGTAATGGAATTCCCATCATTAGTTTTTCTTTGAAAATATTAAAAGCGGGTATTCTAAACAAACAAATGATCAACCACACTAATGGTAATCCTTTCTAAAAAATGTATGAAACCATCATACCAACATACAAATGAACTATACAATACACTCTACGGGTCAGGTAGCCGAACCGCTCCAACATTTGCGAAAATGTTGTGTAAGGAAAATAGGAAAAACTTGACTCGAGTTACAGGAGCTAAAAGAAAATTTACCGCCAATAACGACAAAATGTTTCCGTCGTTCCCACGACAGTCGGGTCTACGTAAGTGGAACGAACCCGGACGATCTGCTGCTACAACAACAACAACAAAAGGTCTCCGTTTGAACGTCGACTTAGTTGCGATCGCAATAGCAATATAAAATCACAGTGATTTAAAAATAGCAATCACTGAAATCACAGTGATTTAAAAATCGCAATATCGCTCATCTCTATCAGCGACAACATTTTGATGCCCTGATTTATATACTAACTTAGCGCTATATTCATCAACAAAATTTTCCCATCGTTTTAATTTTGTATTCGAAATTTTGACCGAAATCAAAAAAATTATATTTTATTGTATATCAAAGGTATTCTACTGAGTCCTGGAAAAAATTAGATTTTTCGGATGTAGTCTATGCATCGTTGGAATATAGAATGTGCGTTCTTTTTTTTAGATTTGTATATTATTTTACATTCAGGAATATTGTTTTCAGCTTTCGTTGCTCCAATACCCTGTTCACCTAAAATTTTATCAAATTCCGCTTTATTATTACTGAATACTCTTCATACTTACTGCTATATATACTAATTGATAAGAAAATAATTTTCGTACATTGATTTGTCTATTGCATCTTATCTGCTGCTTATCCGCTGTTGAAGATATTTTCGAGCCTATTGTTTGTTTCTTGCATGCATGATAATGCATTGTTGAAGCATGGTTTTTATGATGTTTACATAAATGGCTGTTGTAATCACTGCACGACTGACTAACCATTTGCTACCTTTCGCGTTTTTTAAAATGAAAGCCGGTTTTATCACTTTGTTCGTGTATTTGTTTCAGTATAAATTTCCCTTAATTTGTATGGTGTTTCACTAATAAAGAAGATGAGTATTGTATTTAAACAATTACGATTCGTCCACAATAAGCGATTTAAGTAAATTTCAAAGCAAATCACGCAATTTGTCTGGTGTTTCACCAATATAACAAACAAGATGAGTGTTTTATTTAAATAAGGATGATCCGCACACAATAAGCAATTTAAGTAAGTTTCAAAGTATAGAGGGGGAACGCTGAGTAGCGGTGGCGGGAAGAGACTTGAATTCAAAGGCGGTCGAATCTGACCTGGCGTGTGTAAGTTATTTTTGATCTTCTAGTTATAAATCCTTTGGGGTAGCGACAGTGTTGTCGATAAGCCAGAGTTATTTTGAAGATGATGTTGACAAGTCACTTTCACTTTACTATTATGACTCCTTTGGGGCAGCGACGGTGTTGTCGACTACCCAGAGTTATTTTGAAAATGATACTCACGCTTTGAGATTCATTCCAAAACTGATTTATTTTATAATTTGTAAGCTTATTGCTAGCTTACTATTTTTGCCGTCGCTGCTGCCGTTTGCTCGACGTTATTGCTTGCATAGGCACTTCCCACGCTCATGTATCGAACTGATCGAATTACTACAGCTGACCAAGCATTTTGTCTTGTTTACATAATTTGGTCGCGCATGAAGTGAACGATGCAGACTGCATGCTTTGCAATTTTTGGCAGCTTGAGCGCTTCAGTGCGTTAACTACTGTTAACTTGTATAGCCTGACCCTTGTTATGTTGAGTAGTGTGTTTGACTGCGTGGATCCTGGGCTCTCGCGTGTGGGCGGTGTTGATGTGGAATGTGGTGAGTGTGCGTGTTACTGATGGGTGTGGGGCAGGCGACTAAGGCTCATTTAGCCATCCCGGCCCCCTAGGCGAGTATTTCAGCCTGGAATTCGTTGAAGCTGCTGGAGAGTGGCTACGATGCTGCTGAGGCCTGAGGTGCGGCGCGAACGCGGTCTTTGCTGCTGGCGTCGTGTTGACGCCCCATTATGTGGTTACCGGGCACGGGATGATGATGGCCCAATTGTTCGACGTACTGCGCCGCGGTTTGGCGCCAGCAGGTTGTTGACTAGTGTCGTTCCGAGTGGTTCGGTGCAACATGGTGTAATGCGGCCGCATATAAATCTGGTACAGGTTGCCCGAGGAACACTCGTGGGTTTAGTGGATAGGCGTCAAGCAATTGAGACAATGGCCGTGCGCCTGGACGACCAGTTGGCGTTGTTGAGGTGGCAATCCCTTAAAGATCACGCATTGTGGCAGCCGGTGGGGTCGACGACATAGATGGCATCGAAGACATTGTGGGTCTGCTCCTAGCGCGGGTGTTGACGGCAATGCTACCGTTCCACTCCGAGGCGCCGTTGGTGTGGTTGTTCGGGGCGCTGCGACTGGGGCAGCCGCTTGGCGTGGCACATTGACAGCAGACCGAGTGATTGCTGTCGGGGCTACTGGTATGTCTGCATCCATATTGATCTGTATGGAAGATTGTTATTTAAATTAGAGTGTGGTTGCATATAGGGCATATGAGCACGCCACGTTATGCGGCATGAGTGGGTCGTTAGATTAATCGACCTACTTATGTTGTTTCGAGTGTTATTTTAAATATATATATATACATATTTTCATAAATTATATTTTATTTTGTGTTTATATTCGGTTTACTTTAGCGGTTTATCGGTTTTCGTTTCGCGGTTATTGACGATCGGAAAGAAGCATAGTTTGACGAGCGGTCGTTTTAGCTTTCCGGATTGCGTATGGAGATCGACTACGCGACTATGACCGTCGGAGCCTGGGTAAAGCTTCTCTATGCGGCCCAGCCGCCATTCGGTAGGTGGCAGGCAATCGTCATGAATCAGGACACAATCTCCAACTTTTGTCGCATTTTCTGTACTTTTCCATCGGTACCTCTTTCGGAAGTCCTTTATATACTCTTCTTTCCATCGGCTACTGAAATTATGATGGAGAATTTTAATTTTGTCCAATCTATTTAATAAGGATAGCGACTCCAGGCCTGGCTCAGGTGTGGCCAGAATGGGTGCTCCTTTTAGAAAATGCCCTGGGTTAGGGCTGTGAAGACGGAGGGATCTTGCGATAGTGCTGTGATCGGCCGTGAGTTGAGAACGGCTTCAATTTAAGCTAATAATGTCGTGAATTATTCATAATTAAATATATAGCTGCCAGCTAGCTTCTTGAAATAAGATTTGAAGCTCTTTACAGCTGATTCCCATAAACCACCCATATGAGGAGCGCTTGGAGGTATAAATTGCCAATTGATACCTTGAGGGGCGAACTTTTGTACGATATCGGGGGACCCTCGTTTCAAGAAATCCACAAACTGGTTTTCTGTGGCTCGTTGGGCTCCCTGAATGTTTTGCCATTATCGCTCATAATTTTGGATGGGAAGCCACGTCGAGCGACGAAGTGAGCAAATGCCGCGAGAAAAGCCTCCGTCGTCAGATTAGTACACAGCTCAAGGTGTATTGCCTTTATCGTGAAACATACAAAGACAGCCACATAGCCATTCATGAGAGTGGTAGATCTTAGCATGGACGCCTTTATTTGAAAAGGCCCAGCGTTCAGGTGGAAGTGCTGTTATAATCTGCGTTCTCATTTTTTGCTTATGCCGCTAGTAGGTGGCTTGTGGTTGCGGTGTCGCTTTGTGTGCGCACATAGATCGTGGCACAATATGCCTTTTCAGAGGCATCGCAGAAGCCATGTAGTTCCACTATGTATTCGGGGGAATAGTATACCCAACGTGGAATTTGTATCTGCGAGATGTCTTTCAGATTATTAGCAAACTGGGACCACTTTTCTAAGCGAAGAGGTGTCACTTGTTCGTCCCAGTCTGTTCCGTCTAGCCATAATTCTTGAATCAGGATTTTTGCTTGTATCATAATTGGCGTAAGCCACCCTGCGGGGTCAAAAAGTTTGGCCATTGAGGATAAAATTTGCCTCTTTGTTATGGCGGATAATGTGGTTATGGACTCTGTCGTGTATGAGAACTGGTCCGATATCGCATTCCATTGGATGCCCAGTGTTTTTTTTATATTTTCCTTTTCGAATATAACCAAACATAATCGAATATAATCCAACTTGTTTTCGTTTGCTATATTTTTTAAGATACTTGGGTAATCTTTTTTAGAGAAAACCCTGCGGTGTTGAAGGCCTTTACGGGGCATCTCGACAGGATAAAATCTATGTCTTACTAACTGTATTGCCTATTGTCTGTGGAGACTCCATATTGCTTATTGCTTACAATATATGGTAAACTAATTAGAATTTTATCCTGTCGAGACGCCCCGTTATCACTTGTGATAAAGACTCGTATGCTTGTGAGAGGCAGTGGCTCCCAGACAAGATATCGTCTACATACGTCTGTGTTCTTAAGACTTGTGTTCTCAGAGGAAATTCTGACTTTGTGTCTTCTGCCAGTTCGTGAAGTGTACGAATGGGGCACAGCTTACGCCAAAGGTAACTGTTTTTAATTTAAAGTCGGAATTCCCCGAGCTAGTGCATCTGGAGGCATTAAGGACAACTTTAATTATTTTGTTTTTTTATCAGGCTTTACTACTGCATGCTATGGCAAGTAGAATGAGTGATATTTGCCTTTTATGATTTTTTCGCATGGGCTTACTTCCTCCATGTGATCTAAATGGAGGTATTCTTCTAAGACACCATCATAATATTGTTTGAGCTCACCATTTCTAAGTAGTTTTTTTTTCATACTTAGAAACTGCTGTATTGCAGAGGTGCGAGAGTGACCTATGGCGAGTGTATCTGGAAATTGTTGTTTATATGGTAGTCGTACGACATACCGACCATTTCCTGATCTAGTAGTTGTGGCTTTGTAAAAGTCTTCACAATACTGTTCTTATGGCGTTGTAACTGAAATGGAGGGGTTCTTCTAACTCCCAAAATTCCTTAATTGTAAATTAGGAAATCCACTTGAGTTGTCATGGTGGTAACTGGTTCTGTCACTAGTCCACTTAGTATCCAACCAAATATAGTATTTTGCTAGAAAGGTGTTTCAAATTTTTTCAACCCCTTCAAGAATAATTTAAGGTATAAGGACGCTGCCTAATAGAAGATCTATTTGAGCGGGGTTGTTGCAGTTAGGATTAGGTGTGTAACCTTTTGCCAATGCTTGCTATTTATTTGATAGCTTGGAAGCATGTTTGTAAGTTGCGGTAAGACTATAGCTTCTGCTTGAATGCGCTTATCCGCTTGAGGGGAAATTAGGGTAATGGGGCAAATTTTATTTGAGTTTTGAACTACTCTTCCGCCCATTCCTGTAATTTCATAATTGGATTGTTTTGTTGGTAGTTTTAGCCTATTTTGCGCCTTAGACGCTATGCATGATCGTCGAGATCCCTGGTCTATTGGGGTTCTCAATTTGAAAAGTTCTCCTCGGTGTTCGATGGAGATAACTGCTGTGGGTAGTAGCACCCTACTTTGATTTTCGCTGTGTAGCGTTTGAGTTTTTAATGCCTTTGAGCAGCATGTTTCAGGAGTTGCGGTTGCAACTAAACCCGTGGCTCTTTAGGAGAAAGCGCTACTTTGAGGTGTGCTAGGAAAGTTATTGAAATGCATCATTGAATGATGCCTCTTGTGGCAATATACGCAATTGAATTTGCTTTCGCAATTATTGAGATTATGTGAGTGAGACAAACAGTTTGTACATAGTCTTTTTGCTCTGACAAAGTTGTTCCTTTCATATATTATAGATATTAAGTTTTTTAAACTTTTCGCAAGCTTTCAGTTTGTGCCCTCCTTTACACAGTTCACAGGACGTTTGTTTATATTGTTCGCATGTGAACGATTGATTTTTAAAGAAGCTTCTGTTTAAATTGTGGTTGTTACTAGCTTGGAGTCTAATGAAACTTCGATTTAGGTCGCGTTGAACGTTTTTAGTTTTGACCGCTTTTTTTATCTACCCTTTCCGCAATTTCATATTGGGTAGTTAAGAAATCTTTCATTTGTTGCCACGTTGGGCATTTTCTTCGTAATGAAAGCGATTGCACCCACAGAAGATTTTTCCGGTAATGCCGCGGAGCATATACATATTTACCATTATGGGGTCCCAATTGTCTGTGGGAATATTCTGTGTCGCTAGAACCGACAAGCAATTTGAAATAGTGGATTGAAGTTTTATAAATTCTTCACTTGTTGTTTTTCTGAATTTTTGGTAAATTCATTAATATTGTGACTTGTTTGTCGACTAATATTCTTTCGTTCTCGTAGCGAGCCTTTAGAGCTTCCCAAGCGTAATTGAAAATTTCCTCATTAAAAGCGAACTGTTTGACTATTGCGCCTGTTTGACCATTTGTTTTGTATCGGAGGTGATAAAATTTTTGAGCTTGTGATAATTTAGGATGGTTTATGTACACGGCCGTAAACATGTCCCGGAAGGACGGACATTGTTCATAACCTCCGTGAAATATTTCTGTATAACATGCTGGCACTTTAAGGTGATTGCCTGAACTCGCCTCTTGGCTTTGAATTTGTGGCAGCTCTACTCTCGGTTGTGGAGTAGGTGCAATTGCTTTAATTAGGAGATCATAGCTCTCGTTTCCTCGTACTGGCCTAAGCAGTTTTCGTATTTGGAGCAAGCCGAGGATTTAAAATTTTCCGGTAGATCTGATTCGTCAGATTCTAGAATTGCGTCATACGCAGGTTGGAGTCGTGTCCAGAAATTGCCTAGATTTTTTTTTTTGATTTCTAATACCCATTCAGAATTGTCCTGAATCGGTGAAAATGAAAATCGAATGCAGTATCGAATTACACTGTCACTCTCAGCAATAAATTTAGTATATGAAATATCTTTAATTTTTTTTTTGCTTTGTAGCACCTTGCTTTGAGCATGTAGCTTCAGCAGGTGTACATGAGTTCTTTTCTTCAGAAATCATTTTTTGTACTTTCAGATATGGTATCGATTTAGATTCCTTAGAATCTCCGTTCATTCAGATAATAGGGAAAAATTGAAAATACGAGAAAGAAAAAACTTCTCTCAGTGTATTTCTGGTAAAAATAAATACGTTTGAATCTTTAAGATAAGCGGTTTATATATTTGTTGTATACTAGACCTGTCCTTAAAATTCAAAATGTATTCTATGTTTACAGAATGGGTTATTTTTTTCCCTTTTTTTTGTAAAAATGTTTAAAAAAAAAAAGAGATGTGCTTATGACCGCACGACTGAAGTAAAACTTCTTTCTCTCTATCTATATGTATATATATGAACTGCAAACTCACTTTTTCCTTCAATCGGCTCATACGCAAAAGTTTCTATTTAAGTCCAATCACTGTGCGTGCCGAAACTCAAAGAGTCACGCCCGGAACACATAGAGCGGGGCAGGCTGCAAGCGACATCTGTCAAATATTAAAATACACACGTTCTTATGGACACAGTTATGTAGTTGTGCAGCTGTCTAAATAACTGTGTCCTTAAGAATGTGTGTATTTCAATATCAGATTCAGATGGCGCTTGCAGTCTGTCGCGTTCTATGTGTTCAGCACATCAATCTGTCGAAGCATTGACGCGACGAGACACGAAAGAAACTAACAAACGATCGCCGATTGTTACCGCTTCCCTTGCCGCTGTAACAGCTTCGCCTTCCAACGTGCGTAAATATGTATTCATATGTATGAACTTGCATAAGGAGCATGCATGCATGTGTTTATGTCTTCATATTCATATTCATGCATACATATATTTATGTCTCTTCATATTCTTGCGTATGTGAGACAGAGACATAATGTATTTTGTACACATTTTCGGTGTCAAAATGAAACAAAATATAAACAAGCAAAACGAAATTCTTCGTTGGGAGTCTCTTCATATTCTCTTCTTCGGCATATATGCCTTGTCATCATATGCCGTAAATACATATATTTCTGTCTCTTCATATTCTCGGTTAGAATATGTGAGAGAATTGTAAACAATGTTAAAATTGCGAGGCGAATTCCGACCTTACATACAATGTTAACAAATTTTATGATCTCTTTCTATACTTTTAAGTTCTCTGGTGCTCTAAACACATAACGACGACAGACGACAAACGACATCTGTCAAATATTACACACGTTCTTATGGACACTTATTTCGACGACGACACGAAAACATGACTGTAGGCCGACAGTTGTCATTCTCGCTAATTCCTATTTGCCAACGACAGTAGAATGAAGAAGAGAGATGAGGAAGAGTGGTGATGCCACTAATATGTAAAATGTAAAATTATTCACAGCTCTTACAAACTTGACATTATTTTACAAATAAAAGCATAAAATAGCTCTATTTTATCATTTGTAATAACAATTGATAATTTAAAACAAAAATATATACCTATTTACTTATTTTTTGCATAAAAAATTTAACTTTGAACAAAATATTAAAATTTCAATGAAGTGCAAGGTATTAGTATGGCCACAACGAAATTGTGTACATACAAAATGGACAGCTGCGTTGTTTTGTGTACATGCGTTGTTTTGTTTTCATTCCACTTTCGTACTCTCGTTTGTCGTTTGTCGTCTGGTCGTCGTTATGTGTTCAGTACATGGTTCTTGCAAATTTGTTTACATGCACACATAATTACACATGTATGTACGTGAATATGCGCGACCACTTCGTCTTTTAATATGTACATGTGAAAATGTTCAATATTCCTCTTATTCATGTGTACAGTCAATCCCGGTTAAGTAGTACTCCGCTTAAATGAAAGTCATCCCTCTTAACTGCCTATATCTTGCTGCATCTCACGGTTTGTTTTTTGAAATACATTCAAACTATTGTTTTAAGTATGTACGACTCGGTTAAGTATCCGCAGTCGCTTATGTACCATATTATATTTTTATTTTTGACAAACCACAAAAATCTGTATTTTTGATTGTACCGGGATTGACTGTATTTTACGCGGCTTGCAAAAATCTGCGTCGATATGTATGCAAGCTCATTTATATATATTCATACATATTTACGCAAGTTTGTCGGCGAAGCTGTTAGCGCGGCAAGGGAAGCGGTAACAATAGACAATCGTTCGCTTATTGTTTCGGCACAGCTAGGATTTTCTTCCAACAACACAATGCTGTGTCGACAGATTGACTCGTTGACATGGAAGCAAAAAACGCGTGCTTCGCCATTGGTTGTCCGTCTCAACGGAGACTTCGCATGAAGCATTGAGTGTACATACATATGTACTGCATCTAGACAAATTTACAAACATTATCCCTATGGTCTAGCATATTTGTTTACATGCACACATAATTATGTATGAGCACATGTGCGACCGCTTGGTCTTTTAACATGATATCGAAACTTTTAATAATTAAAGGAAATATATACATATATGTACATATACATATTTTTGTATATAGTAAATACATATATGACCTGTCAAACCCATATAAAATGTATATTTAGGTAGTAATACTTGCAAAGATTTTATGGTATACAAATACATAGGTCAAATTCAAAATACACACTTATGTGTTTTCATAACAAATATACATATGTATGTATACCGATCTATAAATTATAAGCAGAGTCGTTTGAGCATAGTAAATAAGCGAATCTGTACGCATACATTACTTTACATTGGAATTCGCATTATTTTTCTCATTTAACAGTGAAAATGCTCAATTCTGCTATATTCGTGGTGAAACACGCTTATAATTTGTCTGTGGTGAAACTGGACCATCTCGACCGAGTTAGCCAAAAATATTTTTACGATCTCCGCGCCGCACAATGGGTAATCGCGGCAAAAATATGTAATTTTTAACTATCTAATTTTAACAAAATCTCATTCCAGTAGTCTTTCTAGACAATGAATATAGTTTAATTTATCACTTATTTGCGAATTGCCATTTCACTGACATAACAACGTATTTTTAAAGTCAAATAAACAAAAAAATCTCTTGAAAATTGTGAAAAATATTGAGAAATATATGAGTACAGAAGTAAGGGATTTCGACGTTTTATGCAATAAGAAGTGACTTTAAAGTGTAGCCTAATATATATTATAATATATTATAAAATAATTATTTTCATTTCATAGGCCTAATTCATGTCAATTTTGACAAAGTTTTAAAATAAAACCATTTTTTAAACACTTTTACATAAAAATTATAGATTTGACAATTAGCTACATGTACCTACATGGTCTAGTTAGTCCTAATATTTGATGTACACTTTAAGGAATATGATAACGAAAAAAAAAAACTGCGCATATGTGCGGATACGTGCGGATAAGGATCAAAGATAGCTATAACCTTGTCTGTTGGAATTTTTTTTTTTTCGTTTTTTTTTTTTTTTTTTTTTTTTTATTGTTCGGTTTGTTGCTTTGTTGTTATTTTTTGGAGTTGTCTCTCGTTATACAACAACAACAAAATACTAGTTTAGATGCCTTATATTATTTGAACTAATTACACAGTACAACAGCTAATCTGGGGGGGTGAGAAATTCCAGGTCGGGGTGATGGTACTAGGTCAGTATAGTAAAACCCTCAAAGGGTTTGGTGTTCGTATGTGTCGTATGTGATACCGAGAGAAGTGCAAACGGGTGAAAAAAAATTAACAAAACACGAAACTTTTGAAATGGCAAAAGAAATAAAATATTGTGATATTGCAGAAATTTAAAATAATATTAAATACAATCAATAGTCAAGCAGCAATAGATCCTCAAAAATTTGAAATTTATGCATGAAAACTGCGAGGTTATATGTCAGCCTTTATGAATTTTACTATATGCCAATGACGATACATAAAGTAAAGATTACAAGAAATATAGGCTTAATCATTCTAGAAAATGCGACAGAATTTCTACAAATCAAGATGTAATGCACTTGCTTTTAGCTTCATCACCTTTGTGCCAATTTCACTCTAATATCTTTATTTATGGCTTAGTTATGGCACTTTATAGGATTTCGGTTTCCGCCATTTTGTGGGCGTGGCAGTGGGGCGATTTTGCCCATCTTCGAACTTAACCTTCTTATGGAGCCAAGAAATACGTGTACCAAGTTTTATATCACGATATCTCAATTTTACTCAAGTTACAGCTTGCACAGACCGACGGACGGACAGACAGACATCCGGATTTCAATTCTACTCGTCACCCTGATCACTTTGGTATATATAACCCTATATCTGACACTTTTAGTTTTAGGACTTACAAACAACCGTTATGTGAACAAAACTATAATACTCTCTTTAGCAACTTTGTTGCGAGAGTATAAAAATGAACTGCGGATACGTGCGGATAAGGATCAAAGATAGCTATGAACGGTTGTTGTGACAACGGACGCAATTGTTTAATTTATTGCGCGTCTTCACATATTGATATTTAAAGAAGCGTTTGTGTAATTTCGAAATTCGTTGTTTAATAAAAATCTAACAGTTTATAACAAGTGTTATTTGTATAAATATATATTGCAAATAATATTTGCAAAATGTCATTCGTTTCAATAAGTAATCGACAGCTTACTGAAGAATTTATTCGTTGCGGGCGAAAAAGTGATATGTTGACGCAGTTTTTGAGGGATAAATTCCCTTCTTTTAGTGAAGATAAGGTGAAGTTGATTTTAGAAACAAATTAAAAAAAGGTACATAACTTCATTCAATTCAAAATGGAACCAGTGCCAGAGGAAAAAAAACCTACTATTTAAAAATCATTCTGTATGGCTGGATAAGAATTTTACTATCGAGATGGTTGATAAAATTATTACCCGGGACTTCAAATAAACGTAGTTTAATTGCTAGGACGACCGGTAAGAAATTTGAAGACTGTAGTCAACGGCTAAACGTTACAAGGTCCAACAACTTCGAGATACGTACTCTCAAGAAGAATTAAAGGCCGCGGCTGGATCAGCAGCTATTAAGAAGACAAACTTAGATTCTCAAAAAGCGTTGGCGATGTTAGTTGATGCACAGTTTATCAAAGCATCAGTATGAAGTTGTTCGAAATGTGCTTAAAGATTTCGGATGTGATGTGTTGCCACCGTATTATAGAGTTCGGAGGAAAAAAGCATTGTTACCCGGAAAATATTACTATTACACCAATATCTGCACAAGTTGATTTGCAAAGTTTACTTGATCACACAGCTAAAAGAATTATTTTGGCCGCCGGGAACTTCACAAATCTAGCTCATGTTCCAGAAATAATGACTCTAACATCGAAATGGGGGTTGTGACGGTTCGTCAAATCAACGTCAATACAACCAGTTCATACCTAACGAATTTGATGGTATATCTGATGCAAATTTATTTATGGAATCTATGGTGCCTTTAGTGCTTAAAACTATAGACAAAAACAGATACGTTATGGAAGAACTTTAGACCTTCTTCCACAAAGTTTTGTCGGCCGATTCAATTTGAATATGCCAAGGAAACCGCAAACCATACAAAGAAATTGTCGAAAAGGATGCAGGAAACCATAAGCAACATATTGCCAACATTTGTGACTATAAAGGACAAGGTTATTGAAATACGTCACAATCTTTTATTTACCATGATAGACACAAAAATAGCTCAAGCAGCAACTGGTTGTAAAGCATCATCTGTCTGTTACATATGTAATGCAAGCCCTAAAGAAATGAACAACCTAGAATCCGTCGTCAAAAAATCATGCAATCAGGAAGCAGTTAAGTTGGAATTTCTCCCTTACATGCTAGAATAAAAACAATGGAATTTATTTTACATATTGGGTATAATTTAACTTTTAAAAGGTGGTCTACTAATGCGGAAACCAAGCCACTTAAGAAGAAAACAAGAAAAGGATTCAGACAGAATTACGCCAAAAAGATTGGGTATTTAGGGTTGACCATGTTCAACAGGGTTTTAGGCACAACAAATACTGGAAATACGTCTAGAAAATTTTTTAAAAATCCCGAGGTAGTTTCAGAGGTAACTGGGGTTGACCTGGAATTAATCAAACGACTGGCTACAATACTTGAAGTAATTACTTGTGGTGAGAGCATAGACCCAGTAAAATATGGAAAGTATGCTTTAGATACGGCTAGACTATTTGTTGGGACGTATAACTGGTATTATATGCCAGTGACAATACATAAGATGCTGGTACATGGCGAAAGCATAATTAGAAGTTCTTTTCTCCCTATCGGTAATCTTTCTGAAGAGGCGCAGGAGGCTCGTAACAAGGATTATAGAAACTATCGCCTTCGTTACGCAGGAAATGCAGTCGAACTTCAACTAATGAAGATATTTTAAAGAGACTCTTAGTTACTTCTGATCCACTTTTATCAAGTGTAAGAGTTACAACTGTAATAAAACACATAGATCTATTAGAAGATGCAAAAGGACTACTTTTAAATTAAATCTCAAACTTAGTAAATGAAAAACGTATTTATAATCTTAAATTTGTTTATTACATGTTATCGTTTTGTTCAACTATATTAGATTTAAGAATTTATTACTATTCATTATAATCAACATAAAATGAAAGCGATTGATAGTGTTAAGTAAATATTTAATTACATTATATCGTAAATATTCTCTGAAAAATATTAATAAATAACAGTTATTATTAATTATTTTTCTATAGCCATTCTTGCTATGAAAAAGTGGCTTAATTGCAGGTAGAAGGTAAATCAATAAAGATTGATAGATATAACAGATAAAAGCCTCTACAACTTTTCTAATTGTAACTTTTTCCAACTATCTGCAATTACGCCTCTAGGTGGAGGTCATATAAATGATCACCCTGTATAGGTGTACTCTGTGTAAGATATTCCTGTTAAAACAAGTTATATAATGTCCCAAAAAATTGAATACTGTGTATAATTAAAATTATTAAAAGTTAAAAAATCAACTGGTTACTTAATTTTTCATTTTACTTTTTCAACTCGTCTCGCTCATCTTGGGCGAGCCAACCTCTACTACAACAGGCTATAGGCTCGCTATATCTTTTCACCGACTTCTTAGATCTAAGAAATCACACTTATCAAAAAGCATAAGCCAATTCATGAGTAATTAGCATTTTAATCTACTGCAACTGCAAGTGATAACAGCGAAAATATTGCAACTTTTGTGATTATATTATATGGGAGATGGGCGTAATTGTGGGGGCGGATTTGCTTTATTTTTTCTGGACAAATATACAAAAAATTACAAAATATTACACTGTAGAAAATTTCGTTACTGTAGGATGATTTTTGATTTTTGTGTTATATGGGAGGTGGGCGTGGTTGTGGGCGGATTTTAACAAAATTTTTTTTTTAATCTAATTTGGCAATATGAGAGATGTGTGCCAAATTTCAAAGCCCTACCTCGATTCCTTCTATTTTTTGCCGCGGCTTGTATGAAGCGGCCCCACTGTGCGCCGTGAACCTTCTCTATATTAAACGTTCTCTGTCTATATTATACGTTCTCTGCGTTCACCTCGCCTGATTACACTTGGGCGAATCACACTTTTCACCAGTTTACTCCCCAAGCCAAGCGCGCCTAAAGAAGTCAGAGAACGTTTAAAGGTTGGTACGCAGCTCTCAAGTAATTGCTCAAGAACAAAAATACATTATTTCTGAAGTAATTTTGACAGCTGGTTACGCATCGTGAATGATCCACATTAGAAGAGCAAGAGAGAATAAACAAAGTAAACAAACTTTGTGCGTATGTATGTATGTATGTATGTGTATGGTAACACAAATATTTTCATTGAGATTTAAGGAATGTTGTTGACGATTGGTTGGTTTTATACAACATTTCAAAATGGAACATACTTTATAATAATGATTTCAACTAATTTAGGATGAATTTGACGATTACTTCGAATTTCCTGCAAGAAACAATTGTTGATTTGATGTTTCTTCGCAAAACCAGGTTTGCCATATTCACATTTTATTGAAACAAAGTATTAAAAATTAGTACTAGCTTTCTTAAGAGCTGCGTACTAGCACAAGTAACTTTATCGCAGGAACGTTTCTGGACCGTTTCTTAAGCGTTTTTTTATATGAAGTTTTTACGTTTCTTGAGAGCTGCGTACTAAGCTTAATATAGAGAAGGTTCACGGCGCGAATAACGTAAAAATATTTTTGGCTAACTCGGCAGAAATGGAAGAGTCTCACCACAGACAAATTATGAGCGTGTTTCACCACATTTAACAGCGATTAAGGGGGTTTTAGAGTGTATGAGAAATAACATGTAAATGTAAATAAGAGAGCCAATGCAGGGCAATATACATACATGTGATTATATGATTTGAACTCGCGAAAGCGAACATAAACACATATGGTTATGATACATGTGCATATATGTAAGTTTTGAATGATAAAATTTACGATTAATGTACATTTGTCACAATTGTAATATATTTCATTTTTTTTAATAATATTATGATAGTTTGTTATATAAATACATATGTATGTTATGAAGTATACATATAAGTATGATTTGATATATTCAAAAAATAATTATAAAATAGGCTTTATTTTCACATTAACAAAGATAGAGTGTTTATGTTCGCTTTCGCGAATTCAAATCATATAATCACTTATCAATAATAACATGTGCGCGCTGCTCATATGTACATACATAAATATGTGCGTATGACATTGGCACACATACAACATATGTACATACTTACATATATGCGTTCACATGTATATATGTCACCCGCAAAAACTACAAACATTGCTTTACAAAAACAACAATCGTTTGAAATAGCATCAGCAGCGTCACAAGTCAATATGGCAGCCAAATACATATGTAGTCGCACGCATCTTTCGCATCTCCTTTGTCAAGATCAACCAATGGCCGAAACTGGCGTTTTGTCAAAGAGTCAAGTGCTGAACACATTGAGTGCGACAGACTGTTCTGTCAAATATTAAAATACACACGTTCTTATGGACACAGTTATGTAGTTGTGCAGCTGCCTCAATAACTGTGTCCCTAAGAACGTGTGTATTCTAATATTTGACAGAACAGTCTGTCGCACTCAATGTGTTCAGCACTTGTGTGATGATAGAAAATCCAAGCTGTGCCGAAAAAAATAAATGAATGGCCGCCTATTGACCGCTTCCTTTGCCGCTGTAACAGCTTCGCCAACAAACTAGCGTAAATATGTATGCATATGTATCAGCTTGCATACATATCGACGCAGATTTTTGCGAGTCACGGAAAAATATTTTAGACAAATATTATAAATCGACAACTCCTATGTTGCCACTTTTCTCACTTCTTTCTGTGAAGAATCATCAGAAAGTTGTTCAATTTATGATTTTTAGCTTTTGCCATCGTCGCGAAAAGACGCTTGTTGGCAAAGGCATGCTCGGAGAGATGTTACGGCGTCTGTTTTTATGAATGAAACGAGGTCGTTTGTGGAATATGCGCCTGCGTTTATGAATGAAATCGTTTTTGTTGTAAGATTTACTACATTTGGGCTTCGCCAATTCGGCTGCCATATTGACTTGTGATGCTTCTGCTATTTAGACAATTGTTGTTTTTGTAGAACAATGCTTCAATTTTTTGTGGTGACATATTCACATGTGTACGCATATGTATGTTTGTATACTTGTGCATTATTTGTTCGGAAGTGTATACAAATATATGTACATATAAGTATATAAGAATATATGAACATGCAGATCAATGCGCGCACATGTAATATATTGATAAGTGATAAAATCATGATATGAATTTCTGAACGCGCACATGCGTATACATGCAATCATATGAGCAGATAATGAGATTAATATGATAGACGATGTATTTATACACACATATATTGTTGTGATAAATTCAATTTCTATTACTAAGAAATAATACAAAAATATTTATTAGTATAATATATTATGTAAAAATCAAATAAAATTATTAAATATTTAAGTCCAAATTGACTGTAAATAGTACTATGCATTCATATAAAATTATACTCATATCATAATTATATTTACATGTCAATATTGAATTGCCGACGGCAAAACGCAAAAGCATACATTCATACATATGTATGTATTTGCATATGTATCACACACAAGCGATCCTCTAGTTGAAAGCTAACATGAAGCATGAAAATATCACAATGCTGTTGTTGGGAGTATCATAAGGAGCATGCATGCATACGTATATTAGGCTTAGAAAAAATCTAACTACTTGTATATAGTATACAAAAGCATACAGGATTTTTTCCGCCAACCAAAAGTCACCTGCATATAAATACACATGTATGTATATTGCCCTGCATTGGCTCTCTTATTTACATTTACATGTTATTCTCATAGACTCTAAAAACCCCTTAATCGCTGTTAAATGTGGTGAAACTCGCTCATAACTTGTCTGTGGTGAGACTCTTCCATCTCTGCCGAGTTAGCCAAAAATATTTTTACGTTATTCGCGCCGTGAATCTTCTCTATATTAAACGTTCTCTGAAGAAGTTTTACTTCAAAAATTTGGGGACAATCGGATGATGGGAAGACGGCGCACATTGGGATATCTGTGGCCGAAATTCAAAAATTTCGTGTTGTCTGATTTGAATGAAAATTTCACAGTTTGTTAGCAAC
Organism: Bactrocera dorsalis; assembly: GCF_023373825.1. Taxonomy (NCBI): domain Eukaryota; kingdom Metazoa; phylum Arthropoda; class Insecta; order Diptera; family Tephritidae; genus Bactrocera; species Bactrocera dorsalis. The sequence continues at coordinate 60,711,306 of NC_064304.1, read as the reverse complement.
TATCTATACATTATTTTCCCAAAGTATTAGGATTCTATCTGCATTAGTTTTTTGTCCAGAAATACCCAAAGTTGGTGAATGTAGAGAAAATCAAAATTAGCAAAAAATTTACTCAAAAGTCAAATCATTGATACAATAAAACAACTATTGAAATTCAACTTTGTTATTATTTTTCATTTGTAATATGTATCAAAGAAAAAATTGCTTCAAAATCCATTGAAAAAAATAATGCATAAAAAATTTTGTGGAACAACATAATTTGGACGTCAAAATTTCAATGTTCTTCAAATTCAAAGTGGTGCATCTTTTTAGCGCTGTCTACCGCTGTCGACATACATATACCGAATTAAAGCCTGAAGTCTCAGCTAAACGATAAAAAAAAAATTCAGCTGCCCCAAATTGCCCCCCTTGAAAAAAACAATGTCAGAATGTCTCGAAGATGTAAAAAAGTTGCTAAAAGAGACTTGATAAAAGAGAATTTAGTTGTATGGGAGGTGGGCGTAAAAGTGGGCGGATATTATTGAAATTTAACACCAACATATATAATGTCATAAAAATGCTATGTACCAAAAATCAGTGCTGTAGGTCAAAAATTAAGTTTCACCTTATATGGGAGGTGGGCGTAAAATAAAATTTTTTAAAAAAATGTTTTCATTTTTTTCTTGATTGGAATCCATAACAATGATGTACCAAATGTCATTGTCCTGCGACAACTCCTTATAATTTTAGCCACAGTATGCACTAGCAGAAACCTATGTGCGGCGCGGGAACGTTTTAAAATTAAAAATTGCCTTACTATAGGAAAAAACAAGTTTTATGTATTCAAGTATCAATTTTTCTTTTAGTGTATTATTTTTCTCCAATTTTTTGCATTATATTAACTTAGAACTACTACTTAAGGGAAATATTTTTGTTCATATAAATTTATTTAATACATCTGGAAATATTAAAACTTAAATTAATTCTGATTTTTTATAGGACTTATATTTTTTTTGTATTCTTCAACAACTTGAAGGAGGAACTGTTTTTCTTCTTCTTTATGAAAAAGTTGGTTGACAACCTGTACTTCATAAAAACTGTTAAAGTTCTTTTGGATACAAATTCGCTTAAATCCGAATTGCCTAAGTCACTTAATTTTTTTGTTTTGCGATTGTTTTGTAGTTTATTAGCTGGCTCTTCTGATTTTAAATTTTTTACCATTTTTTTCTTAACAACTACAGAAACATTGAAATCAAAGAAAGCCATTGCGACGTTTTCCTTTGACAAATACCACATGTGTTGTTGCATTTTTCTCAGCAATTCCGGAGAATTACTTGGGTTCACTTTTTCATAATTAATACATTCTTTTACAAAGTTTAAATCATGCAGGGGAGAGGTAATTGCATTAGAGCAGTGGTTCCCAAACTTATTTTGTCCACCGCCCACTTTGAAAATAAATATTTTTTTAGCGCCCCTATTTTTTCACCTATTTAAAAACCACTATAACTTCAAATTAATTATTGTCACCTATATATGTATATTAACGGAGAATTCTAAACGAAACTTTTACTTTAACCAGCAACTTGAAACCTGAGCGCAGTACGTAACATACAACGGCGCTAAGGTCTCAAGTTAACTCTTACGGGCTCCACCTGCCAATAAGAATGATTATTGAAACACAACTTTATAGTATTAAAACATAGAATCTTTTATTAAAAATAGAACTAAAATAATCGATCCATATATAAAAACTAATGTGAGGGATGAATCTGATGCTGTTTAATAAGTTTGTTAATATCAGGTTCCAATTTAATCAAGAACAGTCGCAAGTCGCCACGTTCGGTAACAAGCAAACGATTTCAATTTTTTGCAAGCAGTGTTGTCACAGCTCTAAATCCACGTTCACACAAATATGACGATGGGAATGCTATCAAGAATCGTTGAACGATTGACCACAATCCAGGGTACAATTGCGAGATCGGTTTTTGTAGCCAAAATTCTTGGTAACCATTTTTGAACTTGATTTTTATTTCCTTGTTTGTTGTCAATTCTATAAGTTCTTCTTCCAGCTGAGGTGGCATTGCTGTGTTGACATTTGAAAACGGATCCAACACCCAGTCTGGTATTTCCAAGTTCAAAATGTCCTGGTATCGTTCGGTGAAGTGTTGGCAGTAGGCAAACAATTCGTCGTTACTACATGATACTGATAAATTCGGAAAATTTTGAAACTCACGTCTGCCCAGTTTTTTTTGTGTAAAAGCAGTTTGGCAGCGAAAGCAGCAACGACGTTTTTTGTTTTAATTAAATTTAGTTTATCGCCTTGCAGTTGGAGATTCATGTCGTTGAACAATTTATACAGGTCTGTCATGTAAGCTATATCATTCTTTGATGTTATGAGCTTGTCTTAAAATTCTGTGTCTTTAGTTTCCAAGAACTCTATAACAGAGTAAAACAGGTTGTAGAATCGAGTCAGACAATTGAAATCCTTCTCATTAGTAACACAAAGCTGATGAAATAATCTATCATTCAAAAAGCTGTTGCGGATTTTATTGACTGCTTTGATGACATATTGCAGTGATTGATATAGTTTTTCACTTAAGTTTCTAGCAACTAAATGTTATCTATGAATAACGCAATGTACACCAAGGACATATGGAATTTTAATAGCCGGAGCGCCATCCGTAGCAATTGAAATAATATTTTTCAAAGGAATCTCTTTCTTATCGCAAAACTTTTCCAATATATTGAATATGGTTTCGCCTTTTGTATCGGTCTCTAAATTTCTAGCAAATAATAGTTCTTCACATATTTTCTCATCTTTAATAAACCTCATGGAAGGCAACAACAATGCTTCATTAGTTGGTATAGTGGACTCATCGAGCTGAATTGAGAATTGGCTTGTTCTCAGGTGATCGCACAATGATTCTTCAATGTTTTCAGCCATTTCATAAATCCGTCTTTGCACAGAATTATTACTCAAAGGAATTTTTCGGACAATATAGTTCAAAAGCTCAAAACGTGCGCATCAGCTACCTACCCGACGTCATTTCGCAAGTGATAAAATAAATTTTTCAAGAGCTCAAAGCATGCGCTACATCAGCTCGAACCTACCTACCCTACACCTTTGCGCAAATTATTATATTATGATAGCAAATGCCCACATACACATTTGGCAATGGCAATAGCAATACGTTTGACGGTTAGTATTCTGTCGGGATGCCCCGTTATGAATGAGCGTCCGATTGACATGATTTTCATTTTTTCTATATTCAATAAAATAGGACAGATATATGAACTACGCGGAGAGAAATATAGAACCGAGTTTGAGCAATCTTTTAATTCATATTAGTTGATGTTCACAAGTTTTTGTTGAGAGCCGAGAGCTCATGTAGTCGTTGTCTAAGAGGCCTCCTAGCTAAATAAAATTACAAATAACCCCCCAGGCCTCTACACAATAGGGTGGGTCGATTCCGGACTTTTTTCGATTCGGTATTTCTAATAGTGCGGAAAAGTTGCCTTAGTACTACCTGATTCCAATGCAACTTTTTGTTTTGAGATCGGATTGCATCTTCAATCCGAACCTCGGCCTTGAAATTTCGGAAATTCGCCTAAAATCGTGAAATTGTCTACCTAGCACCTGAAATACGCATCTCATGGCAAAATGTATAAAACAAAAGTTATTTGTCACGTCATTTGCAACCGAAATGGTGATCATGGCCGTAGAACGAACCGTTCCCGAGATACGAGCGAAAAGGCGGCGCGCCACAGCGCAAGGTGAAAATCGGCTTGCGGCCACACTTCTTGACGTTGATTTCGCCGAGTGCTATCACTCACATTCATTCACCTACGCCAAAGGACACGTTCGGATAGATCTCCACACAAATATTTTTTCATCGAGTTCCTTCACTCTTGTCGGTGATTTCGCCGAGTTCTATCACTTACATTCATTTCCCTGCGCCATACGACACGTTCGGACTGGTCTCCACATAAATATTTTTTCATCGAGTTCCTTCACTCTTGTCGTTGATTTCGCCAGGTGCTATCACTTATATTCTCTCAACAAAACACAGAACTCAAAATGTCTGTATCTAAATTTAAATTTAGACAGAAATGTCCTGTGTTTGGCATATATCCGTACAATCTCTCTGAGTCCCAGTTACCTACTTACCAGGATGTTCTTTTGTGTTATCAGTTTGAAAGATTTGGTATAGGGCGACTCCGAGGCGACAACTATGAACCTAGGAGTAAAGAGGTTACAGAAATAGTTGCAAAAAAGGTTGAAAATACTTTCAAAAAGTCATCTATTCCGATAGTTTCACACACCAGAGTTGTACAAATGCTCACCACATACCATAAGAAAATGTTTTTAAGGAACCCAATAGGTTTGAGCTCTAAAAGAGACGATTTTGTCTCTTCTGCCGGAAAATTATTTGACATCGCTGCTTGTAAATGCATTTATTTTTCTTCTTGCACTTGTCCAAAGGAAAGGAAAGTTCCTATCAATGAACAACCATTTCTCTAGGACCAGAGAACCACAAGAATTGGTCGCATTGGAAGTGTTGATCTACCTGAAACAAAAAAGATTACAAAGAAAAATGAACGTAAAGAAAAGCTTTCAAAACGTCATTCAACATCAGCACTTACCAGAAAAGTATCAGCTAGAACACGTGACCATTCAGATCAGCCAGACTCTCATACAGACGACAACAATGTAGGCGCGTCGCACATTGATTCTTCGAAAAACGATGCTGATGATGAATTTTCTCTTCCATTCTCTAAAACCAAACAAAACACACTAGTATTAGAACACACTGCTTTAGCTGCCCAAAGATTTGGAGTAAGTGATAGAGCAGCGGCCTTGATTGTTTCATCTGCTTTTCTGGATGCCAAAAAAGCAGGTTTGATAACAGAGGATCAGGCTAGCTTTGTCACTGACAAATGCAAGATTAGTCGGGCAAAAAAAAGTGTTGGAGTTAACCTCCAAAACACCGAAACTATTGACTCTGTATATGGGCTGTATTTTGACGACCGCAAAGACAATACACTTACACAAGTCAGCGAAGGTGAAAGGTACTACCGCGACACTGTCAAAGAGGAACATATTTCTCTTATAGCGGAACCTGGTTGTCATTACTTTGGCCACGTCACCTCTCCTTCCGGGTCAGCTGAGGATGAGACGCAAGTTATATGGCAACATTTACAAGACAATTCAGTTGATGTGGAACATCTAGAAGTTGTCGGTGCTGATGGCACCAACACGAACACAGGTTGGAAAGGTGGAATCATTCGGAAACTAGAAGAAAGAATAGGTAGGCCATTACAGTGGGTTGTTTGTCTTCTACATTTCAACGAACTTCCATTCCGTGCTCTTTTCGAACACATAGATGGTGTCTCAAAGAGTCCAAATACATTCTCTGGCGACATAGGTAAACTGCTCCCTTATTGTGAGAAGTTGCCTGTTGTCAAATTTGAAAGTTTTCCATCCTGCCTTACCTTCTGAGGTTATTAATCCGACCCAACTTAGCACAGACCAAGCTTATCTCTATAAAATATCAGAAGCTGTTATTTCCGGTCAATGTTCCTCAGATTTACCGTCGATGCATCCAGGTAACATGTGCAAATCTCGCTGGCTCACCTGTGCAAATAGAATTCTGAGATTATACATTTCTACTGACAAACCAACAAAGGAAATAAAGATTTTGGTCAAGTACAAACTTACAGTTTACTCACCTTTGTGGTTCTCAATAAGATTCAACAGTTCAATCAAAGATGGCTCGCGCCTTCTCTATGCTGCAATTCAAAGGTCGAGATACTCACCCGCTAAACTGCGCAAGGTTGTCGATTCATCCATTCAACAGAATGCTTTCTTTGCTCTTCCAGAAAACATTCTCCTTAGTATGATGACTGACGAACGGATAGAAGTCAGAAAGTTGGCCCTTGACCGTCTTATGGCAGCCAGAGAAGCAGAGTCTGACACCATAAATGGAAGAGTTAGATGTAATAAAGTGCCAAAGCTGAATTTCAAAGCTAATACTTATTACGACATGATTAACTGGAAGACTATTACCTTGACTGTTCCACCAGTTCTTTGTTCAGTTTCTAACGAAGAACTCATAAAAGGGCTGTCGGGAGACACTGCAGAGGTATGGAAATTTAATGAATTCCCCTCTCACACCGTGGCAGTCGAGAGAATCGTCAAACTGGTGACAGAGGCATCTTCTAAAGTTATTGGCCCCCAATTTCGTGATCTTTTTATACGCTCTACACTGAAATCTAGGCAACAAGTGCCAAAGTTTAGTACAAAATCTGATTTTATCAATAAATTTGACACAGATTCAGACTAAAACAAGCCTGACATATGGTTGGTTGGTTGGGTTGGGCTTGGGAGGAACCCGAAGAGCAGCTACCTCCACGCGGTGGGTTCTGGGTGACCAATACAGGTTAGCTGAGAGCTGCAACAATTTTGACCTTGCGCTGTGGCGCGCCGTCTTTTCGCTTGTATCTCGGGAACGGTTTGTCCTACGGCCATGATCACATATACCATCTCGGTAGCAAATGACGTGACAAATAACTTTTGTTTTACACATTTTGCCATGAGATGCGTATTTCAGGAGCGATTTTCACGATTTTAGCCGAATTTCCGAAATTTCAAGGCCGGAGTTGGGGTTGAAGATGCAATCCGATCTCAAAACAAAAAGTTGCATTGGAATCAGGAAGTACTTAGGCAACTTTTCCGCACTATTAGAAATACCGAATCGAAAAAATTCCGGAATCGACTCACCCTACTACACAACGCACAGTGGGTAAAAGGCGGAAAAAATATGTAATTTTTAACTATCTAATTTTAACAAAATTTCATTCCAGTAGTGTTTCTAGACAATGAATACGGTTTAATTTATTACGTATTTGCGAATTGACATTTCATTGACATAACAACGTATTTTTAAAGTCAAATAAAAATAGAACTCTTGAAAATTGTGAAAAATATTCAGCCCTATCACGCAATCCATCGTAGCAAAGCTACGAATACGAATGTCCGCTACGAATACGAACAATTTGCTATCATTGAATTCATGTGAATTCGAAACTTTTGTTGCCAGACTTAATTTAGAATTTTGACATTTCGAAATCAGCTGTGTAGAAGAAAAAATAAAAATTAGGATTAATAAAAGTGGAAACGTTTATATTGAAATTGATTTTACGAACAAAAAATATGTATTCGCTAACGTTTTCATTTATGTTGCTTGAGGAAGAACGTGAGAGAAGTCGGCGTGATATAAAAATTCACCGAAAATCACTGAGGGACAGGAGTAACCCTTTCGATGTGGACGAAACAATGTACAGTTCATAAATCCATAAAAATTCATTGTTAAATTTTATTAAAATTATTTTTCTAAAACAGGTTTATTAAAAACTATCGCTTAAATAAGGCGGCCTTTACGTATGTCCTCGATGTTCTAGAGAGGAATGCAAGTTCTTCAAGATCGTCGTCTATATCTTTACTTCATCGATTGTCTTCAGTTTTACGGTTTTTAGTTGAAGGAGGCTATCAGCATGGAGTGGGTAAAGACTTCGATATTCCAATGGCTCAGTCAACATTTTGTTGCATCTTAAAAGAAGTATTGGGATTGCTTCAGTCTCATTTGTGCCCTCAGTGGATAAACCTCGATTTAAGTGATGTTGAAAAAAGGGAAGCGAAAAAGGATTTTTTTTCAGAAATATGGATTTCCAGGCGCGATTTTATGTGTAGACGGGACACTTATTAAAATCGTTGCCCCAACTAAAGATAAGTTTCTCTATTATAACCGCAAAGGATACTTTAGTATCAATGCCATGATTGTAAGTTTGGTGACAAATTCGCATTTCAAACATCTTAATCAATGTTTTGCAGATATGTGACAATAAAATGAAAATACGTTATGTGAATGTTCAGTTTCCTGGCAGCAATCATGACTCTCACATATGGAAATTTATTTCTCCGTTAGCACAAACCTGTCGTACAAAAATTCCGCTAAACTTAAAAATTTTCCGTTCCGAGTGAATTCAGTGATCGCAACTCTACGAATTTCGAACTTACTTTCGGAACTGTTCGAATTGCATGATAGCAGTTTCGTAACTTTCCCGAAAAAACACTCTACGATGGATTGCGTGATAGGGCTGATTGAGAAAAATATGAGAACAGACGTATGGGGGTTCGACGTTTTATGCAATAAGAAGTGACTTTAAAGCCTATCCAAATATATATTATAATATATTATAAAATAATTATTTTCATTTCATAGGCCTAATTTATGTCAATTTTGACAAAGTTTTAAAATAAAACCATTTTTTAAACACTTTTACATAAAAATTATAGTTTTGACTATTAGCTACATGTACCTACATAGTCTAGTTAGTCCTAATATTTTATGTACACTTTAAGGGATTTGATAACGAAAAAATGAACTGCGGATACGTGCGAATAAGGATCAAAGATAGCTATAACATTGTCTGTTGCATTTTCATTTTTTTTTTCGTTGTTTTGTTAGTTTTTTTGATTGTTCGGTTTGCTGCTTAGTTGTTATTTTTTGGAGTTGTCTCTCGTTATACAACAACAACAAAATACTAGTTTAGATGCCTTATATTATTTGAGCTAATTACACAGTACAACAGCTAATCTGGGGGGTGAGAAATTCCAAGTCAGGGTGATCGTACTAGGTCAGTATAGTAAAACCCTCAAAGGATTTAGCGTTCGTATGTGTCGTATGTGATACCGAGCGAAGTGCAAACGGGTGAAAAAAAATTAACAAAACACGAAATTTTGAAATGGCAAAAGAAATAAAACATTGTGATATTGCAGAAATTTAAAATAATATTAAATAAAATCAATATTCAAGCAGCAATAGATCCTCAAAAATTTGAAATTTATTGCATGAAAACTGCGAGGTTATATATCAGCCTTTATAAATTTTACTATATGCCAATGACGGTACATAAAGTTTTAATGCATGGAAGTAAAATTGTTTCATCCTCTATTTTACCATTGGGCATGCTATCAGATGAGGCTCACGAAGCTCGCAATAAAGATTACAAGAAATATAGGCTTAATCATTCTAGAAAATGCGACAGAATTTCTACAAATCAAGATGTAATGTACTTGCTTTTAGCTTCATCGGATCCTTTTATTAATGGTTTCAGAACAAATCTCAAAAATAAAACTTTAGAATTGGACGATGATGTTAAAAAATTACTTGTTGAATAAATAATTAATAATATATGATCATTTTTGAATATTTATTGGTTATGTTATATGGGAGGTGGGCGTAGTTATGGGCGAACATGTTTCATTTTTAGAGAAATAATAATTTTTATTGTTTCAAATCCGTTTGACAATTTTTAACAGTCTAGCTATGATAACAGCGAAAATATTGCAACTTTTGTGATTATATTATATGGAAGATGGGCGTAATTGTGGGCGGATTTGCTTTATTTTTTCTGGACAAGCTTATATTTACAAAATATTACACTGTAGAAAATTTTGTTACTGTAGGATGATTTTTGATTTTTATGTTATATGGGAGGTGGGCGTGGTTGTGGGCGGATTTTAACAAATTTTTTTTTTTTCATCTAATTTGGCAATATGAGAGATGTGTGCCAAATTTCAAAGCCCTACCTCGATTCCTTCTATTTTTTGCCGCGGCTTGTATGAAGCGGCACCACTGTGCAACGCCCCTATTTTCTTTGTGGGTCTCTTACCGCCCCCCTTGACACCTGCAGCGCCCACAAGGGGGCGTTATCGCCCACTTTGGGAAACACTGCATTAGAGCATTTGTACCAAGCACTTATATATAAACGCACTAAAAAAACGCAAATGTGACCTAAACCTTTTAATTCAGCTTTACTCAAGTGAAATTGATCACGAAAAAGAAATATTTTCAAGGAATATATTCCCTTTGACATCCAACGTGCATGACTTGTAACTCCGGGTGTTTTAAATTTACCACCATTGTCACCAAGAAATGTAAGTACTAGACGTAAAAATTCTTCGTAGTCAGCACGAACAAAAGTTTTTTGTAATTGTGAATGATAAAATTGTTTGATGTCATTGCAGATGCCATCAATTATATGAGATTTTATATCTTCACAGTCGAGCCCACTCTTAAATGATGAAGTGTCAATATTTGGTCAGGCTTTGGCAAATCTCTCGAAAATTGAGACTTCTGGTGCTTGAGTCACTTTGAAATGCAGGTCGAATACACTACGCAAGTATATTTCTAGAATGTGTTGATGGCATGGTAACGTCAACAAATTTCTTCCTAACATGCGTTGCAATTGAGCGCATGCTCCATTCATTGGACCAGTATTAGTGGACGTGGTATCAAAAGACATGCCTTCTACGCGATCTAAAATATTCCATTTACTAACAAAAACGGCTGTAGCTATATTTTTACCAGTGGCAGATACAAGTTTTGGAGCGCCTAGAAATTTGGATTCGCCATTATAACTAACAAGCACTGCAATTCGCTCAACTTTTATTTTTCCAATTAGATCTGGCAATACTTTACCATCCCAGTGGACGACCATTGCTTGTGTATCACTTAGCTAGAATAGAATATTATTAGTATTTAAATAACCTATACTTATATTTTCAATCATGGTATACTTTGTCAATAAAACTCTCTTGAATCCTCTGTGTTTCTTTTCTGCGATGCTCTTCCCTCAGTCTATGGAGAGTAGAACGATTGACTACCAAGTCCCTAGTGCAATGGCCCAATGCTTCTGCAGTCGCCATCAGAATGTGCATCGCCTTTCCATCGCTTACTTTGGCGCTATCAAGTGCTGAAAGCAATCGCGGTGTGATGAAATGTTTTCTTCCCCTGTTAATACAAGTTGAAGCAGTTTGTTTTGTATTTTTTTCACATTGGTTTCCGCTACTTCAGGCTCACTGTCACCAATATCTTCTTCATAGTCCATACCAAAATTGTCTTTGAGTTCACCTACACAATATCATTTGACCATTATAAATAAAATTAATTTCATTTGATAAACTTACGATTCACTTCCGACATTTGTTGATGTTTCCTTTTTCTAGACATTTCTTTCTCAATGCGGCGATCTGTTCAGTTTTGTCGCCGATACAATACCATGTCAGCACCGACCATGCTACCAGGGCGACCTTTTTGCCTTTGTAGAATCAAAAATTCCTTGTCTTCGCTAATACGCATGTTTTATTAGGCATCTCATGAGCAATGTCAAACAAATTATCCAATTCTGCAGAAAAGTCTTCAACAATTTTTTTCTAATCATCGGATCTCTTATTTGGTACGGTTTTTTGAATCTTCTGCCATAATTTGTACAGAGATACTAATTTATCGACACACCTAGCTACATCTTTTGTCGGAATTCGAGCTTGTTGCCAAAATATTAATACAGCATTTATTGTTAATTTTGCACTTTCTCTCAATTGCCGATACACAAATCTAATGTTATAAAATAGTAATTGCAGTATTTGTTTGTTCGATGGTAGTTTAGCACCTGTTATCTGATGAGAAATTCTTCCAATTAGTTCAATATTCACAACTTGTTCAGAACGTTGTCGTGTTTGCATATGTAATGTACTCGCAGTTGCTGGTAATTCACTCATTTCTTTTTTTTTTATTAAATAATCACAATTTCGCACAAATTAACACATCTGATTTCAAATGCCAAACAAACGAGAGTGACAATTATTGAAAAAAGAACACAGTCCATTTACTGTTTTATTTCGCTGCCCAAAAATACCGTTACCAAAGTCTGCAGTCGTTCGTTTTTTATTTTTGCAAATATTGCTGGTTCATGTTGCAAAAATAAAGCAATCGACAGTTACGACGATGGTGCGATAAAAAAATATTATTTACCGTTTTTTCACTCGAAATAAGAACAAAATATTATTAAAATTATTCTTTATATCGTGCTGGTTGAGACATATTAAAGCATACATTCTCATTTAATAAATACACTAAAAGAAAAATCGATACTTGAATACATAAAACTTGTTTTTTCCTATAGGAAGGCAATTTTTAATTTTAAAACATTTCCGCGCCGTCTTCCCATCATCCGATTGTCCCCAATTTTTTTAAACATTTTTACATAAAAAGGAAAGAAATTAGCCCATTCTGTTAACTTAAAACACTATATCAAAAATCTCCATATAACGTAGAACACCTCTATTGTATACACAACGTATCGAATAACGAACGCGTATTTCGTTTTCCTTATTAAAATCTTGTATTTTTGTTGTATACGCAATGTATTAACTAACGAACGAGTGTTTCGTTTTTCTTATTCCTAATATATAGTTGTGCTATTAATTTGTTTTGTTTTCTTTCTATTTTATTTATTGCTTCGCACTCGTTAGTTTATACTTGCGTATACAGGCGATAATGAGAGAACGCAAAAGGTTAATGGCCTTTGAGTCTGCACGATATGTGCATAGGTTATACTCGTATGCTTAAAATCCTGCTTGCTTGTATATTAACAAGGACAATGGGTATTGCTGAAAATGTGCCGATTTGGTCTTTGAATATAGAATATAAAATTAAATGCTCATATGCGCTTTGGCTTCCAATTCTTGGTTTTTTGTTATTTTTTTCGTATATACATATTTGTAATTATTTTTTTTGTTAATAGAATGGAATTTTTTCCTTATTAAACGGTTGCATTTACCGCACCGAATTTTTTTCCCGAAATATTTAAATTGTAAATTAAAATTTAATTTAATGTACCCTATGTACGTTATATGTACATATGTTTGTATATACCGGCATAGACAAATTATATGCCGTGTGTATGTGTGTATATTATTTTGCCGTACGAATAACGCGGGATGAGAAAATGGCAAAGGGCAGGTATGCACTTTTAGTACAAATGCAAATTTGTGGAATTTAATGATATTTTAATTTGTTGATACATACATATGAGTGTATGTTAATTTTTTTTTTTTTATCAACTTTAGTAATATACTAGCTGACCCCGCAGCCGTTGTCCTGCGTAAAATTATGTATTTTGAAATTAAAAGAAAGTTAAATTAATCATTTAATTTTTTTTTTCAATGTAAGCAGCTTTATAAACAACGTTTTTTGGTTTCTGTTCCGGCGTTCAGAAAAGATGGTTTTCCAACTCGTGAGCACGCCACGGCCGTGTGAAAAACACAGCATTTCCTTATTTATGCCGGAATACGTTTGAACTGAAATGGAAAATCGTTAGAACTCAAACGAATTCGTAGAATCAAGCATTCTCCCCCTTGTATTCGGCGCATGAAGATTGCAAAACATAATAACGACGGGCTTTGAGACGCAAATGATGCGGTGGCATACCAAGCCTGTCCAAAGAATTCAGAAATACCACTGGATAATTCACGGTGTCGTATTCATTGTCAAGACGATCGATCGATTTGTATGAGCGCAAGTCTCCCGGAATTTGACTTTGAATCTTTCAGTTTAAGTCAACAACATCGGTATTTTTGGCAGCTAACATTGCGCGTGCACTCAAGGAATCGTAGATACGATAATTTAGCCAATGTCCGAACATTTGTGATGAGTTCATCTTTCGTGAATTGATATCGAGCCACCGGAAGTATCAACCGAAATTGTACCATTTCCAATTTTTAGCGAAGACGATGTAAAATGTCTTTGGCAATGTCGATGTTTATATCGAAAAGTATGCGAACTTCATTCCAGTGATTAACGTGTTCCAGCAAATGTAATTGCTGGCTTACTTCTCCAAAACTTGCACACATCGAACTATACACAGTAAGAAATGACTCAAATATAGTTGAACCGCGTACATTAATCATACGCGTACATAAACAATCGTCGTTTTTCGGGTGGATTGTGTAAATTTGTCCTAATGCATTAGACACCTGGATGTCAATCTACTGGTTGGCCTTGCTTTCTGCGTAACTATTTCTTCGACGATGCATTCCATGTATGATATCAAGGTATTTCCGAATAGAGCAATATTCTCACAAACGGATCACTGACGAAAGTTGAGAAATAACTCGACAATGTCAATTTTGTTGCTGGCGATGTTTCCACTGGCTATACTGTATTCTCTGGGTTGAAATACACCTTTTGCCCATTCTCTAAATTAACTGTGAGACGCACAACAGTCGGAAAACGTTTATGAATTGCAAAAGTAAATATCCTAGAAAGCGCTTTATTGCAGTTCACGAATCGACCGTATCGTTCAAGACCAATAATCGCCATATTGCCTCCTTTGGTGACGTACTTACAAACGTATTTTATCGATTTCACCAAACTGCAATACTAAACACTGATATGAGTTTTGAATATGAATTAGACAATAATGGTGAATATAGTACGATCCATGTGTTGTCAACATTCACTCTTCTAAGTTGAATGCTGAATGTTCTGTTATCTGGTGAGCGACGCCGATAGAGTTGATATCCATCATTTCCAGTTTGTGTTTCCGAAAGAAAAGCACGTGGATACTGTTTCGTGCATTTATTGTCAGACATACAAACCGAAAAGGGATTGTAGTGTCCGCAAGGTCCATGAACCATATTGGTTTCCACCACTTCATATAATACTGGATCTTTCTCTACATCAGGATTTTCCGGAGAAATGATTTCATCAATTAGATCTGGTGTAACCATCATCCACCATCCAAAAAAGAATGTGTGCATGCTGAAAACCTCTATTTTGCCACTCAACAGAGTACATCTAGCATCCAACAGCACCATATATATGTACGTTGCTTCAAGATAAAGTCAATCAAACATCGCAGCTGTTGTTTGAAAAGTCGTGCTGTGATGATCGCTTGCTGATTGACCGCGATCCATAATTCCGCACGTACTCGTATGTCACCGCATCCTGGGAGTACTTCTTGCCTTGCCTTGCCTTGGGCTGCCATACGTTGATGGCAAAACGAAGACCGAGCGACCTCTTCGTGGCTTCGTAACAAATTTCAATCTGCAATTGACCTCTTTGTGTGAAACACACGTAAAGTTTTCTCTGAATAATTTTCAATAATTTTTCTTTTGAATAGCCGGAATAAAAAAGCAAGCGACCGAAATTAAACTATTCAAATAATTTACAAATCAAAATATTGAAAAACCAAACAAACAAAAATTGAAAAAAAAAATTGTATGGAAAAAAGTTACTATTTGGAATTATCCAATTTTATCGAGTTTTCATTGTTTTATATATATAGATAATGTATTAAATCAAATTGAATTACAATAACTAACGAAAGCCGATAAAAGCTTAAGAAAATGCCCATATTTATGTTACTAAACTCAAGTCACATATGTCTTTGCATCTTGCGTGGGTTGCCAACTGTGCATATGCATGCAGCTGTCAAAAGTTGATGCACACAACGCCATCTACTGGCAATACAGCATTTAAAATCATGTTCGTTTTTATTTCCTTTTTAAAATCGTATTTGAAAATTTATTTTCTTTATAATTTTTTTTTCGGAAAATTTTCCAGAATTTTCTTAAGTATTCTCCTTGTTTGGGCGGAGACCTGTCCGAATTGGTGGTAATCACCGAAATCGGTCCAGGCGTTCTCCAGTTATAAGCGTAGTAACTAACGTCACTTTCTTTTATATATATGACCCCGCAGCCGTTGTCCTGCGCGAAATTATGTGTTTTGAAATGAAAAGACAAAAATTCATATCTTATTGATAATCATTTATTTGCTATTTGTCTACATTTTTCTTCAATGTAACGCAGCTTGATAAAAAAAATTTTTTTGTTTCTGTTTCAGTGCGTAAATGTACAGAGAAGATGGTTTTCCAACTCTTGAGCACGCCACGTATATCTGGCCGTGTGAAAAACATAGCATTTCCAAATGTATGCCACCCACTATGCGACTATTCTGTTGATCGTCATTTTAAATTCAATTTTCACTGGAAACGGAATACTTTTGAACCGAATTGGCAAATCGTTAGAACTCAAAAGAAATCCATAGAATCAAGCATTCTGTCCCTTATATTTGATAGGTGCATCACAATCAGATTGCGATGATGCGGTGGCATACCAGGCCTCTCCAAAGAATTTACAAATTCCACTGGTAATTCACGGTGTCGTCTTCATTGTCAGACGATCGATCGATTTGTATGATTGCAAGTCTCCTGGAATTTGACTTTGAATTTTCCAGTTTAAGTCAACAACATAGGTATTTGTGGCAGCTAAAATTTCTCGTACACTCAAGGAATCGTACTTACGACAGTTTGGCCAATGTTCGTATAAACATTCGTGATGAGTCCATCTTTCGTGAATTGATAAACGGCATATGGGATTGATATCAGACCATGGGAAGTATCAATCAGTATTGACCCATTTCCAATTCTTAGCGTATGCAATGTAAAATGTCTTCGGCAATGTAATTTTTGGTCGTATCCCATAACGCGGATTTGAAGGCTGATCATCGCGAAATGTGTGTGAACTTCAGTGGCATTCGTTTTTCGGGTGGATTGTGTAAGTTCATTCTAATGCATTAGTTGAGAACACACCTGGATGTCCATCTACTGGATGACCCTGCTTCCTGCGTAACAATTTCTTCGATGATGCATCCCATGTATAATATCAACGTATTTCGAATAGGGCAATGTTCTCGCAAACGGATCACTGACGGAAGTTGAGAAAAAACTCGCTAATGTTAATTTTGTTGCTGGTGGTGTTTCTGTTGACTGTACTGTATTCTCTGGGTTGAAATTGACTCTTTGGTCATTCCCCAAATTAACTTCGAGACGCACAACAGTCGGAAAACGTTCATGAATTTCAAAAGAAATATCTTACAAAGCACTTTATTTCAGTTCACGTATCGACCGTGTCGTTTAAAACCAATAACCGCCATGTTGCTTCCTATGGTGACGTATTTACAAACGTATTTTATCGATTACACCAAACTGCAATACGCAACATTCACATGACTTTTGAATGTGAATTAGACAATAGTGGCGAATATGGTACGACCCATGTGTTGTCAACTTTGATGTGTTGTTAACTTCGATATTTACGCCGATAGAGTGGATATCCATCATTTCCAGCTTGTGTTTCAGAAAAGCACATGGATAATGTTTCGCGCATTTATTGTCAGGCATACAAACCGAAGTGTGATTGTGGTGTCCGCAAGGTCCATGAACCATGTTGGTTTTCATCACTTCATATAATACTGGATCTTTCTCTGCATCATTAATTTCCGCAGAAATGAGTTCATCAATTTGATCTGGTGTGACAACCATCCACCATCCAAAGAATATGTACTTGCGACAAACCTCTCTTTTGCCACTCAACAGAGTACATTTAGCATCTAACAGTACCACATATATGTACCTACCCTACTCCAAGATAAACTCCATGAAACATCGTAACTGTTGTTTGAAAAGTCGTGCTGTGACATCGTGACGATCGCTTGCTTATTGACCGCGATCCATAATTCCGCACGTATGTCACCGCATCCTGGGAGTACTTCTTGCCTTGCCTTGCCTTTGGCTGCCATACTTTGATGAACCGATATTAGGGCGACCTCTTCGTGGCTTCGTAACAAATTTCAATCTGCAATTGACCTCTTTGTGTGAAACGCACGTAAAGTTTTTACTGAATAATTTTTCTTTTGAATAGCCGGAATAAAAAAGCAAGCCACCGAAATTGAACTATTCAAATAATTTACAAATCAAAATATTGAAAAACAAAACAAACAAAAATTGAAAAAAAATGTTTATGGAAAAAAGATACTTTTTGGAATTACCCTAAAAAAAAAGTATTCTCCTTGTTTGGGAGGAGACCTATCCGAATTGGTGGTAATCACCGAAATCGGTCCAGGCGTTCTCTAGTTATAAGCGTAGTAACTAACATCACTTTCTTTTATAGATATTAAGCGATGTGATAAAAACTTGATCCACAGATGTCGCCTTTTTCTTTGGCATCGTTTTGTTTACTACACGTTTACGCCAATTTAAGGTTTGAATATTGGATACTGCGATGGTAGCGCCATCCATCGGTCAAACATTCCAAATTTAAAAATTGATTAAAAATGAAAAAATAATTTAAAAAACATTTTCCAGTGGACCAAATTGTAAATATAAACCATTCCCGAATCTCCTTGAACGTACACACAAAATTTCATCAAAATCGGTCCATCCGTTTAGGAGCAATTCCAAGGCAAACACACGGTCAGAAGATTTATATATACAAAGATTTATAGCAGAAAAATATTTTTTTGTTTGATGTTGATATACATTTTTTTATTTTTTTTTTGATTTTGATATAACGGTACGGAACCGTTTCGTGTTCCGTTTTCAACTATTTTTGTTTTTTTTTGTATGTATGTACATACATATGTATTTGTCACTGCACTTTGATTTCACTTGCAATAATTTTTTGTATATATATTACACTAAATTTTTGTATATGCGTATGTATGTATATGTCGCCTCACTGCACGACTGACTTACCATTTGTTACCATTCGTGCTTTTTAAAATGAAAGCCGGTTTTATCACTTTGTTCCTGTATTTCTTTCAGTATAAATTTCACTTAATTTGTATGGTGTTTCACTAATATAATAAACAAGATGAGTATTGTATTTAAACAATGATGATTCGCCCACAATAAGCGATTTAAGTAAATTTCAAAGCAAATTTCACGCAATTTGTCTGGTGTTTCACCAATATAATAAACAAGATGAGTGTTTTATTTAAATAAGGATGATCCGCACACAATAAGCGATTTAAGTAAGTTTCAAAGTATAGAGAGGGAACGCTGCGTAGCGATGGCGGGAAGCGACTTGAACTCAAAGGCGGTCGAATCTGAACTGGCGTGTGTATAGCCTGAACCTTTTTATGTTGAGTAGTGTGTTTGTGTGTGTGTTTCCTGGGCTCTCGCGTGTGGCTGGTGTTGATGTGGTGATGTCGAGGTGAGTGTGCGTGTTAGTGATAGGTGTAGGTGTAGTGTGGGGCAGGCGACTAAGGCTGATTAAGCCAATGGCAAATATTATTATTGCATTTTTCTTATATAGGGTGATTTTTTAAGAGCTTGATAACTTTTTAAAAAAAAAAAACGCATAAAATTTGCAAAATCTCATCGGTTCTTTATTTGAAACGTTAGATTGGTTCATGACATTTACTTTTTGAAGATAATTTCATTTAAATGTTGACCGCCGCTGCGTCTTAGGTGGTCCATTCGGAAAGTCCAATTTTGGGCAACTTTTTCGAGCATTTCGGCCGGAATAGCCCGAATTTCTTCGGAAATGTTGTCTTCCAAAGCTGGAATAGTTGCTGGCTTATTTCTGTAGACTTTAGACTTGACGTAGCCCCACAAAAAATAGTCTAAAGGCGTTAAATCGCATGATCTTGGTGGCCAACTTACGGGTCCATTTCTTGAGATGAATTGTTGTCCGAAGTTTTCCCTCAAAATGGCCATAGAATCGCGAGCTGTGTGGCATATAGCGCCATCTTGTTGAACCCACATGTCAACCAAGTTCAGTTCTTCCATTTTTGGCAACAAAAAGTTTGTTAGCATCGAACGATAGCGATCGCCATTCACCGTAACGTTGCGTCCAACAGCATCTTTGAAAAAATACGGTCCAATGATTCCACCAGCGTACAAACCACACCAAACAGTGCATTTTTCGGGATGCATGGGCAGTTCTTGAACGGCTTCTGGTTGCTCTTCACCCCAAATGCGGTGTCTACGCCAGTAAAGAAGAAGAAGAAGAAGAAAGTGAAATTTGGCACAAAGGATCACATTAGGGAGGGACATATTTGGACGTAATTTTTTTGGAAAATTGGGCGTGGCCCCGTGGTGAAAATCACTAAAAGTGCGTTAACCGACTAACAAAAAACGTTAGAAACACTAAATTTTACGGAAGAAATGGCAGAAGAAGCTGCACCCAAGGTTTTTTTTTTAAATTAAAAATGGGCGTGGCGTCGCCCACTTATGGACCAAAAACCATATCTCAGGAATTACTTACCGATTTCAATGAAATTCGCTATATAATATTTTCTTAACACCCTGATGATATGTACGAAATATGGACGAAATCGGTTCACAACCACCCCTTCTCCCAATATGACGCTATTTTGAATTCCATCTGATGCCTTTTCTTTATAATATATACATTAGGAACCAATGATGAAAGCGGAATAAAACTTTACACAAATACTGTATTTGAGCTGAGGTATCCCTTGTGGAAAAATTGTCGTGATCGCACTATAACTTTTGAAGGTCCCTGATATCGAACCCGAAGAACTCAAGGCCTAACCTAACCTAATTTTTAACCGAAAATATCGGTAAATCTCTCAGAATTTAATTCTAATTAATTTTACAGCAAAATAAAAAAATATGTAAATGACGGATAATGAAATCTCGAGTATCACTTTATCATGCGAGAGTATAAAATGTTCGGTGACACCCGAACTTAACCTTACATGTTTTTTATTTTTTTTTGTGTTTTGTTTTTATCTATTTATTTCGTGCACTAATGAACCAGAATAGTGCCCCTATGCTAACTTTATTGTTTTCAGTTTATTTCATATACAAATTTAACCTAAAACTTTTAATATTAAACCGGAATATTTTTAATGGGTGCTTCCACCATTGTTGATAAGGTTTTCAGTTTCACAAACTCTATTTAGGTAAGAATGATATAGTTTTTTAATTAAATCTAATTTAATCGTTGGCGTCGACAACTGATGAGTCGACGTTGCGAGTTTTCGAGAGAAAAGTTCTGCGAAAGATTTATGGTCCTTTGCGCATTTTTTTTTTTTTTTTTTTTTTTTTGCGGGTGAGGGGGTGGGAAAGGCGGTATGTGCCACTTGCAGGTCACTAAAAACCCCCCCTCTAAGGAACCGTCGCCCACCCTGGGACCGCGTTTGCATTACTTCAGGGTGGCGTTCCATTTTTCTCATTGATAGATTTACATCTGCGCACCTGCGTCCAGGTCCCGCTTTTTGATGCGTAGCAAGATTGCTGCGTATTTCTGGATAATTCTCCAGTTTGTTTCGCTCTCCAACATGACGCTGATTAAATTGTCAGTGTTTATTGGCCCGACCAGGTCTTCTACTGCGGTGCGTTCTCCTTGCGCTCCATGCAAAGAATGTGTGTTCAGCGTCATCTTCTGTCGCGTCGTTGTATAGGCATGACGGTTCTTCGACTTTTCCCATTCTGTAGAGGTACTTTTTGAAGTATCCGTGGCCGGATAACAGCTGGGTTGTGTAGAAGTCTACTTCTCCGAATTTACGACTTGTCCATAAATCTAGATCTTTTATCAGCCTGGCCGTCCATCTGCCGCGGCTTCCATTCTCCCATCTTTGTTGCCATGATGTTATCGTATCTTTCCATATTTGTTAAATTGCGCTCTTGTTATTGCCGGGTGATTTCTTTAGCTCCCACAGTTTTTTCCTTTCATCTGCTAGTAGGTCAATTGGAGCATTGCCGCTTATAACTAATATCGCGTCGCCTGATACTGTTCTGTAGGCTGATGCAACTCTGAGGGCTGCGGTGCGGTACACTCTGGCCACTGCCTTACGGCGGTTTTCTTTTTTAAGGGCGTCTGCCCAGATTTCGGCTCCGTATAATAAGACGCTGATCGTCGTGGACATTAGCAGCTTTCTCTTTCCTTGGTAGGGTCCTCCTATGTTAGCCATTAATCGGCTCAGTTGAGACGTGATCTTCGCTGCCTTACCTGCGACGTGCTGGATTTGTACCCAGAAGGTTAGTCTGGGGTCCAGTCTTACGCCCAGCTAGTTAACGGCTTTTTTTGTCCTAAGGATATCCGTAGTCGTCTGCATGTTTATCTCCAGAGGTATGTGCTTGTTTGTTAGCAGCAGTAGTTCAGTTTTCTCCGTGGCGAGCTGAAGGCTGTGTGTGTCGAGCCATGCTTGCGTCCGTATCATGACCTGGTTCAGCTTTCTTCGTGCTTCTTCCGTATCCCTAGCTGTAATTACTGCTGCAATGTCGTCCGCGTAGCCAATTAGATACGATTCATCTGGCATTTCTAGTTTTAATATTTCGTCATAGCTAATGTTCCACAGGTCTGGGTCTAGAATGGATCCTTGTGCTGCCCCTGACGTGACTGCTATTTGTCGTGATCCCTCTTTAGTATCGTACAGCAGTTTCCTGTTACTGAGATAGCTACGCACCACCGCTCTGAGGTAGTCGGGTATCTTGAAGATTTTCTCGAGGGCGTCGCTGTTGAAGGCGTTTCGGACATCTAGAGTCGCCAGCAGCACTATTCTTTTATATTTATGCCATCTGCGCTGTGCGGCTTCTACGCTTTCCATGACGCTCCTATGGTTGATCTGCCGGGTCTGAAGCCGTGTTGTCTAGGAGACAGTCCTCCAACTTCGTTGATAGCCGCTTCTATTCTAGGCTTAAGTAGGCTTTCGTACAGCTTTCCCGCTGTGTAAAACATGCACAGTGGACGGTATGCAGATGGCGAATTGGGGTCTCCTTTTCCCTTACTGATTAGCACCAGCCGTTGCTTTTTCCAGGGTTCAGGGAATATTCCGGCTTTAAGGCAGGCGTTGTACATATTCAGTAGAACTTCTGGGCGTTCTGCAGCGATTATTTTGAGGACTTCTGCTGGGATCCCGTCCGGGCCGGGCGATTTGTTGGCCTTGAGCTTGCCAGTGGCTACTTGCAGCTCTTCAAGGGTGAACTGGGGGATTTGCGCAGTGCTTAGAGTTTGTTCTGGGTCACTGGCCCTTGTTTCGTGGGTGGGGAATAGTGCATTCACGATTTGATCCATTTTGGCGGCGGTTACGTCAGGTGGCTTTGCTCGAGCGCCGAGTTTTTTCATCACGATGTTATATCCTAGCCCCCAGGGGTTTTTGTTTATATCCTCCCGTAGTTCCTCCCATTTTTTCTTTTTACTGTCGTCGATGGCGTGCTTCAGCTCTTTTTTTGCTGCTTTGTATTGCTCGGCCTCTTGGGGTGCGGCTCCTCTGCGCCTGGATCTCGTATAGGATCTGCGAAGGCGGAGGCATGTGCGTCTGAGTTCGGCGATGTTTTCAGTCCACCAGTAAACTGCTGCTTTACGTTTGCTGTGGGTAGCCTTGGGCATTGATTTTTGGTTATGGTAAGCATTGTGTGCTCGACTGTTCTTCTTGCTATCAGGGAGGGGTCGCTAGATGGGCTCTGTTCGTCTATTGCGGCGATTAATTTCGATGTGTCTAGTTTCGAGATATTCCACTTTCATGTTCCTCTATTTTTCCTGAACTGGTGAGCGTTTCTTCCAGTGTCGATCATGAAAGAGATGTAGTGATGATCGCTGCCGGTGCAGTCCTCCAGGACTTTCCAATTACTTATTGAGCCTGCCATGCCTTCTGTTGATAAGGTGATGTCTGGTGTGGTTTCCTCGCATCCCGGTCTTCTGAACGTGGTTGCATTTCCCGTGTTGAGCACTATTAGACCTAGCCGCGCAGCCATTTCTAAAATTCGCCTTCCTCTCGAGTCCGTGTTTGGCATACCCCACTCTACGGTTCTGGAGTTTAGGTCGCCGGCGATAATCAATTGTCCTTCTATATTCCTCGCTGTGTCCTCTATATTGTCGAGTTTTTCTTGGAATCAAGTCAAGTAGCAGCTAATTACTGTAAAGATGTCGCACTTGGCCCAGACGAAACCGTTCCGTTCCCATTGCTTACAGTGGTGGCGTTACTCTCTGGTGGTAACCATATAGCGGCGGTTGAGCTGCTATCTTCTAGCCATGTACCTCTCTCTTTTTTTCTGTATTGCTCGCTTATGATGATTATCTCGTACTCGTTCTCCATCACCATTTGCGAGAGTAGTGCGTCAGCGGCCTTGCATCTATGCATGTTGGCTTGTAAGATCTTCATCTGTTTCGGTAGTTCCTATATACCGAACATTTTGCGGAGCCCGGGATGTGATCGGCTTGCTCGTGTATAGCCTCTTCGCAGAGGCAGCATGAAGGAGGCTTTGTGCACTCTTTCAGTTTGTGCCCTGGTTGGCCGCATTTTATGCAAACACCTTGTCCTCTTCTATCGGGCCCTTTGCAGTCCCAGGCTAAGTGCCCTGGTCCGAAGCACCGGAAGCACCTTTTGGGGGTTTCTTTTAGCCGTAGCCTGCAATTAACCCATCCAATTTTGATGCGTGCCTGTCGCATCAGTGTGTCTGCCCTGTCTTGGTCCAGCGTTATATATCCCTTGTGTTGGGAGCTGTTATATTAATTGATAAGTCTTCAGTGGGGTCCTGTAGCGCTTCTTTGACAGCCACTGCAACTTCCTCTTTTGTTGTGAGCGAGTCGAGGTCTCTGATTTCTATGGTAGCCTTAGTTTTGAGGTCGGCGACAGTTGCAGTCTCTTTAAGTGTGGACTTAAGTGCCTCACAGAAGCTGGCCTTTGTGGACTGTCCCTTCTCTAGCTCTAGTAATAGGGCCCCAGCTCTTGTTTTGCGGATCCCCTTGATCTTGACCTCTGCTTCTTTAGGATCTACCTTGCTACGGATATTCTTGAGGACTTCGGCGTAGCTATTCCCTTCAGCTGGTTTTATTATAACGGCCTCTGTTTGTCGTTTAGGTCTATTGTTTCCTTTCAGGCTTCCAGCCACGTTGTTGGTTTGTTGCCTCTTGTTTGCGTTTTTGGGTGCTTCTTCGCTCGTCCCTTCGTTTGCCTGGGTCTTTCTGGATTTTTTAGACAAAACTTTTTGCCACTGGCCGTCGTTTTCGTGTCGTGGTCGCACTGTTTCTCGCGGCTCCACAGGGCTTGTCGCACGACGCTTCGAGGTTGCTGACTCGGGAGTCGTGATGCGTCTGCTTAGATGTGCTCGCCTTTTTTCATTTTTTGCAGTGAGCCAATTTCTGCGATAGCTCTTGATGACGTCGAAGAGTTCGTCTAGTTGTGCCGCTCCGTTCTTTACGTCCATGCTAACGTTCTTTTGCTTCGCCATCGCCAATTTCATTTTTTGCACTATCTCTTTGCACTTTTCAAGGCATTCTTCTTCTGCTCGTCTCATTTGGGTGATGTATTCCTGTTTCGGCGAGCTCTGAATTCCATCTTTTGTGGCTGCTGGGGTGCTCTTCCCTTCTCCTTGTTTTGCCGGTGCTGCTTGTGCGACCGGAGTCTCCCTTGAGACTGTCTTTTCTCCAATTTTGTCTGGCTGTTTTGGAGTAGCGATAAGTACGGGGGATCTAAGTACCCTACTGCTTCTACGGAAGACTGTCCCGTATTCCTCTTCTTGTCCATCTTTGTTCTGTTGTTCTTTTTGTTGGGGTTTTTGTTGTTGTTGAGGTGTGTTCATTTTATTCTATTGGGTCTCCGCTTCAAACCGCTATCTCCGCACGTTGTAACAGTCGCCCTTAATGAACCCCGTGGTTATCTATGCAAGCAGGGAGGCCACGCGAGGGTTGACACAAGTCCTTATGGGAGCTTGTGTTCAGAGCCAGGTTCGGGCACGAATCAGGAGCTCGTGAACCTGTACGGCCAAAGAAATTTTGGCGACGTGCATTGAACGTACTTGAAGACCTGCCATGGTTTTAACGAGACGGAAGTGAGAGCAGTATTAGCCTGCCAGCCATTTCGATAAGATGTCACTCCTATCTACTGAGGTGTCAGAATACTGTCCTCCCCAGCCCTTTGTCAATCTGATCCGAATCGGTTTTCCCGTACACCATAATCAGAATTTTACTGGTCTCCATTCTGATAGGCTTTTGCCCAGAGTTTTTTTCGTCATCTTCTGTTCCCTCGTTGCTTTGTTGCCTCCCTCTCTTGGGTAGGTTCTCCCTCGGTGCAACCCCGGTGGGGGTTGTGGACGCTTATTTTAAGGCGGCATCTTCTCGCCTCTTCGCGGGAGGTTCATTGGGCGCGTGAGGCGTTTTGAGCCAAGCCCTCCTCTCCTGCAGCTCTTGGTCGGGGGCTGCGTATTACTATTCGCAGCTAACCTACTTAGCGTAGGCCGTCCACTATCCGCCAGCTGTGACCCCGGTAGTAGCCTGAGCTCAGCCTGACCCCATTGGTCCTTTGCGCATTGGCCACGGCGAATATCGCATTCGATGGAACGATGAGCTTTACGAGATATACGACGACATTGACATAGTTCAGCGAATTAAAAGACAGCGGCTACGCTGGCTAGGTCATGTTGTCCGGATGGATGAAAACACTCCAGCTCTGAAAGTATTCGACGTAGTACCGGCCGCGGGAAGCAGGGGAAGAGGAAGACCTCCACTCCGTTGGAAGGACCAAGTAGAGAAGGACCTAGCTTCGCTTGGAATATCCAATTGGCGCTACGTAGCGAAAAGAGGAAACGACTGGCGCGCTGTTGATAACTCGGCTATAATCGCATAAGCGATGTCTACATCAGCAAGGAAGAAGAGGATATCAATGTTGTCATTTACCTCATACAAACTACTGAAGCAGGAGCACCCAAGTTTGCTCAGCGTAAATATTATAGGAACTCCTAGCGGTAGTGTGCAAATGAAATAAATCGGAGGATAAGCCTGGTCGTTCCCCATATAATGGTACTGTTCAAAAACAATTAAAAGTGCAACATATCAATAACTATAAGTTTTACCTTCGAGACAGTATGTGAAATTTAGTACGTATGTAGCATGCGCATAAATCAAGAAGTATATTTCAATTACGGGATAAAAAAAAAAAAAAACTATTTAAGCCCGTACATAACGTATATGTGGACCCCAGTACCTATAGTTGACTTTTGATCGAAAATGTAATATAATACCCAACGATTACCCTCCTCCCGCCCAACCGACGCGGCGGGCGCAATCCGCGAACGAGCGGAATTAGCCGAGTCATAAAAGGCAAGAGAGTTTTAAGCGTTGCGATCTTAAGCTACTCAGCTACAGAAACAATAATTTCAACAGCCCAAATTAAGAATTAAATTAAAGTTTATAATATTTCATTTTATTATTTTACTTGTTAAGAGTGGATAAAATATCTTTTGAATGGTAAAGAGTGAGTCTGTTAGATCAAATGTGCTGGAATGAGAATTGAAATCATGACATATACGGCGGAATGGTTCGTTTAACTCAAAATTTGTTCTAGAAAATGTTAAAAGTATAAATATAGTTCAATGTGTGATATATGCAATTGACAGAAGACAGAATCCTTTCCTGACAATTAAAAGTGGGTTGAATCGGGTCAATACTTCCCTGAGTCCTCATATATGTATATAATATAAAGAGTTTTGAACTTCCAGGTGATTCTGCTATATCGACCAATATTTCAGTTATCTCAATGAAAATTACAAAACATGTTTTAATCGTAACAGTATATCACTGTGCTTAAAATTATTACCAGGATTTTCGAACATCTACTTGACTTTGCTCCATGTGATTATGATTGTGTGTAAGGTGCCTTAATGCAAACGGCACTCCCTTAGTTGTTTCGCGTTTAGTCGCAGCAATGTTTTTATTTATTTTTTCTGTTATTTCTAATATACTTTATTTTGCTGAATCTGAATATTTATCCTGTGTTTAAGTCAACGAGCATGGCTTGTCTCATCTTTAATCTATGAAAGTCATTAGTGTCTGGGGTGCCGGTGATGATCTTATATAAGTGCCGTGCCTAAAAAGTTTAAGCTTCGTGTTTGACGGTGGTGGGCGTTATAAGATCGTTGTAGTGTTTGGATGTGCATTAAGTCAGAATCTTGTACCTTCCTCACATGTTACTGGAGAAAAAGGTATGTTAGGTTGTCTCATCGTTTATTAGTCAGTACATCCTCAAGTTGGTGTAAGGGATAGTAGTGCTCCCACACCGTTAGTTTTTCCGATAAAATTGTCGGGTAAAGCAATATTATTGCCGTAAATCTGCAATAAAGAATGGCCTTAATTATTATAATATGTAAGAGAGGTAGAAAATTTTCCTTATAAACCCTACTACCCTTTATAATAATGTTGGTGTCTAAGTACTGTTCATCTAATCATTCTGTATATAGCATGGTAAGTTTACTACTTAACCTTCGGTTAACCTTTTCCTGGACCTTGTCACCAACGCCATATGTCATAATCTGACGACCCTTGTTCTGATATGAGGGGTCAGTGATCTGTAACTTGTCAATGCGATTTCGCATTGAATACGTAATATTTACCAAGCCAGAATAAAGGATATCTATTGGTTTTTAATTGGTGGTTAAATTAACTGACTTATTATACTCTACAGTGGTCAATTGAATCAAATTACCGGTGTCATTCCGATTTCTTTCGAGTTCCAGACATCTAGCTATTTCAATCAAGGTGCTGTGAAAACGCACCACTCGTTCCTTCGATGTACGAGTACTATGTAATAGAGGGGCGTTAACAATTTTCTCATTACTGTATTCTACTAATATTAGGGGTATTCAGACCGAACTTGTTAATCTGGTAATTAGTTAGATGATACTTCGTTAAAACACTTAACTGTAAACATACATTTGTAAATTTTGTTCAAAAACAGTTGATTAATTTTACTAAATACTAGCATTTGTCACAAACTATTTTGTAGTGGACAGCAAATGTATTTTTTCGCAATGAATCAAGTAACTTTTGAGCCAATAACGCCAACGTTTGGTTTGCCGAGTGATTATCAAGTGACGAAAAAACTATCATGCTTGTATTTCGTTACTCGGTAATGTGTTAATTTAAAAAAAAATAAAACGTACGTAAAAAATGTCGAGAAACGATTAACGAATTAACAAAGCTGGTTTGAATACCCCCATTGACTTTTCGTTGTCCCAGAATATTGTTTTAACATTCGGAAAATAAGAATCATTTACGTCTATGATGCCACAGCAAATTCTTAAAATTTTTCGACGCATTCCTAATTCCTATATTCCAAAAATCAACTTCTTTCTGGAAAAGGTTCGGACGAAAGCATGCCCAATGATTAAAATCTAAATCTATTAAAAGGAAGACCCAACAATCTGCGTCAACTGCCGTGGGATAAGCCCCGTCAGCAACGTATATAAGGTTTTATCGAGCGTACAGAGTGAAACACTAATGCCCACCATCCATAAACTGATTTGACCTTATCAGAGTGTCTGTAGACCTGGCACATCAACAACCCACCAGATATTCATCAACAACTGTTTCTGACAAAGGAAAAGGTTAGAAAAAAGAAGCAAAACAAATGGGTCTGGAAGGGAATGAAGGCAAGACGAAATATCTCCTAGCATAATCAAATAGTCGTCGCACTCGCGACTTGGGTCCCACGTTACTGTTGACAATCATAACTTCAAAGCCGGAGATAATTTCGTTGGTTTTGGAAACAGCATTAACACCAACAACAACATCGAGCAGGTACAATATATTATAAGAGCGTACAGCTGCTGGCGTATCAACGGCATACATATTGATATCATATGTCTCAACACCCGCGCCGTTAGTTCTGCTTTCTCCACAATGGATAAGGAAGTGAACGAGGGCAATACAAGGTATCTCTTGTCATCAAACAAACAGTCACCGCAGTCGAAGTTGTAGGTAATTTCGTATATCTTGGAACCAGTTGGAACAACAACAACAATGTCAGCTTCGAAATCCAGCGCAGAATAACTCTTGCCAACAGGTGCTACTTTAGACTGAGTAGGCAATTGAGAAGCAAAAACCTCCGAAAACCAAACTCTACAAGTAGCTCATTAGTCCCGTCCTGCTATATGGTGCAGAGGTATAGACGATGATAACATCTGATGAGTTGACGTTACGAGTTTTCGAGAGAAAGGTTCTGCGAAAGATTTATAGTCCTTTGCGCGTTGGCGAATATCGCATTCGATGGAACGATGAGCTATACGACGACAATGACATAGCTTAGCGATTTAAGTTGCAGCGGCTACGCTGGCTAGGTCATGTCGTGCGTATAGACGAAAACACTCCAGCTCTGAAAGTGTTCGACGCAGTACCCCGAAAGCAGAAGAATATAATAATAACAAGTAAGGAAGGGCTAAGTTCGGGTGTCACCGAACATTTTATACTCTCGCATGATAAAGTGATAATCGAGATTTCATTATCCGTCATTTACATATTTTTTTATTTTGCTGTAAAATTAATTAGATTAGTAGTTCCTGAGATATGGTTTTTGGTCCATAAGTGGGCGACGCCACGCCCATTTAAAATTAAAAAAAAAGCTTGGGTACAGCTTCCTTCTGCCATTTCTTCCGTAAAATTTAGTGTTTCTGACGTTTTTTGTTAGTCGGTTAACGCACTTTTAGTGATTTTCAACATAACGTTTGTATGGGAGGTGGGCATGGCTATTATCCGATTTCTTCCATTTTTGAACTATATATGGGAATGCCTGAAGGAAACGACTCTATAGAGTTTGGTTGACATAGCAATAGTAGTTTCCGAGATATGTACAAAAAACTTAGTAGGGGGCGGGGCCACGCCCACTTTTCCAAAAAAAATACATATAAATATGGCCCTCCCCAATGCGATCATTTGCGCCAAATTTCACTTTAATATCTTTACTTATGTCTTAGTTGTGACACTTTATAAGTTTTCGGTTTTCGCCATTTTGCTGGCGTGGCAGTGGGCCGATTTTGCCCAACTTCGAACTTAACCTTCTTATGGAGCCAAGAAATACGTGTACCAAGTTTCATCATGATATCTCAATTTTTACTCAAGTTACAGCTTGCACGGACTGTCCGGCCGTGATCCGGATTTCAACTCTACTGGTCACCCTGATCACTTT
Organism: Bactrocera dorsalis; assembly: GCF_023373825.1. NCBI lineage: Eukaryota > Metazoa > Arthropoda > Insecta > Diptera > Tephritidae > Bactrocera > Bactrocera dorsalis. The sequence continues at coordinate 60,680,710 of NC_064304.1, read as the reverse complement.
GGTATATATAACCCTATATCTGACTCTTTTAGTTTTAGGACTAACAAACACCCGTTATGTGAACAAAACTATCATACTCTGTTGCGAGAGTATAAAAATAGAATAACAACACTATTACATTTTTTTCTTAACGCTTTCTATTAGGGTTTTTTTATATAATATGTCTTTTTTTTATGTTCAGCATTGTCTGGTCGGATGTGAGGCAGACAATCAGACTGAGTAATTTTACTTCCATCAGCCTAGGCGTACTAAATGGGTAGATCACCGGAAGTCTTATAACCACTCCACCGGTGTCACTAATGTTTTGACTACTGTCTAGGCCTTGTCAAATTCGTTGAGATATGACTATCGAAGGACTAATCAAGACTTTACACTCTTATACGGAATCGATTTTCTGTCCTTATTTAACGAACCTTTTATATTTGTTCTGTTCAACCGAAACTCAAATATTTTCTTGTTTTATTGGTAATTTCCGCATTAAAATAAGGCACGTCTTGTCAAAGAGATAACACGACTTGCGTACTTAAAACCGGTTGGGTGAGTTAAAGTTTTAGTTAACACAAGTAAGTAAGGGCTAAGTTTCTGTATAACAGAACATTTCATATTCGTGCAACTTGCCGGGGTAATACCTCCATCTACATAAGGCATGTTAGCTATAGTGGATCTGGGACAAGTTATTTTATTCCTTCTAAACACAAAGATGCAGCTTTATTCAAAAAACGCGCTATCTAATTTTTATTAGAATAACTCACATATTGGCCGATATGTGCGGTGTAAAATCATCCCGAAATTCGAAAATCTTTAAATGTATTAGGTAAACGGGGGCTAATAAATTATTCACCCAATTCAACTCATTTTTAACAAGCAGGCATATTACAAGGTGTTTTTTAAAGTAAACAGGACATTTTGAATCTAACGCCCCTGGTGGCGCCATCTATATGTGCCCGGTGGGTTAGAATCTGCTATGCATATGTCTCACAAAAGTATTCACAAAACTTATTTGAAGAAAGAAAGTACACAAATGTGGACTGTTAAAACTCTGTTCTGTAGTTTTAACTTTGATTTGAACTAAAAAATTAATTATAATTTTTAAAGAACATACATAAGTAGAAACACTTAAGCCAAAAAGTTCGGTGATATCATATAACAAAACTGTTTGTAGAAAATTATGTATATAAACCAAAATTAATTTTAGTTGTAATAAATATCGGGTAGCATATCTATTCATCTTTAGAACATGTTTTAATCTACAAGGTGCAATCCAAAGTAAACAGGACTTTTTGAATCTAGTGCCCCTGGTGGCGCCATCTATGTACATGTCGACTGGTGTGTTAGAATCTGCGATCTTTATCGATTGTGCCGTGAGAATTTCATGACATTTCACCGATTGGAAGTTATTCCGTTTTATGTGTCAGTATGTTTGTGTTATCAGTGCGAAAATGAGCTTCGAACAATTTTGTTTTAAGATTGGTAAATTGGTACCGAAACGTTTCAATTGAACGGAGCTGTGCGCGAATTCATCAAAAATCAGCCGAAATTACTATTGAAATTCGTGGAAATGGAATTGAACATCTTCAAAACATCGATTTATGGCATTTAGACCGAAGATTTGAGGTTGCGAAGGGTGTGTGCACGGTTTGTTCTGTACAAACTGACTAACGACCAAAAATTGCTCAGAATCCATCATTCGAAGGACATCATTAATGAGGTAAAAAAGGACAAAAACTTCCATTACTATATTGTGACTAGTGACGAAACGTGGTGTTTCCAATATAATCCTGAAACGAAACGCCAGAGTGCTGAATGGAAGGCCCCGGACGAGCCGAAATCCAAAAAATCGCTCTTGGAGAACTCAAAAGTGAAGACAATGCTGATTTATTATTATAATTCCAAAGGTATTTTCCACAAAGAATTTGTTCCACCCGGCCAAAACGTTAATCCGGTATTCTAACTTGAAGTTTTGAAGCGTTTGGTGTGCCGTATTCGCCGTATTCGGCTCAAATATCGCGAAGATGATCGCGTTTGTTGCACGATAATGCGCCGTCTCATCGATCGATGCTTGTGACCGATTATTTGACCAAAAATCACCTTTTAACCAACCACTCCCCGTATTCAACTGATATGGCTCCTGCGACTTCTTCCTTTTCGGAAAAATGCATTTGTCCATGAAAGGAAAGCGTTATGCAGACGTAAAGGCCATTCAAAAGGCTTCACCGAAATACTGGCGGCCATACCGGCCAACGAGCTAAAACACTCGTTCGACATTCTTTTGGACTGTGGAAAAAGCTGTATTAATGCAGAAGGAGACTATTTTAAATAAAATAAATTGATTTGCCGAAAAAAGCATTTTTTCTTTTTTTTTTAAAGTACTGTGTACTTTGAAATGCAACCCACCTTCCTAAATTTCAAATGTATATCTCACACATTGACCGATATATTGACAAAAAGTCAGCATTAAGCACTGGATTCCAAATATTCAGTAATTAGAGGCTTGAATAATTTCGGTACGATTTGGACAATTTTTGATCGCAAGGTGACATACACTAAAGGTGCTATTCTTGCAAAGTTTTAAATCGTTATATTAATTGCTTCTTGTTTAGTATACTGAAAAGTGAAACAATCAAATGAAATTTAAATTTATGTGGTTATGGGAAGTAGGTGTAGTTGTTTCCCGATTTTGCTTTATTTACACTATAACATTAGTATGCTAAGTATACCGAATATATCTGAAATCGGTAGAGCAATTCTCGAGATATGCGTTTTCGCCAAAAGCAATGCCACGCCCATCGTAAAATTTTGACCCCGGATCCTTTAAAGCTTCTCATACCATCTCGAAGGTAATATTTAATGTGTCTGCCATACCAATTTTGTTGATTTATCGCGCTTTAAGTAGTTTCTAACAATACCCTTATTCGGGGAGTGGGACCAATTACAGTTATGTATCTTAATGTAGTGTGTAGGCGTTTAATCGGTGCGACAGTGATCCTATTACACCCATCTATGAACGCGGCCTCATATTTTTGAAATTATACCAGGTTTCTTAACGATTGCTCAATTTTGACTCAAGTTACAGCGTGCACAGGAAGTCGGACGGACGAACAGAAAGATATTTAGATTTCAACTCGTCATTCTGATCTTTTATATGTTCATATAACCCTATATCTCGATATATCGATTAGTTTTAGGGGATACAAACAACCATTAGGTGAACAAAACTATTAAATCATACTCTAAAAAAACATGTTGGAAGTGTATGGAAACAAGCGCACTTACGTCCGCAGTTAACTACGAGTAAAAGTACATTATGCATAACACCTACTGCCTTCAATTGTAAACTTTTGTGTACAGCAAATTGTTGCTGGTTGGTGTTTATTCCTAATTTTTACTGCAACAGTGTCAAGAGTTAAGCTTGTAAGTGTTTAATTTTAAAAAGATATGAACATTTCTAAAGTTGATAAAAATAAAATCAGTATTCCTCCCATAATCGAAAATAAATATATTAAATAGGCGTTAGATATTCTGTAGTCATTTATGGTAAATGGATAAATTTACTCCAGATTCACCCCAGCCCCTCTATGCATCTATATAAATCTATGCATCTACTTGTATATAATATTATATCAATATATAATTATTGTTATAATTGACCTCATACTAAATATGTCGGGCATTATGTAAATTATCTGAATGAAAACAGGTGCAAACATTTTCTGAAGCCTACATTAGGTTTCTTCAAATCCTCACTGAGCACCAATGCGCACAATTTACATTTCGATTGAATTTAACCCATACGATATTGTCATAAAAACAAGTTGACATGTTTTCTTAATCAAAATGTGATCAATATATCAATGAATTCAGTCCAGTCCGTGTACTAACGTAGTGATTTACCCTTTTTCTCTAATGTGGCCAATAATTCATATTTCTTTCTCTAGATCGAAGTTACTGAGTACAGAGCTTGCTTCGGTGTTTAGGATCGTTGTCTTCCTGCAGAATCCAATCTTCATTTTTTCTGATGAACCATCGTTTGGCAGATAGCAGTAAAGTATTTTTGTAGATTTTTACAATTTTCTCGGCATTTAGGTTTTCAGTAAAGAGGTACAAAGTGCTGAATCCCTGCTTTAGGAAGCAGCCCCAAAGATGCACCTTTATGCCATGTTTTACGGTCAGCTGAAGAAGCCTGGAAGTTGAGCAGGCTCGCGTGAGAACAGAACGTGCCGTATAGAACATTCATCTGTAAAAGTGACATTTTCAAAATCTCTATCAATATTCTCATGCGCCCAAGCGAGTCGCTTTGTCACAAATTTTTCAGTCAACAGAGGCTTCTTCATTGTGTTGCGCCATTTCAGATCATGAGTAAGAAGAAGGGTTCGGATAGTTTCGTAGGATATATTATATAATATCTAAATCTTTTGACATTAATTTTGATTGTCCTTGCCGCAGTGTTAAAGCAGGATTTCGCGAAAACAGATTCCCTATTCTTTTTTTCATCTTTTTTGTTCACTTTTCCTATCGAACCACGTTCTGGTAAATCATCCACATTTTTAGCCACTAGTATCACTGTATCCACTTCTGTACAAATGCCTTCGACTTTCTCATATATTCAGCAGCCGCTGATTGCGACATTTTGGGACCTTTCGGGTGGATGCAAAGGAACACAACTTCGTAGCGCGACCCGCACTTAGCTCTCATGGCGTTTAACGTGATTCTCTTTCAAAAGATCAACGACAACTGAACCTTTGTTGACAATACATCAAGGACAAAGCTTCCCTCTATCGGCTCGCGAAGGAATTAGAGCGAAATCTTCCATTAACTGTCGGTAAAGTCGACCACGCTCTTACTTGACAGACTGTATATAGTAGAACTGTAATTTGGCACAGAGAATCGCAGTAGCAACGACCACCTGTGGGTTAAAAATTAAAAAAATTAGTATAGCCCCGCCCTTCAAAAGGGTTAAATTACATATCTCCCGGACCGTGCAAGCTAAAACCACCAAACAGAGCATTTTCCATAAGCACCCGTACCTACACTGTAAAAATGGATGAACTCGGATCATAATCCCGCCCATTCCCCATATCACAGTACACTTAAAAACTACTAAAAGCGCGATAAATCAGTAACCAAATACGCCTGCAATTTATTCTTGTGAGATTATAAAATGAATATTTTGCACATGTATCTCCGCCGGCATACGTGACTTGTTTAATATAAAATTCTATCGAAACCTGATAATATTTCCTCTCATCTGATTCGTTATTTTCGGCTGTACCCTAATTTAGATCTTCCTTATTTGTTTTAATATATATTTTCTTTACGTTTTTACAGTGTACACTAAAAGGCGTGAAAGTCTAAAAACTCAAATTAGCTCTAGCTAAAAGTTTTGGAAACATGGATTTTATTAAATTCCTTGCTGTATTTGTATGTATTATTTCCCACAACAATTGCGATGCTCGTGTTCAAATGAACCAACACTCAGCAGAAGGAAATGATTTGATTGACGAAATTGATGAAGAAAAAAAAAGCTTGCTGATGATACCAAAAAGTCATACTCTCGTCGTACGCCTTCCATTGAACACTTTGCTTAAATATACGGCTTACAAGGATATTTCCATATTACATTTTAAAGTTCCTGCTGACACCCGTGCTGCTTTTTTCGCATTCAAGGCATATGAGGAAGGGAAAAGCGTATTTCGTAAGTTTAAATTTTTTGACAGATTGCGGTGCTGGATTTGTAAGACTGCTCAGATTTCGACTATTTAATATATACTATATAACACCCTCTTTAGATAAGCTTGGTAGTTCTACACTACTGTGCCTAAAAAGCATTTGAATTTAAACTGCGCGCGGCGAAGGATTTGGAGAACTATTTTTTTTTAGGTTGGTAGTACTGTCAGTCACATTTATGTCAAATTTCATGTCAAAATATTCATTAATGTTTGAGATACGTGTCGTTTTGTGAGCTGCTAAAAGTGAGTTTTTCGTTTTTTGGGATGTCAAAATTTGTTGAGCAAAGAATTTGCATTAAATTTTGTTTACGGAATCAATTTTCTGCTGCGGATACGTTGAGGATGATGCAGAAAGCCTTTGGTGATGACGCTTTGTCCAAAAAAATGTTTACAAGTGGTATAGTGAGTTCCAAGCCGACCGTGAACGTGTCGAAGGCGAAGAGCGTCCAGGGCGACCATCAACCTCAACCGACGAAGCTCACGTACAACGAATCAAAGATTTGGTGTTGGAAAACTGTCGATTAACAATTAGAGACCTTGCTGATGAAGCTGGCATATTAAAAGGCTCTGCCAATACCATTTTGAAGGATGTTTTGGGCCTCAAACGCGTCAAATCTCGACTGGTACCGAAAACATTGAATTTTTTGGAAAAAAGGCGCCGCGTTGAAGTGTGTTAAACGATGCTTTCCGACTACCAAGGTATCATGAAATGCATTATAACTGACGATGAGACTTGGATGTATGCTTACGACCCCGAAACAACCGATCAATCGAGCGAATATCGTGCCAAAAGAGAGGCGAGATAAAAAGTCGTTCAAAAATCAAGGTCATGTTGACTGTTTTCTTCGAATATCGTGGTGTTGTGCATTATAAATTTCTTCCAACCGGTCAAACAGTCAGCAAGGAATATTCTTCGAACGTTATGCGTCCTTTGCGTAACGCTATCCGCCTTAAAAGGCCGGAATTGTGGAAAGACAACTCTTGGTTTTTACACCACGATAATGCACCATCCCATACTGCCCTCGTAATTCGTGATCATTTCGCCATAAACTCATCGTTCCGCAACCACCGTATTCACCGAATCTGGCGCCGTGCGACTTCTGTCTGTTCACCAAGCTCAAAAAACCGATCCGGGGACACCGTTTTTATACGATAGAGGAGATTCAAGCCGCAGCGAAGACGGAACTGAAGGCCAAGGAAAGTGATGAAAGCCGCTACCAAAAAAAAATTAAATAACTTTTTTTCTATTTTATGAATCTGGTTGTTTTTTTTTTATTTTGCATATTGACTTTTACATTTAATAAAAATGGATACCTTCGACACTGAAACAAGAATTTGGATTGTCCGCCGCTATCACGCACTGGAGTCCGTAGTTTCGGTTCAAAAAGAGTATGGGCGCACGTTTGGCGGCAATCCTCCGAGCAGATGGACCATAATGAGACTTTTTTTTTTCAAAATTATTTTATTTATTGTATCTGCTTTTTCTTAAAGCCTAACAATAAGTAATGAAATCTTAAATCTATTTAAAAACTAGACAGACTCAAGCAAGTGGTTGAGCTGTTTTGGTGTTACGACGCTCTTTAATACGCAGGCATATCTCTTCTTTTAAGTCGTGTTTGATCGCAGGAATGTACCAAAGCATTAGCCAAAGTTTGGGTGATCTCGGAGTTTAAATATATATTTAATTCTGCTGTCTTCTACTTCTTTTTTACCATAGGAGTACCAAGGTCTTTATGGATATTTTCGTTACGCATGTACCATGGTGAACACGTGATTGTTCTAAGCATTTTTGATTGGAACCTTTGTATTAGATCAATCTTAGTTGCACAGGTCGTACCCCACAGTTGAATGCCATACATCCAAATCGGCTTTATGACCACATTATATAAGAGCACTTTGTTGTCTAGTGTTTTCTCCACGTGAGCCTTCTATCTAGGTGAATACCAAGATATGTTACTTCGTTCACTTAGGGTACTAAGGTATTGTTTATTTTTACTGCCGGGCACATCTTTGGTCTTAGCGAGAATGTAATGTGCTTACACTTCTGTTCATTCACATTTATACGCCAGTTCGCTAGCCATTCTTCGACAGAAATTAAATGCTCCGTTAATATTCTTGATGCTAAAATGTGGCATTTGTTACGGCTCACTATTGCTGTATCGCCCGCAAAAGTTGAAGTTAATACATTGTTAGCTGTTGGAAGATCTGCTGTATATATGATGTATAGTGTTGGGCCTAAAATACTGCCCTAGGGTACACCAGCCCTTATCTGACGTTCATCAGATATGAAATC